>NC_133433.1:14895000-15252500 GCF_011762505.2 Arvicanthis niloticus | reverse complement strand
ATGTATAAATTGTAAATATTTTATACAAATTCATAGTAGTATGGCCATTCATTGAGCATTGGCCTTTTTAGTTGTGAGGCTATTAATAGAAAAAATATATTCAAACTAATGAATTAATGATTTGGCTGTTTGGCCACTGAAAATATCAAACTAAAACTATTGTTTTAAATTATTTTTCACCCTAAACTTGTGTTTATTTATAAATTTGCAGGAATTTTACTTTTTGAAGTTAAATTTTACTTTTTGAAGTAAAAGCAAACTAGAATAATTTTATTGGAGATATTCTTGGTAAGAATGCAAATAATAGGTATTGTGAACATCTATCAATAGAAATAATAGACATCAAAAATACCCAATAGAGTTTTGATCCACTTGGAGTTGAGTTTTGTGCAGGGTGATGGCTATGGATCTATTTGGATTCTTCCACACACAGCTCTTCAGTTTGGCCAGCATCATTTGCTGAGATACTATCTTTTTCAGTGTGTAGTTTTGATTTCTTTATGAGAACCTTGGTGCCCATACTTAAAAAATTCTTTCTGTCATTTGAATTTGACATGGTTGATCAAGATCTCTGTTTTTGTTTTAACCCTACACTATTTTTATTATAGCTTTGTAGTCCAACTTGAAATTAGGGTAATGATGCATGCTGAAAATTGTCCTTTTAATTTCTGTGAAAAATTGTGTTGGAATTCTGATCAGGATTGCATTAAACATGTGGACTGCTTTGGTAGATTTGCCATTTTTATTATATTAAGTCTTGGAATCCATAAACCTGGTAGATCTTTTCATATCTTCTTAAATCTCTTTCTTCAGTGTCTTAAAGTTTTATCATACAATTCTTTCATTTCCTTGGTTAGATTTACCCCAAGATATTTTATATTATTTGATGCTATTCTAAAAGGCATTGTTTCCCTGATTTCTTACCAGGCTATTTATTATTTGTTTATAGAAATATTAGTATTTATGTGGGATAATTTTGGATTCAGCTACTTTGGTAAAAGTGTTTTCCAGATGAAGATATTTTTCAATGGAATTTTTATGGCTATGAATGCTTACTATCATATCATCTTCAAATAACAATGCTTTGACTTTTTCTATTTCTTATTATTCTAGATAAGAATTCAAATACTTTATTGAATTGATATGGAGAAACTAAACAACGCTGTCTTGTTACAGTTTATGTTTAGGCCAAAATTATCCTATGAGAATCCCCAAACAACAAAGGCTGTTGCCAAAACTAAGTTGTTCACTGTAAACTTATAACAAGGTCCCATTGCAGAAGACAATATCTATACAACTCAGAGAACATGGAGAAGTCAAACTTGAACTTTTATGGATTCTTCTCCCTCGCCTTTTATTGTCCGTTGTATAGGAAAACACTCTGAACACTGACAAAGAAGTTATGTAAACACCAAACAGCCACAAACTCTTGAGGATAAAAAATAATGCCTTGCCTTTAAGCTATGCTAGTGCAATGGTATAACAAAGTTTGTGGAAGTAACCAACCAATATTTGATTTGACTTAATGCCCAATCCATAAGATGGAACCCATACTTGACAATTCTTGTGTGACCAATAACATGAGACTTAGTAAGCCAGCTTCCTAATGTAAAATCAAATACCAATGTTCTAAAACACAAGCAAACAAACAAATGAAAAATTATGTACCACTAAAATGACTCATTTTCAATTTACATATTAATTATGTTATATTATGTTATATTATATTATTATCTCTTAAAATACTGTTTGTTTTTTTAATGAGAGACAGAAAGGCAGTGGATCCAAATGGGAAGAAAAGTTGTGAGCTGCTTGAGGAATAGAGGAATTATAAACACTAATCTGAATACATTTCAGATGTCAACAGTCAAGATATTTACTGAGAAATATTTGAAATTTGATTATGAGTTTTAGGGATAGTCAATGCAAGCAATGTATTTTAAAATTATGATAGTTCATTAAATTGATCTCTCTCTCTCTCTCTCTCTCTCTCTCTCTCTCTCTCTCTCTCTGTGTGTGTGTGTGTGTGTGTGTGTGTGTGTGTATCACACTTCAATATTTCTATGCTTTGGGAAGACCACAAGAAAACCTGCTGAGCAATCATAAAGGCTATATCCACCTGCCAACTAGTCTGCTTTGTATGGAATTGGGACCATATGTAATGGGAGTAAGAGACTCTAATGTATGAAGTACAAATTTTTCATTCACAAGATACTTGATGAAAAGTAAATATAAAAAGAATATATTTCCACATTTAAAGTGATATCCCTTTAAATGCCAATGAGAATAATACACACTACAACAGCAAAAGAAATACTTCTAAGAAAATTGTAATGGAAAAAAAATAAAAACACCATGATGGGTAAAAAAAAAAAAAAATCACCCACACAAATATCTGTAATGCCTTTATCTCTTTGTCAAATTCATATGTAAGTCCTAAGACTATTAAGCTATTTGTGTAACTAAAAACAAAAATATATTATTCTATCTAGAAATCTAAATAGAACTATTCACAGGTGCTGACACTGTAGACTTAAACTTGACTCTAGACTTACAACTAGACTTCCTAAAAGTCTTCTGTCTTCCATATGCCACATTTTAGAAATGGAGAACTCTGATAATTTTAGATGTGCTTGCCTAAGGGCTACACAGAAGACAAAAGGGATGTCATGTTCTGATATGTATGTGCATGTACATCTGTGTGGTGTGTGTGTGTGTGTGTGTGTGTACAAGAACATGTCTCAGAGTGCATTTGAAAGACAGGGCATTTTATAAGAGTTGCTTGTCTGCTTTCATCTTGTAAGTGTGTGTTTGTCCTAGATATCAAATTCAGTTCATCAGTCTTGGTTACTATTGCCTCTACCTGCTGAGCTATTTCACTGGCCCCTCATTTGATGTTTGTGATAATGTCTCACATCACTTCAGAACTAAACTTATTGTATGGCTGAGAATGGACAGCATAGGTTGCAAAATTTTCTATACTAAAGAACCAGACAATATTAAGGGAACAAAGGTTTTATAATTTGCTCAATGTTATAGCCTCTAACATTTTACATAAGTTTAAATAAACATTGTCCCTTTGGAAGCATGATTCTGTCTAAGACTAGAACACATATAATTTGGGGTATGAATATTTACATCATGTGCTTTGAGTGTAGAATGTCCCTCTAGACTTGTAAGTTTGAACAATCCACCTAGATAGTGGTGATGTTTTATAAAATTATAGTAGTTTGCCACAGAAAGTGGTTTACTGGAAGGCTTTCTAGCAAATACCCAATCTCTATTCTCTCTCAACTACCTGAATTTTGATGCTATGTGACCAGCCAAGCCAGCTCCTGCTTTGATTGCTATGTCCCTCTCTCAGTTAAGTTAAAACTTGCAGCAAAATAAATTCTTCCTGACTGAAATTTTTTCTCGCCAAGAATTTATCCAAACAGTGAGAAAAACAACTAATACTGGTATCACTAGGCATTAAATTATCCTGAATGTCAAATTTACTAATTAAGTGTAATATGGAAAACATAAATTGATATTGTATAAATATCTTTCTCTAGTAGTTAAAATAAATTCCTCAGTAGAATACTCGTTGGTGCAGTATTGACACAATCACTATTAAATTAAAAAAAATTCTACTTAGGTTAAAATCCTACTCTACAAAATGAGATCAATACCTGAGTCTTTTAATCAACCCAAGAACCAATAGATACAGATGTCATATAACCAAAGGGAGAATCAACTATACTTATGCTAATAAAGGCACATAGAGTTAAGCTAGCTTAAAACACACCATTATACCTATAGATCAACAGAGTTCCTTTCCACATTATGCCCAGCATCAGCCTCAGTTTAGTGAGAAATTTCTGAGGAAGGGGTGTTTGGGAGCAGCAGCAGAATGACTTAAAGTCAACCATTGGTACAAGCTGACAGCTCTGTGTTCTCTTCAAGATGGCTTTCTAGACAGCTATGTAGATAGCTCAACTCTTGCAGACCAAAGTCCAGCCTATTTTTTATATATCTATTTATTCATTATTCCAGGTTCCCATTTGATTATCCCACAAATCCTCATTTTATGACTGTATCCCCTTGATTCTTAGAAATAGACATCAAATACCTATTTTTTAACATGGCGAATTACTCTGGAATCTTGCCTACCTTTGTAGCCACAAACAATAAGTTTAGCTGGGTAATACACAGTCCTGAGATTACCATTCCCACCAAGCCTGGGCCTAAACTCACTCTGTCACTTAACTACCTTGAACTCAGGAATCTGTCTGCCATTGTAAGCACAAACAGTAAGGTACCTGGTTGGGATTCTAGTCTGATCCTGTCATTCTGACTTATTGGTATCTCTCCTCTTTTAGGTCCATGAAGCCTATTATACAATTTATATTGCATTCTCATATTTTTTAATAATTGAGACTTTATACATTCTTGAACTCATGTTTTCAGAATTTTTTCTCAGAACATTAAGGGCTGTCCTGGAAGTCACAGAATTTACCATTTTGCTGAGAAGCACATTTCACCTTCCAGACTCATGTTTAATAATAATAATAATAATAATAATAATAATAATAATAATAATAATAGTTTATTTTATTTACATTTCAGATGTTATTCCCTTTCACCATATCCCCCCCAGAAACCCCATATCTTATCTCCCTCCTCCTTTTTCTATGAGGGTCTTCCCCCACCCACCCAACAACTCCCATTATATTGCCCTCGAATTCACCTACACTGGGGCATCCAGCCTTCACCAAGGTCCTCCTCTTCCACCTAGGCCTGACAGGCCATCATCTACTACATATAAAGCTGGAGCCATGGGTCCCTCCCTTTGTGCTCCCAATCTGGTGGTTTAAACCCTGGGAGCTCTGGTTGGTTGATATTTTTGCTCTCCCCATGGGGCCACAAACCCTTTTAGCTCCTTCAGTCTTCTAACTTCTCCATTGGGAACCCCTTGATCAGTTAAATGAATAGCTGTAAACATCTGCTTGGTATATTTCAGATTCTGGCAGAGCCTCTAAGGAGACAGTGATGTCAGGCTCCTGTCAGCATGCACTTCCTGGCATTTACAAGAGTATCTGCCTTTGGTGACTATACATGGGATGGATACCCCAGTGTTTCCCAATTTGTCTCCATATTTGCCCCCATAAGTATTTTGCCATTCTTTCTAAGAAGGACCGAATCACCCACACTTTCATCTTCCTTCTTAATGAGCTTCATGTAGTCTATAAGTTGTATCTGGTATTGTGAGCTTTTGGGCTAATGTCACTTATCAGTGAGTAAATACCATGTGTGTTCTTTTATGATTAGGTTACCTCACTCAGGATTACATTTTCTAGTTTCATCCATCTGCCTAAGAATTTCATGAATTCATTGTTTTTAATAGCTGAATAATAATACTCCATTGTTTAAAGGTACCACATTTTCTGTATCCATTCCTCTGTTGAAGAACATTTGGGTTCTTTCCAGCTTCTGGCTATTATAAATAAGGCTGCTATGAGCATAGTGGAGCATATGTCCTTGCTATATGTTGGAGCATCTTTTGGGTATATGCCCAGGACTGATATAGCTGGGTCCTCAAGTACTACTATGTCTGGTCCTCTGAGGAATCGCCAGATTGATTTCTAGAGTGGTTGTATCAGCTTGTAATCCCACCAAAAATGAAGGAGTGTTTCTCTTTCTCCACATCCTTGCCAGCATCTGCTATCACCAGAGTTTTTGATTTTAACCTTTCTGACTGGTGTAAGGTGGAGTCTCAGGGTTGTTTTGATTTGTTTTTCCTTGATAACTAAGCATGTTGAGCATTTCTTTAGGTGCTTCTCGCCTCTAGAGTTTCCTCAGTTGAGTATTCTTTGTTTAGCTCTGAACCCCATTTTTAATAGGGTTATTTGATTGCCTGGAGTCTATTTTTTTGAGTTCCTTGTATATATTAGATATTAGACCTCTATCTGATGTAGGATTGGTAAAGATCTTTTCCCAATCTGTGGGTTGCCATTTTGTCCTATTGACAGTGTCCTTTGCTTTACAGAAGCTTTGCAATTTTATGGGGTCTCATTTGTCAATTCTTGCTGTTAGAGTATTAGCCATTGGTGGTCTGGTCAGGAAATTTTTCCCTGTGCCCAAGTACTTGAGGCTCTTCCCCAATTTCTTTTCTATTTAGTTTCAGTGTATCTGGATTTATGTGAAGGTCCTTTATGCACATGGACTGATTTGCATTCTTCTACATGGTGACCTCCTGTTGAACCAGCAGCATTTGTTGAAAATTCTGTCCTTTCTCCACTGGATGGTTTTAGCTCCTTGTCAAAGATCAAGTGAACATAGGTTTTTTGGTTTTTTATTTTTTTTTTGGGGGGGAGTTCATTTCTGGGTCTTCAATTCTATTTCATTGATCTTTCTGCCTTTCTCTGTACCAATACCATGCAGTTTTAATGACTATTGCTCTGTAGTATAGTTTAAGATCAGGGATGGTGATTCCCTTAAAAGTTCTTTTATTTATCAGAATAGTTTTAGCTATCCTGGGTTTTTTTTTTTTTTTTTTTATTCCAAATGAATTTGCAGATTGCTCTTTCTGTTGCTATGAAGAATTGAGTTGGAATTTTGATGGACATTTCCTTGAATTTGTAGATTGCTTTTAGCAAGATGGCCATTTTTTGCTATATTAATCTTGCCAATACATGAGCATACAAGATCTTTTCATCTTCTGAGATCTTCTTCAATTTTTTTCTTCAGAGACTTGAAGTTCTTGTTATACAGATCTTTCACTTGCTTGTTTAGATTCACACCAAGGTATTTTATATTATTTTTTACTATTGTGAATCTTGTAATTTTCCTAATTTCTTTCTCAGACTGTTTATTTTTTTTTGAGTACAGGAAGGCTACTGATTTGCTTGAATTAATTTTATATCCAGCCACTTTGCTGAAGTTGTTTATCAGGTTTAAACATTCTCTGGTGAAAGTTTTGGGGTCACTGAAGTATATTATCATATCATCTGCAAATAGTGATATTTTGACTTCTTCCCTTTCTATTTGTATCCCTTTGACTTCCTTTTGTTGTTTAATTGCTCTGGCTAGGACGTCTATTACTATGTTGAATAGGTAAGGAGATAGTGTGTAGCCTTGTCTAGTCCCTGATTTTCGTGGGCTTGCTTCAAGTTTCTCTCCATTTAGTTTGATGTTGGCTAATGACTTGCTATATACTGCTTTTATTATGTTTAGGTATGGGCCTTGAATTCCTGGTCTCTTCAGGACTTACTCAGGTTGTTTGTAATTTTCATGGCGTCATTACCCATAAGACAAGAGCATTTCCCAAAGGAGGAACATGAAATCTGTGCATTATTATACAAAGAAACCTTGCATCTAGCAACTAGCTAGACTTGTGAAGGCCCACTCACTGCCAGGTATGTACCAGAGGAGAGAACTGTGTCATACCATCCTTTCCATACTGGACTCAGCATTCTTTTAAACAGCTCACCCCTAGATGAGAAAAAGTTGACAATTCTTAGCTCTTAGAATAAGAATAAAGAAAGCTTTCTCTAAGAGTATAGGTCCTGGAAAGTCAATCATAATCCAGTGGAAGACCATACACGTAGAATTGTTTGGACAACTCAAATTTGTCTTAAGGGATTTTTAAAAAGGACACAAAGTTTGGTATGAAGGAAAGGGACACTGTATCTTGAAAGAGTTGTGGAGAGACAGTATTGCAATAATATTTCTATTAAAAAATGAAACATGATAAAATATGTTGTATAAACACTCTCAGAGCTAAAGTTTTTTTAAGAGAATGTATTTTAAAGTTATTTCTTATTTAATTTCCATCCAAACATGTAGATAAAATAATTGCAAAAATATGCTGACATATTCTCTGCTTGACATATATAATAGTTTTATATTATAGTTTTGTAGTATAAAAATAGATTCTGATATTGAAGAGCATGTTCATATACTGGGTTTGTAATACCTTAACACAATGTTGCTTATCTACCAGCACAGAAATTTGAAGGTGTGATCAATAATGGCTGACTCACTTTTCCTTGAAGTGGAAGACATACCAGCATTACTCAAAATGTCAATGACATCACTCTATCAACAAATAACTTCAATTCAGATTTTGAAAAAATATGAGAATATTGTGAGTATGAATATTCACAATAAAATGTGGAGGTAACAAAATGTTTGATTACACTTAGGCTAAAATTCTAAGCAACAACACCTTATAATGAGATTTTACTTAGAAGTAGAACTTTTAAATACATTTTATATTCAGTAATATAAATGGATCTAATGCTATGTGGAATTGTAATTGCAAAGAAGAGTAATATTTGAAACTGAACATATAGAGGCTGTCTCATGGAAACAGGAAATATCTAACAATCCAAGGAGAGGATGCTGCAAAATAAATCAACTATGATAAAAAAATGATATTTAACAAAAAATAAAATATGCTATGAAGAAGGTGACAGAAAAATCAGAACTTCTACGCAAAAGTGGAATCAATTAAAATTAACATTTTTGGAAACAGTTAAACTCTAGAATATGATGACTAAAAGGGAATGAAGGTGGGCATGATGCAAAGTATTGTCAGGAAATCAAGAACAGTTGAGACAACATAGGGTAGAAAGATATAGCAGTGACTGTTTTATAACTTAGGTATTGGGCACCAGAAACTAAGAGTATACACACATCTACTGTACAGTTCCTAACGTGTAACAACCCTAGAAATTTCTGATGGCTTAATCATCTGTCTTTTACTGCTCTCTGATTGCTGCTAATATTGCACAATATTGACTGACAAATAGACATGGATTCCCACAAAGACATACACCAACTGACATTATTTTTCAGGCCTTGCTTTTTTTTTTTAAGAACTGAACACATTCCACAGAAAATGTGGAACTTGATGAATTGGCTTCTCATTTTCACTATAGACCTGTTTGCAACATACCTCTAAGATCTTCTAGTTAGTCTTTAAAAATCTCTTAAATAACCAGTGTTTCAAGGTATTTTCCACCAGAGTTGTGTTAAATTGTGTTTTTTCTCCTTTATTGTATTTCATGAACGAAAGCATTTCTTTTCAATTATACACACACAATACATTATAATTAACAATTTTGATGCTTGGAGAGTTGAGGGTAGCATGTGTACTATACTGATAACAACCTTCCTGCCCAGGTGTTAGTTTGTCTTTCTCATCCTGGTAGAACCATGAAAGAGAAATCATGATGTGACAGGTTATATGCAATACAGAATTTTTCTAATCAAGGTCTCACCATATAATATTTTAAAATTTTCATCATCATCATCATCATCATCATCATCATCATCATCATCATCATAATCATGATTTATAGGTGGGTGTCAGAGTATATACATACATGTATGTGTGTAGGTATATGTATCCCATAACATGAGTGTTGGTCTTGCAGGCCTAGGCTACTTAATTTCTTACCACTCATAGAAAAGCACACCAGATAACACCAGTGCTATCACTGAAGTTTGAAGTCATTGAAATTTATCTCCATACATTTTTATGACTGTTATTCTTTAAATTAATATGCAATAGAACCAAACATTTTTATAGAATCTTTATAATGCTATGTTGTTAGTCATCTTTCTCCATTTCCCTCTCTGTTTGTAGCTGCGTTGGCATTTACCTGTCTCCGTGAGTAGCGTGCAGTACCATGAACTCTAGTCTGTAGGAATGAATGTGATTGTTCTATATTTCTTTGTTCAATAAGTTGTGTAAGTGTTGGCTTCAGCAATATAGCATTGCTCTCAGTTTGTTGAGAAAAACAAATAGCCTTGGCAAAAGCCTGGCTTGTTTGTGAGTTCCCATGGCACCTCTTTAACACAATGAGTTTTACTTCAATAATGCTTTCTGAAATTTTCATGATTTCATTTTTCTTTGTGGAGAAGTACAGTTTCACTGTGTTATTTTATATGCTACATTTAATCTATTCATTAATCTGTTGGTGAACATGTAGTCTGGTTCCATTTCTTAATTGTGAAGCATATAGAATAAATACAAACATTGAGACATGTTTATAGAAGAACATGGAGTCCTTTGAGCATATACCAGGGAGTAGAAAAGCTGGATCATGCTAGCTACAATTTTATTTTTTTGAGAATTCTTCATATTGACTTCTGCTTAGCTCTACCTGTTCACATTTTTACCAGTAATGAAGACTTAACTTTCTGTATCCACTTCTTTACCTTCATTTCTTCTAGTTTTTCTCTTTAATGTTAATTATTTTTAACTGGAGTTAAAAAGAATATAAAAATAATTTTAATTACCATTTTGTTAATGAATAAGGATAGCAAACCCTTTGAAAACGGTATTAACATTTATTTCTATTTTGAAAACTGTTTAGAAGACAGTTAATGTTTAATTTTGTTTCTTTGTGTATATAACCATATGCATGTTTATATGTATATATGTAAATATATATATATACATCATATTCCCTATCTGATGTTCTAGTGTGTATCTGCCAAAAAGTTTTCCTCTTATTTCTTCTTATGTATAGCCAAGACATAATGGATATTCATATCAGCCAACACAGTCCCTTACTAATGATGAAAAATGCATAATTGTTAAATTAATTATTTAAAACATTGATAGAAATAATTACAGCATATTGTTTCATATAGGATTAGTTTTTGTGACTACATGCAGAAAATGATGAAAAACCATTAAGGTCATTGTGGATCACAGAGACTTTAAGAAAGTAATAAAGGTTTCTAGTTTGGCCAGCTAAGACTTTAGGTCCATTAAGACAGATTTATCTTTTTCCCACCAAGGACTACCATGTTGAGTTTATGAATCCTCAGTTATGTGGCAATTACCTAACTTGTTCATTTTGAATAAGTAATAGCTAATATATTTATGTTTCCATTTAGAAACCTCTTACTATTTCTATATTTCTTTGAATCCATTCTGAAGGCCATAGAGTTTTCTATCTAATATATGGATCTGCTTATGTAACTTTTCCAATTAAAAAACTTTGACAATCATAATTTTATGCAGAGTAGGGCATGAATTAATCATTATTAACAAAGATACTTCAAAAGTTAACCCTAATTCAAATTTCCAGCCTCAATTACATTGCTCTCTACTTTATTCTGTGTGCTAGAATATCAAGTTCATCAATATCAAAGCTTATAAAAGCTCCTGACAGCCTATGGCAGTCTCAAACTTTTTAGACAGCTCTTTATTTGATTAGACATTTCACGTCATAAATTGATCTAATTAAATATAGACTTTAGTGGGTTAGTATATTCACAAAGTAGTATAACCCCTCTAACTATGTAATTGGATAACATTTTATTATCTCACAACATCTAGATCCTCTTCTATCTTTTTTATTTGGGCACAACTATTATCCTTTTCACCTCTGTGGGTCCATTAGTCAATACATTTCTCAAAAAGCATTGATGCTACATTCCCCTCTATGTCTAACTTCCTTTAATTAGCTGAAGATTATAAAGTTTAATTTCTTTTATACCACCTATTTACATAAAATTCTCTCTTTTTCTGAATAATATTTTTTTTATATATCATCAATTGCTAAATATTTGGAGTTTTTGTACTTTCTCTAACTTCTTAAGAAAACACTTCTCTTAACATTCATTTTTTGTTTTCTTCTTTAAAATATCATATGAGCATACTAGAATTGGATATTGTAGATCATATAACAAATTTATACTTAAATATCTGAGAAAGCAACTAATTTTCTAAAATACCTACCCTATTTTGTGTTTATTCTTAATGAATATGGTTTTAATTTTTTTTATTATCTTTTACAAGTCTTCTTAGCACCCAGGCGTCATTATAAGGCAGATACCTCTTGAAGGTAAAAAAGCCAGTAAGAGATTGTTAAATGATGTCATATTTTGTTTTGTTGTTTTTGTGTGTGTGTGTGTGTGTTTGAAGAAAATTCATTTATTTACATGCAAAACACTGCCCCCTCCTCATCTGCTTAGCCCAGAATCCCTCCCTTCATCTCCTCTCTTCTCCTCTGAGACAGTGCATCCCCAGTGTGTATCTCTCAACCCTGGAGCTTCTAGTCTCTGCAGGGTTAGCCACATTCTCTTGAACTGAGGCCACGGTATGGAGTTTTGAACTTAGGGCTTTCTCTATGATAGACAAGTGCTTTACTAAAGAACTGTAGTCATTTTAGAAGTTTTAGTTTGAAATATAATTTTGCTAAGTGAATGTAGCTGACATTTGACTATTTTGACCAAGTAGGCTTTAACATTGGGATTTTATTTTCTGCCTCAGCCTTTTAAGTGTTTGGGAATGCAATCATGTACCACCATGCCTGGCCACAGATCTCATTTGTACTAGCAGGGAACTTCTTCATCAGATGATGTGCCCTTGGAACCTAATTGCTTTTTCTAGCTGCTTCTTTAATATGGCCATCTTGGTCCTTAAGTTTTCATGTCTGAATCTTGGAAGACATTCAAACAAAAGCATAAATAAATAAAATATCCAATAAAATAAAAAGAAAAACAAAGACCAGAAAGGGGTGCAGTGTTTGATATAAATAAATAAGTAAATTTTAAAAATAAGTTAATAAAATAAAAAAAATGCATATATAGATGTAAGATTTGCTGGTAGGCTTATGTCTTTTTAGTTCCGGTTTTTCTGATTGTTGTCTTCACCACTATAGATTTTAATAAAATTTTAAATTAGAAAGTTTGAATCCATCACCTCTTTTCTTTCTTTAACTACAACTATTCTGGATCCTATTTAAAACTATCATAAATGAGCACATTTATTTTATTTATCTTGATATAAAATGCTGTATGTTTTATCAGTAATTTATATGTTACTTATATTTGTTTTTATATTCATACTCTATATCAAGTCAAGAAAGTTTATAACTATTTATTAATTTTATGTTTGTTTAAATTTGCAAAAAATATATTAATTTTTTAGAATTGTCTTTAGTTTTATTTAGAGATGTTCATATACTTCCTTTATTTTATTCTGACTAGTGTGCTTTCGTATCAATCAATTTCCTTTTCTTAAATAACTTTATGTGAAAGATTATACTCAACTATGTACCATAACTCTTAATACAATGTTAGATGGAGTTTAATATACTTTGTTAGATTATTTTTTGTATGCATTCAGAATTAATATTGGTATATAGTTTCTAGTTTATCTTGGTGTTAAAATAATATAGAATTACAAAATAAACAAAAATCTTTCTTTAAATATTAGGTTAAAGTCATCAGTGAAAGCCTCTCTCTTTTATTGTGGAACTTTTTGATGACTAACCCTTTATATTCACTTACAAAAGTCATTTATGGTCATTTACAAAGACCTGTATATGGTAAGGTTAATAGTTTGCCTTTTAAGACTTTTTAAAACGTTAATCAAAGGCTTTATAATTTTGGTAATGCTCCATCAGAAGTGTAACCCAATACCCAACCTAGATATATCAACTATCTTTGACTGGTGGAGACATGTGAACATCTGCCTCCATGTCCCCCTCCCCCTCTTTCTCTCTCTTTCTCTCTCTCTCATCACCTAGCTTCTAAAGGGAGAATGGGATAGGGGTTTTCTAGGGAGGGGAAATGGAAAAAGAGGATGGCATCTGAAATGTAAATAAAACATCCAATAAAAAATTAAAAAAAGAAAAAAAAGAAAGAAATAAAAACTAAAATTTAAAAAAAGGAAAAAAATACGAGAAGAAAATAATCACGGGAGGCAGAAAGAGGGAGGGAGGGATCTGAGTGGGAGAGGGAAGGGGGAGGGGAAAGAGGAATATGATCATGCATGGGGGAGTGGGGAACAGAAGAAAAGCCCCGAGGGCCAGCAGAGTGAGTAGAAATATTCAATTTCAAGGGTAGGGTGGGAGGTGGGGGTAAAAAGAAAGTAGAAAGACCTGGGAGGTGAGAGACTTTCAGGACTCAAAGGGAGGGACCTAAAATGAAAGGCCCTTCAGTAGAAAATAGAAAGTAGAAAGTGGAGTGATGGGTTTGCCCTCCCTCAGTCAAAAATTCTGACCCAGAATTGTTCCTGTCTAAAAGAACTGCAGGGACAAAAATGGAGAAGAGACTGAGGGAAAGGTGGTCCAGTGACAGGCCCAAATTGGGATCCAGCTCAAGATTTATAATCCAAGGCCTGACTGATGCTATGGAGTGCTTACACATAGGAGCCTAGCATGACTGTCCTCTGAGAGCCTCTGCCAGCAGCTGACTGAGACAGAAGCAGATACTTATATCCAACCATTGGACTGAAATCAGAGATCCTTGTGGTTGAATTAGGGAAAGGCTGGAAGAAGCTGAGGAGGATGGTGATCCCATAGGAAGACCATCAGTCTCAACTAACCTAAACCCTTGAGATCTCCCAGACACTGAGCCACCAACCAGATATTATATACACGCTGGTACCAGGTCCCTGACACATATACAGCAGAGGATAGCCTGGTCTGGCCTCAGTGGGAGAAGATGTGCCTAACCCCGGAGAGACTTGAGGCCTGGCCAGAAAGGTGTGGGGGTATGACACATCCTCTTGGAGACAGGGGAGAGGAGGAATAAGATGAGGAACTATGAGCGGGGGACTGGGAGAGAGTCAACGACTAGACTGTAAAAAATAAAAGTAATAAAAAATTGCTATTATTACTATAAAAAAGATTTTTTAAAATTTTTATCAAGTTTATTTAAATTGATATGATACATTAATCATAATATACTCATGTTTTGTTAAGTCTACGGTGAGTCAAATTAATTGATCTCATCATAGAACAAACATTTGGGTACACTGATTTTTTTCTGTTGCTTTTCTTACTTGTATTTACTTTAAAATCAACTATTTGCTTTAACATTAATATTTGTTGCTTGGTGAGATATATTTTCAAAATGTATTTTTGCATTATTTATATGCTGTTTTTCATTGCATTCTTCTTGAAGTATATCAAAAAACAAAAGAAATACTGAAAACCTTCATTTCTTCTGTTTACCCTCAGTAATCAGTTATATTAACATCTGTATTAATTTTATTGGAATTATAAATAATTATAGCATGTGAGTAAGCATCCCATTAGCTTTTAAACTTTTTCATATTTTTGACTCTAAACAGGTAAATACTAAATAATCATTTTTCCCATATTCCCATAAGGACACTTAGTCTCTAGTCAAAAGTAATGGGTCACTTTTCAAACAGTGAATGTCAAGAAAGCAATACAAGATAATTAGTTTTGTTTACTCTTATCTCAGAGAAAAGTAGAGACCTTTGATTTATTATTATTTGTACCTATGTAATAATTTATAGGCCATTGTTATTGTCAACTTCTGCAGGGATAGCCTGACATTATACTTTAGAGTATACTGTCTAGATTCAGGTTACTCATTTTCCTGTTAATCCAACTTAACAAGCTTTTAACTGTTAAATTTTTTTGACTATGAAAATAATGTTGAAAAATGTTACTTGCACTTGAATGTTGCAGATTCTTTTCTACATAGAGATCTTGTTAATATATGAGGCTTAATACTGTCTGAAATATTAGGAATAATTGTTACTTTTTAAATCATATTTTAGAAATGTAATGTGAACCCATGCCTAAAGCCACAATATTTAAAGAAGATCTCAATTGTAACATTTTTTTTTTCCTTAGAAGTACATCAATAAATTTCTTCATAGTTTTGCATTCTGTGTGCTGGATTTTAATGTTGTATACATCATTAGAAGTCAACATATGAGAGTAATTAACTAACGTCAAATCTAGCTAAAGGAATTGGATGTCCTGTGTAAAGGAACACAATGCACAAATGCATGTTCAAGTGCCATTTCAAAAATTTTGTATTTTTACTCAGTGGTAGGTCTTCTTTATAAAATTGCTAGTGTGTTCTGCATATATTTGGGCTGTTCTCAAAAACATTTCACTGTCTTAATGAGTTCTCAAGAGGCAGCTAAGTTAGCAAGATTTCTCATTTACTGGGCTCACAGAAGTTTCAAGAATTCATTAATAGAACTACCTCATATGGATACATGTTTTATATGAAGCTACTTTGGTCTGAAATTGTACACAGAATTCAAAGCTTATTCTCAAATTCATATCATCAACAAAATATACACAGAATCAACAAATCGATTAGGTGATAGATCAAAATTATCTTAGGCTTATTAACAAAATTCAAAACAGGTTATATTTGAAGAAAATAAATCACAATATTATGTCAGATTTTATTATGTGGATAATGTGGAATGCAAAATTTGGTTAGTATTGGAGTAAATACTTTAGTTGCTGAGACAGAATGACTGGCACAAAATAGCAATCTTAATAAAATGACTTGAACTATTTTAAGCAGAATATATCAAATGTCATAAAACTGAGTTTAAATGGCATTTTGCTATCTTATTGTAATTGCAATATATTATGATGATAATAAACATGCAACATTATGTGATATCCTTGATGTTAAAGTAAGAAACATGATTTATAGATTCTTGATATAGGTAAAAATGTCATTTCTCTCTAAATTAATTGCTTGTTAATGTAGTAATTTGAAAACAATTTTCTATAGTTCAAACCCTAAAATTTACTCTACATGATATACTAGTAGAATCTCATTAAAATATAAAATATAAAGAAATAAACATTGCATTAAGACCCTTCTTGTAAAGTTATCTAGCAGGTCTCACTGAATGTCAACTTAGATTTTTTCTTAAGATAGGTTGTATCTATTGTATATTTACTTCTAGTGTCCATGTTCCTATAATTTATTTCATAATTTTGCAATGTTGTAGTGATCTAAGAGTGATGAGCATCCCAAGAAAGTATTATAAATTTCAAATATTTATCTTTTCCTAATATATCAGTATGCAATTTTACAGATTTAGGCTAGTTACATCAACACGCAGCTAGTCACATGTTCCTGCGTGTAGATATACCACCAATAATTGGCAATATAATGTTGGAAATTCTGATGTTTCAGAGGATAAGAGTATCAAGCACAAAAATAATAAATTCTACTGCTATATGTGATGAAAATACACTTTAAATATAATTAACCAGATGTTTTATATTTTTGTATTTCCTTGCTAGAATTTATTCTTTCAATTATTGATAAATGATTGAACTCTCATTATAATTCATTTCTGAGTTTTTCTCTTTCTTTTTTTTTTTTAAATTAGTGCTTTATTTGGATTTGAAGCCCTGACATTCAATCGACACATTATTAAGGTCATTTTGTTACCTGTCAAGATTACACTATATCAAACCCTTGTCCCTTGCTTTTATTATGTTTAGTATGGGCCTTGAATTCTTGATCTCTCCAGTACTTTTAACATGAAGAAATGTTGCATTTTGTTAAATTCTTTTTCAGCATCTAATGAGATGATCATGTGAACTTTTTCTTTGAGCTTGTTTATATAGTGGATTACATTAATAAATTTTTCATGTATTGAACCAACCTTGAATCCCTGGGATGAAGCCTACTTGGTCATGGTGAATGATGGTCTTGATAGGTTCTTGGATTTGGTTTTTTTAGAATTTTATTGCATTCTTTGCATTGATATTCATAAGGAAAATTGATCTTAAGTTCTTTTTCTTTGTGTGGTTTAGGTATCAGAATAATTGTGTCTTGATAGAATGAATTAGGTAGTATTTCCTTTGTTTCTATTTAATGGAATAATTTGAGAAGTATTGTTATTAGCTCTTCTTTGAAGGTCTGATAGAATTGTGCACTAAATCCATCTGGCCTGGGACTTTTTGTCATTGGGAGTCTCTTTTATTTCTTTAGTGGATATGGACTTATTTATATATTTTACCAGCTCTTTAACTTTGGTGCATGGTATCTGTCTAGAATATCATCAATTTCATCTAGACATTCCAGATTTGTTGAGTATAGGCTTTTGTAGTAGGAGCTGGTGATTTTTTGAATTTTCTGTTTCTGTTGTTATATCTCCCTTTTCATTTCTGATTGTGTTAATTTTCATACTGTCTCTGGGCTCTTTAGTGAATTTGGCAAGGGATTTATCTATTTTAGTGATTTTCTCAGCTTTTGGTTGTTGATTCTTTCTATAGTTCTCTTTGTTTTTATTTATTTGATTTGACTCCCAAGTTTGACTAATTTTTGTTGTCTATTCCTCTTATTTGTGTTTGTTTTTTTTTCCCCTAGGTCTTTCAGGTGAGCTGTTAAGGTGCTAGTGTAGGATCTCTCCAGTTTTCTTTCTTTCTTTCTCTCTTTTTTGGATATTTTCTTTATTTTTATTTTAAATGTTATCCCCTTTCTAGGTTACCCACACACCTGAAACTCACTGCCCCATTCCCCCTCCCCCTGCTTCTATGAGGGTGGTCCCCCATTCACACACACTGTCCCACCTCCATGCCCTGGCATTCCCTTACACTGGGGCATAAAATTTTCACAGAACCAAAGGTCTCTCCTCCCATTGATACCCAACAAGGCCATCCTCACCTACATATGTGGCTGGAGCCATGGAAACACATATGTACTCCTTGGTTGGTGGTTTAGTCCCTGGTAGCTCGGGGGGAGGGGAGTGGTGTCTTGTTGGTTGATATTGTTGTTCTTCCTATGGTATTGCAAACATTTTCAGCTCCTTCAGTATTTTCTTTCACTCATCTATTGGGGACCCTATGTTCAGTCCAATGGTTGCCCTCAAGCATTACCTCTGTATCTGCCAGGCTCAGGTATAGTCTCTCATGAAACAGCTATATCAGGCTCCTGTCAGCATTCACTTCTTGGCATCCAAAATAGTGTCTGTGTTTGGTGGTGACTGTATAAGAGATGGATCCCTGGATGGAGCAGTCTCTAGATGGCCTTTCCTTCAGTTTCTGCTCCATACTTTGTCTCCATATTTGCTCCCGTGAGTATTCATTAACAGGGCACTTAGTGCTATAAATTTTCCTCTTTCATTGTGTCCCATTGTGTTTGGGTATGTTGTATCTTCATTTTCTTTAAATTACAGAAAGTCTTTATTTTCTTTCCTTTTTTCTTCTCTGGCCAAGTTATAATTGAGAAGGGAGTTGTTCAGTTTCCATGGGTATATGTGTTTTCTGTTGTTTTATTGTTACTGAAATCTAACCTTAGTGCATACTGATTTGACAGAATGTATGGGATTATTTCAATCTTCTTGTTGAAGAAGATTCTTGTTGAAATCTGCTGAGGCTTGTTTTGTGACTGATTATATGGTCAGTCTTGGAGAAGGTGCCATGAGGTACTGAGAAGAAGGTATGTTCTTTTATTTTAGGGTGAAATGTTCTATAGATTTCTGTTAAATCCATTTGGCTCATAAACTCTATTATTTTCACTGTGTCTGTGCTTAGTTTCTGTTTCTATGATCTGTCCTTGGTGAGAGTTGGATGTTGAAGTCTCCCACTGTTATTGTGTTGGTTTCAAAGGTTTTTTTCAGCTTTAGTAAAGTTTCTTTTCTGAATGTGGGTGCCCTAGCATTGGAGGCATAGATGGTCAGAATTGAGATTTTATCAAATCTGGTCATCTCTGGTGTTAGCCGTTCTGAGTGACTCAGTCTGGAATGTGCCTCCCGTGTCTTTAGGTAGCTGCAAGTCTCCTGTGAGGCCTGTGACCCTGGCTGTAGCAGACCTCCTTGGAAGCATTCAGACTGTGGGGTCTTCAAAGGGGTAGATACGCTGCTGCTGTGTTTCCAGGGCTGCAGCAGATTTCCTTAAAGGCCTTCAGACTGTTTGGTCTGTTGCCCTGTGTACTGCAGAAATCCTGGGAGGCTTTCAGACTATGGGGTCTTCAGAGGGGCAGATAAGCTGATGATCTGTCTTGGTGAAAGGAGCAGGACTCAAAGGGGGTGCAGTTGGAGCAGAGGACTGGGTGGTGATGGGTCTGCTGGCATCTTCTGGTTTTCTAGCTCTGGCAGTCCTTAGGAAGTCCCCTTACCTGTTGCCCTACATGTAGCAGATCTCCTGCAAGGCCTTCAGGTTGGGGTTTTCAGAGGAGCAGACTTATTGATTATCTGACTTACTACAAATCTTTATTTAACTTATTACATATCTTTAAAATTGTATATATTTTCTCCATTAAAAGGCACAATGGAAAGAATGAAAAACATCCTTTAGAATGGGAGAGATTAATTACAAACTTGTATTTAATAAGATTTTAATATTCAGAATGTGGGGTATATGTGTGTGTGTGTGTGTGTGTGTGTGTGTGTGTGTGTGTGTGTGTGTGTATGTGTGTTGTGTGCTCATAGAGAGAAATAGAAAGGAAAAAATATAGTCATCTATATAAAAAGATACATATATGTGTGTATATAGGTAGTTATAGCATCAGTACATACACTTAAAAATAAAAAATCAACTATTTATCTAGCTGTGGTATCGCATGCCTCTTTTAAAACAAAATAGTAAACGAGAAGATAAAGGTAAAAGTCATCACATTCAAAGTTTGACAAGACAAATGAAAGACTAAAGACCCAATAAGAAGCACAAGAATTAGAGACCTACCTATTCACACACTCAAGAGTCCCATGAAAATACTAAACAGAAAACGATAAGATACAGAGGATGTCTTATAGACCCACCCGTATAGTCCCTGTGTTTACTGGTTCAGTCTTTGTGAGTTCACAGAAGCTTTGCTCAGTTTATTTAGAGGACCTTGTTCTTTTGATGCCCTCCATCTTATCTGGATCCTATCCTCCTTTAGCCTCATATTCCTAGGTTCCCTGAACCCTGAGTGGAGGGATTTGAGGGAGACCTCCCATCTTGAGCTGAGTGCCAATCTCTCTCCTCTCTCCTCTCCCTGTCTCTTTAACCTTTGTGGTGTCTGAATATTCCGAGTATTGCAAAATATCAATAGTAATCATTTTATTATTACATAGTTTTTTTAGAACAATAATGATTGGTTCTACCATAGTTCTCTAAGTATCTAGTCTCTGCTTGTTGATCAGCCAAGAATCTCTCAAATATTTAATACATCCTTAAAATGCACTTGTTATATAAACTATCTATTTAGGTAGTAATATGAAACTTTTATTGACCTATAATTTCATATTGCATTCAGAGATTTTTAATGATGATTTATTTTTAAAATAGGTACTAAATTTTTAATTAGTCCTGTTTCATTTTTAATAGTTGTGGGTGAAAACAAAACATAAAAATGCTTTATATTAATTAGAACACCTCTGAGTAATGTACATTAAAATTCTTTAATTATTCTAATTGTTATGCATTTGTTTTTCAGAAATGTTCCTAACACAAAAGTTAAATATAAGATTAATATAGCTTATTAAGATGTTATTATAAAGGCTTTGCAAAGAAAACTATCATTCAGAACAATTAAATACACATAAAGTCTATCCATCTCGATACACTCATCTAACTCCAGTTAGAACATTCAGAACATCTGCAAGCTTCATACTGAGTTTTATACCTTCACTATAACATATATTTTATATAACTATGAGTATACAAAAAGTCCAAAACAGAGTTAGAACTACAAAAACAATCAGTTCTTTGTCTCCCTTTATAACTGAACACAAGGCTATTATTAAAGCTAAAATATAGATAAAAAATCGATATAAATATTTCTCAAATATTAATATTAAATTTATTTTTTCTGGTGAGGATCATTAATATATAATCTCAACAAACAAAAACAGTCAAAATATAGCTGTAGTCCTTAAAAATGGGTATGCTAAGCTTATAAAAATATATATTTTAAAAATCACATTTAACTTACAATATTAAAATATACAAATTATTGCTTGTATATCTATTATTGTGCTTTTTAAAAATAAACTTTTTAAAATTATATAAAACAAACAAACTTGTAGTCATTTTAAAACTAATTTATTGGTGACTGCTCAGTGTGCTTAAAGTCTTACAAAAATTAGCTTAGGTTCTATGGTTTTAAAATAAAATATCTTTACATGCTTTATAGCATATGTCATAACTTCAAAGATAAAGATTTTTAAGATAAATTTGTTTAATGTTATTGACAAAAACTGTAGGTAGTTGTGGCTGGAAACGCTGACTTCCTCCAAGGCTGGAAGTTAGGCATGGCTACTGTGGCTTCATGGTTCCTCACAGCGCAGCCCCAATGACATGTGAGAAAGTCCATGGGTTTTTACAGGCTTAATGTCATGGCAGATTGTGGATGGATCTGGATGCACCTCCCTAAAATCCAGGCAGTCTTGAGCTAAATAGGGAGGGAAAAAGTGGGAGGGGCTGGGGATGAATGCTTAATTGCCTCCACCCTCTGGCCTTCAGGTACCTCATTAGTATGTAAATCTCTCTAGGGCCTGAGGGTTGTTCCTCATGACTGTTGGCCATAGACCTCTCTGTGGGAGGGGTTGTTGGAGGGCCCGGGAGCAAAGCTTAACTCCTGCCTTTAGATAAAGGTTCTGGGGGTTCCAAGCTCTTGCTTGACTAAACACCCAGCTGCTTCTCACAGCCCACAGCCCTACAAAAAACCTGATAAACAGTATGTTTATGAGTCACAAGTGATAGATCAAATTAAAATCTATAAAATACTGGTTTTCTTTCTAGTTTTCCACATTAATTTTATTTTTTCATTTTTTGTTAATGTTTATATTTGAGAGTCTATTTTAGTTACAAAGTTTTCTTTTTCATTTTCTCCTTCAAGACCCTCTCATATGCCCTTCTACGCTGTCAAAATCAAAGCTTTTTCTTTTTATTTATTACATGCATATATTTATTTATAAATACACACATATATTGCTAAATATAAATTGTTAATTCCATGCAATGTTTTTATGTGTATATTATCAGAGCTGATAACCAATTGGTGTGTTCTTCTATGGGAAGTGTCACATCTACTTTAAGTTTTATTCAGTTGTCTGTAGTTCTCTGTGCATGGTTAATGCATCCTGGGCTTTTCCCTGTTGAGTTGACATATTTGTCACTGTCTGCCTTTTTCAGTTCACTTTTGGGCAGTCATGTTAGTAAGACTTGATAGTGGTAGCTTCTGATGTTACTAGGAGACACTCTCACAGCAAGCTCCCTGATCTTCTGCTTCTTACAACCTTTCCCATCTCCTATTCGTCAATGTTTCCTTAGCCTAAGGTGCAGTGTTTGGTGTTTTTATTCAAGTCTGTCTTTATATATGACTGCATGATTGTATGTTGTCTATGTGCACTCCCTCTTTTATAATATGTATATGGTATCAAGTTAGTTTATAAATAAATAATGACATAACTTAAAACTGCTAATTTCACCCAAATTACTTTCTTTTCATAATGTAAATTTAAAACTAAAATATATGTAATTTAAAAATATGGTTAAGATGGCATTTGGTTGATCATTATCTGGTTCTACCAGTGGTCTGAAGAAGTCTATGTTGCTCTTGAACATACATTTACTCTTAGGATATTTTGGCTCCTGTTTGAAGTATAAAGTCTCATTATCATTACCCAATTCCCTCATGTAGACAATGATAATATATTATTATCTATTAGTTCTAGAATCAAGTGACTGAGTGACTAAACCTTAAGCTTTCTGAGTTTCATGTAGAATTCAAATGCTCAAGCACGACTTATGTTTTATCAAGATAATTCATTACAGTTTTTACTAAGTCTACAGGCATATAATTTATAAAAACTGATTCATAGGAGTGAATTCCACCTAAATTGCCAAAACAAGTCCCTTCTAAGTGTTATACAACTGAGTGTGATGTAATAAGTCAAACCTTAAGCATAGATTCTCTTTTAACACTGTGTGGCTTACCTTCTTGGAGTTTAATAACTATTCTTGGTGCCCCAACCAAAGGATATAGGAACTAAAAAGACAACCAATATTTCGACCCTGGCCTCCAGGTGAACTAATATTCAAGAAATAACAGAAGGTGTCTCAAATCATCCTCCAACTGAAATGTAACCTGTTCTCTTGATCAGAGATGCCATGGAGACCCCAGAAGTTGGGTCAGCACAGATTAAAAGGTCCATAATATTTCCAAGAAAAATTAAATGGCTAACAAGACTTGACATTACCAAGTGTCATAATCAGTAAACAGAAAGAAGAATGAATTCCAATAGAAGAATGGAGCTCCACCAAGTGCCTAAGAATAATCCCTGGTGAACCTCAACTAACTCAATAACAACAGAAAATGTGTTAATACTTAGCAGCCTACATGATCTTAAATACCTAGTAAGAAACAACTGCCAAAGAATAAAATTTATAGAATTTTATGAATAATTTATAGAAATTTAAGAATAATTTATGATGCTTTGAATATGCTTGGACAATAAGGAGTGGTACTTTTAGAAAATGTGGCCTTGTTGGAAGATGTGTGCCATTGGAGGCTGGGTCTTGGAGGTCTCCTCATATGTATAGACTTCATTCATTATGGAACAGAGCATCTGCCTCACTACCTGAGGATGCCTGTCACTCCAGGTTGGCTTCGAATCAAGATTCAGAACACTCAGCTTCTTCTTCAGCACCGTGTCTGCCTGCCCGTGCTGCCTAACATGTTTCCTGCTATGGTGATAATGAACTACACCTCTGAAACTGTAAACTAGCCCCAGTTAAATGTTGTTCCATATAAAAATTGCCTTGGTAGTATCGCTTCAAAGCAATGGAAATCCTAAGACAACAATTATTAATAATTTTTAAAAAGCAAACAAGATAAGTATTAAATATAACTAAAAAATGGTTCAAGCCTTATAAGCCATGCCATTAAATCCACAGTAGGATTGAGATGTCCTAGAAAAAAGATGATAAGCTCTATTTACATAAGTCTGTCATATTGGGATTCTCCTCTGTCATTTTGCTTGGGTGTCAGAGCACCTTCAATAAGCCTCTCAGAGATGGGTGTTCCTTGAGTCCACACTTCCCCTACAAACCAGGCAGAAATGGGGTGACTGAGCCTGTGAAGGGGTGGAATTTAGTCTGGTTCCAAGTGAGTGCTAAACGTTGAGAGGAGCTGAAAGATAGCCTAGTACAGAATATTTAGGCATGGCTTTTTATAATGATGAAGGCCTTACCCTATGTGATCCTTAATTAAGGAGATAGTCCTTGCATGTTCAAAGTGCTTTACTTATGGTGGAAGTGAATGTATATCTTTCACTCAGGATGAAACAGGGATTAAATATCTTTTGAATGAAGAGGTGCCAAGGAAGGAAAGTTCATTGGCTAAATACTGGGAGGCCTATCTAGATATCTCATTAGCATGGCAAACTCTAGGTTTTTATGCTATGTAATCTGTTGTCATGGTCCTCTTGGTGATGTGTCATGGTTCTATGTTCCAGGTCAGGTAGAGCCTGGCTTGGATCTGGTTCCAATGACAGCCATTCTCAATTATGAAATATCCCACGGTTTTTGAAAGTGTTTCAGCTTTACCAGTTCTTCTGTCTGATGGTATAATTTACTTGCTCCACACTGTCAGATTGAATAATTTAAGTTTAACAGTAAATAGAACCTTGTTTTATGATTCCTCCTCCTCCTCTTCCTCCTTCTACCTCCTCCTCCTCCTACTTATTATTAGTATTATTATTTATTATGAAACTGCTAATATTCAATGCATAATACAAATAGTATTGACATTTCAAATTTTCTACTATTATATCCCCCCACTTACAATATTTTTCTTTATCCATGAGAAGCCTGCTATCCTTAGAAGACCTCTCCACTCACCTTCCTCAGAACTTCGGATCCTGAACCAGACAGGCAGGAGCAAGGTATCCTCTGAAAATCTCCACCCAGCAGCTGACTCAAACAGATATAGACACCCACAACCAAACAGTGGATGGACCTTGGATACTCTTATTGAAGAATAGGAGGAAGGATTGCGGGTCCAAAATAAGATAGGAACTCCACAAAAAGACCGACAGAGTCAACTAACCTGGACCCTTGGGGCTCTAAGAGTCTGAACGACAAACCAAAGAACATACACGGGCTAGAACTAGGCCTCCCCGACATATGTAGCAGATGTGCTGCTCAGTTTTCACGTGGGTCCTGAATAAATGGAATGAGGCTTTTCCTAAAAGCTGTTGCCTAGAGTGGGGTATATTCTTAGAAGTAGGCTGTTTTGTCTGGCCTCATTGGGAAAGGAAGCACCTTGGCATGCAGAGTCTTGAAGTGCCAGGGTATGGGGATACCCAGGTGTGACCCTACCCACTCAGAGAAGGGAATGAGGGATTAGAGAAGGATTTGGGAGGGCGTGACCTGGAGTGGGCAGTGAGAGGGATGTGAATAAATTAAAAATAAAATAAAAGTTTAAAAACCTTGAAAATATTTTTTATATCTTGCCACATTACTAACATATAATAATCAGTGTATTTTATTTGTTTTTAACAAGCCAAGGATCACACTAACAAGAACAAACTACAAAGGATTTGTATGATTGGCAAAAGCATGTCATACCTATTCTGGCCATAACAGGAATTTGAGCCACATCCTAACACTGTAAATGCAAAGCTTTGTCTTAAATAAATAAAGTGGAGAAAAGTAACAATGGTCCCACTTGGGTAGGAGTTATACATATCTTCAGCATGGGAGAAGTTATGGAAGGCTGAATGATCATCAATAACTCAGGCTACTCAAGAGAATTTTGAGACCATAGCTCTCAAGAATGAGATATAGCAGGAAAGCAGAGACTAGTGATTGGTAAGTCAGTAACAGCACATGAAATAGCATAATTGGATGAGAAGGATTCTAATTCAGTTCTGATGTGGGTAGTATTCAACAGGGTACTGCCTTCCTCAACAGAAAAACAAAACAAAACAAAACAAAACAAACAGTTATACCCAAATGCAGGAGAGGTGGTACTATGTTATTGACACATAAAGAAAAACTCATGAGGCTATGGCACAGCATTTATGAGCTCATGCACTTCAATCAGATATCAAGACTATTACGAGCCTCAGGATGCCTTCCTGTTCTTAATGAAATGTTTCTATTTCTGTCTCTTAATATCTGCCCAGGGCCAAAGAACTGTGAAGAGTGTTTTTGTGCTCAAATCAATGCCTACAACACTGTGAATTGCTTGTTTGCATTATTTATTATGAAAGTAACACGATCACACTTTTTAAAAAGAAAGAGCCTCCTAACATATGCTCAGTATAAGGGATGGGACTAGAGTATTATGTGAATGCTGTTTCTAAAGTTAACAGAATGTCATATACTATTGAAAAATTTTATATAACATAATTATGTGGTAGCCTCTGTCCTCTTAATGTTTCTTATTTTCAATTTCATGCCACATACAATTTTAATGTAAAGAAAGGTATGTATTCAACAAAATAAGGATGAAGGGGATACAAATTGGAAAGAAAGAAATCAAGGTATCACCATATTTGAATGATATGATAGTATACATAAGCAACCCAAAAAATTCTACCAGAAAACTCCTATATCTGATAAACAACTTCAGAAAAGTGGCTAAACATAAAATTAACTCAAATCTGTAGTCTTCCTTTATACAAATGAAAAATTGGCTGAGAAAGAAATTAGGAAAAAACTATCCTTCACAATAGCCACAAATAATATAAAATATCCTGATGAAACTCTAACCAAGCAATTAAAAGATGGGTACGACAAGAAATTGAAGACCATAAAGAAAGTAATTGAAGATTCCCTCAGAAGATGGAAAGATCTCTCATGCTCATGAATCTGTAGGATTAATATATTAAAAATGGCCATCTTACCAAAAGCAATCTAAGATTCAATACAATCCCCCATCAAAATTTCTGATACAACTTTTCACACACATGAAAAGAATAATTCTCAAATTCATATGGAAAAACAAAACAAAAAAATCCCAGGATACCCAAAACAATTCTTAACAATAAGAGATCTACTGGAGAAATCAGTATCCCTGTCCTAAAACTACAGAGCAATAATTGTAAAAAAGCATGGCATTGGTACAGAGACAAATAGGTCAATCAATGGAATATAATTAAAGAACCAGAAATAAATCCATGTATCTATAGAAACTTGATCTTTGACAAAGAAGCCAAAACTGTAGAGTGGGAAAAAGAAAGCTTCTTTAACAAATGGTGCTGGTATAATTGGTGGTCTGCTTGTAGAAGAATGCAAATTGATCTATATTTATCAGTTGTAAAGTGGATCAATGACTTCAACATAAAACTTGATTTACTGAATCTAATAGAAGAGAAAGTGGAGAAAAGATCTGAATATATTGACACAGGAAAAATTGTCCTAAAGAGAGGACTAGTGGCTCAGGCTCTAAGACCAACAATTGGCAAATAGGACCTCATAAACCTGAAAAAAATCTTCGTTAAGGCAAAGGACTCTGTAAATAGAACAAAAAGGCAACTTACAGATTGGCAAAAGATTTTCAATAACCCTACATCTGATAGATGGCTAATATCCAACATATTCAATGAATTATAGAAGTTAGAATCCAGAAAACCAAATAACCCAATTTAAAAACCAGTTACATAGCTAAATAGAGAATTCTCATAACAGCAATCTTGAATGGACAAGAAGCACTTAAGTAAATGTCCAACATCATTCATAATCAGGGAAATGCAAATGAAAACAACCCTGAAAATCTACCTTATACCATTTAGAATGGCTAAGATCAAACACTCAAGTGATAGCACATGCTGGCAAGGTTGTAAAGAAAGAGGAACACTCCTTTATTGCTAGTGAAATTGTGTAATGGTACAAACACTTTTGAAATTAATCTGGAGTTTCCTCAAAAAATTAGAAACAGTTCTACTTGAAGACCCAACTATACCACTTCTGGGCATAAACACACAATACGGCCCACCATGCCAGAAGGACAAATGCTCCACTATGTTCATAGCAACCCTGTCAATAATAGCCAGAAGCTGGAAACAACCAGGATGTTCCTCAATCAAAAATGGATACAGAAAAAGTGGTTTATTTATACAATGGAATACTATTTAGCTATTAAAATTAAGATATCATGATTTTGGTAGTCAAATGGATGTAACTAGAAAACATCCTGAGTGAGGTAATTCAGACCCAAAAGGATATATACAGGATGTAATTACTGATAAGTGGATATTAGCCATAAAGTGCAGAATACCCAATGATACAATCCACAGACTATAAGATATTTATCAAGAAGGGAGGAACAAGTGAAGATGCTTCAATCCCAATTAGAAGGGGGAACAAAATAATCATGGGAGGCAGAAGGAGGAAGGGACCTGATTGGAAGAGGAAAGGGGGAGTAAAAATGGGGACAGGATCATGTATGTGGGGAGAGAGAAAAGAAGCCCAGAAGGCCAGGAGAATATATGGAAATATACATTTGTAGAGATTAGGGGACAGGGTGACTCTCTCTAGAATATCCCAGGGACCTGGGATGTTAGATGCTCCCAGGACTCAATGGATATTACCTTAACCAAATAATATAGAGATAAAACCTGAAGCGACCACTGCCAGTTGATAGGACTCCCAGTAGAGGGGTTGGCTTACTAACCTACCCTCAAATTTTTGACCCAGGATTCTTCCTGTCTTAAAAAAAAAATGGAACATGTATTGAAGGAAAGGCCATGCAGTGACCACTCAGCTTTGGATTTATCCCATGAGTTGGCAACAAAACTTGACACGATTACTGATGCAATATTGTACTTACAGACAGGAGCCTAGCATGGCTGTCCTCTGAGACAATCTATCAGCAGCTGACTGAGATTGATACAGATATTTATAGCCAAACATTGGACTGAAGCCAGGGACCCTTATGGAAGAGTTGAGGGAGGGATTGAAGGAGCTAAAGGGGATGGCAGTCCCATAGGATGACCAACGATATTATCTAACCTGGATGCTTAGGAGCTCACAGAATCTGGGCATCCAAGTGAGGAACATACATGGGCTGGTCTGTGGCTACTGGCACATAAGTAGCAGAGGACTGCCTCATCTAGCCTGTTGAGAGAGGACTTGCCTAATCCTGTAGAGAATTGATGGCCCAAGGAAGGAAGATGAAGGGAGCATGATGTGTAGGTGTCTGGGTCAATGTGGAAGGAGCACTATCTCAGAGGCAAAAGGAGAAAGAATGGACCAGGAAAAGCACAATATTTGGAATGTAAATAAATAAAACATTTTAAAAAGGTGTCTATTGTTATTTGGTTTAATGTTATTATTCTTCAAATTCTCTTCTAAGCAGGTGTCCTACTGTGACTCAACAATAGTTTATATGTGCTGACTACTGAAAATAACTCAATTTACTATACCACAATTGATAGAAAAATAAAATATTCTTACTGTGATTCTGGGGATCATGGGTCTCTCTCACTAGAAGCCAAACCTAAATAAAGATCTGCTATTTTCTTTTAAATTTGAAAGACAGACTATTTCATTTCAATGCCTGAGAAAGTTGATGTTCTGTCTCAAAGATCCTTCATTTTAAAGGAAAAATCTTAGAGATCTGGTATAATTTCCTTTATCTAAATCTACAGCTTCAGATATAGAGGATAGAGGAATAACCTTTTTGTCCACTTTCTTTGGAGGTTATCTTCAAGACAAGAGTTCTATGTTCATGATCACCACATTAGTTTTAAAAATAAATAGTTACATTCTGAGAGTCTAGGAAGTAAGTATATGTGGCTCATTAGAAAAAAAATCCCATGAAAAGTTATGTTATTGTAAATATTAAGCTACTCTGTCTCATCTCCCCAGAAGTGTGAGGGATCTTTGTCATCAACAGGTCCCAGCAAATAAATATCAGAATAGAATCTCTGCATTTTGCTGTATTTCCATCATATGTATAATATGTGTTTCATTTCATATTTTCTTAGACACTTTTTCTCTTTATTTCCTTATAATTAACCTCTCCTGTTTAAGAAGTAATTAACACTTTTGATTCCAGAATTTTCAGTTCTTGGAAAGAGTTTCTCTTAACCATCTGAGAAAAATTCTCTCAAAACAAGAGAATAAGTAAATATGTATATGATATCTGAGTCATAATAAAATAATCATTTGGTCATAGCTAGGTATGCTAAAAATAAAAATCGTATAGAGTATATTATTTTTCTATTTCAATAATGTTGTCAATGCAAAAGATAAGGGTAGTTTGGGCACTATAATTGAGTGGTTGTATAATTGGTTAGTAGTCAATAGGTCTTGTTAGTTTGATGCCAACTCCATTCACAGAAATGCAAGAATACCTCTAAGATCTGTGTATTGAAATGCTAACCCGCCCTTCTGCCACTCACCCCTCATCCAGTCTGAGGCCTGCGGGTGAGTGCACCCCAGAGTCCCCCAGACACATTCTGGGGGATTCATAGAACCCATAGCCAGTGCTAGCACGCTCCTTCTGCTGCTCGCCCCTCCTCCGGTCTGAGGCCTGCGGGTGAGGGTGAGTGCACCCCGGATTCTGCCAGACATATTCGGGGGGATCCACAGATCCCACAACCAGCTTTAGGTAGGAAAACCCACATACTACCCTGAGCTCATAGCTGGGCACCCTGAGTGCTCAGAACCCAGCAGATACCCCTCCCCGCGCCCCTTCCCCCACGCCCCTGCTGGCTAGCACCCCTTTTCTGCCCATCCCCCGGTTCTGAGTCCCGGACCAGACCTCTACCAGGTCTGCAGTTGTGTGGACCCCGGTCACCGCCTGAGACATACTGGAAGGTCCGCTCAACCCAGAGCCACAGAGGAACAACTGAACTCAGAGTGTCAGACAACATACCCTGAGATATCCAAGAGAAGACACTGCACCCAGAACAGCAGACATCTAGCTGGACTGCTACCTTGGAGGCACCATATCCTGAGGCATCCTAGAGATACCACTGTAATCAGGGCAGCTGGAAAAAATCACAAAGACATCTGGACTCCTAGAAGACCAAACACAAGCGAGACAACTGGAAAGACAGGCTTCAATCAGAGACAGAAGTACAGGTAGCACTAGAATTAACCAGATTGCAAAAGGCAGGCGCTAGAACGTAAGCAACAGAAATCAAAGTTACATGGCAACATCAGAACCCAGTTCCCCCATCATAGCAAGCCCTGAACACCCCATCACACCAGAAAAGCAGGATTCAGAATTAAAATCACTTCTCATGATGATGATAGAGGACTTTAAGAAAGACATAAATAACACTCTCAAAGAACAGATAGAAACCATTAGAGAGGAAACACAAAAATCCCTTAAGGAATTGCAAGAAAATGCAACCAAACGGGAGAAGGAATTAAACAAAACCATGCAGGATCTAAAAATGGAAGTAGAAACAATAAAGAAATCACAAAGGGAGAACACCCTGGAGATAGAAAACTTAAAAAAACGATCAGGAGTCATAGACACAAGTATTACCAACAGAATACAAGAGATGGAAGAGAGAATCTCATGTGCAGAAGATACCATGGAAAACATTGACACAACTGTCAAAGAAAATGCAAAATACAAAAAGCTACTAACCCAAAATGTACAAGAAATCCAAGACACAATGAGAAGGCCAAACCTAAGGATAATAGGAATAGATGAGGGGGAAGACTCCCAACTTAAAGGACCAGTAAATATCCTCAACAAAATTATAGAGGAAAACTTCCCTAACCTAAAGAAAGAGATGTCCATAAATATACAAGAAGCCTACAGAACTCCAAATAGTTTAGACCAGAAAAGAAATACTTCCCGCCACATAATAGTCAAAACATCAAATGTACAAAACAAAGAAAAAATACTAAAAGCAGTAAGGGAAAAAGGCAAAGTAACATATAAAGGCAGACCTATAAGAATTACATCAGACTTCTCACCAGAGACCATAAAGCCAGAAGATCCTGGACCGATATCATACAGACCCTAAAAGAACATAAATGTCAGCCCAGACTACTATACCGAGCAAAACTGTCAATCATTATTGATGGAGAAACCAAAATATTCCATGACAAATCCAAATTTACACAGTATCTCAACACAAACCCAGCACTTCAAAGGATAATTGGTGGAAAACTCCATCACAAGGAGGGAAACTACAACCTAGAAAAAGCAGGAAAGTAATCTTCCAAAAACCGTAAAAGAAGGTAGCTACACAAACATATCTCCAATGCCAATAACAAAAATAACAGGAAACAACACTCATTTTTCCTTAATATCTCTTAATATCAATGGACTCAATTCTCCAGTAAAAAGACATAGACTATCAGACTGGATACGTAAACAGGACCCAACATTTTGCTGCATTCAGGAAACGCACCTCTGTGGAAAGGACAGACACTACCTCAGAGTAAAAGGTTGGAAAACAATCTTCCAAGCAAATGGTCCCAAGAAACAAGCTGGAGTAGCGATCCTAATATCAAATAAAATCAGTTTTCAACCAGAAGTAATCAAAAAAGATAAAGAAGGACACTTCATATTCATGAAAGGAAAAATGTACCAAGAGGAACTTGCAATTCTCAACATCTATGCCCCAAATGTAAGGGCACCCACATACATAAAAGACACTTTACTAAAACTTAAAGCATACATTACCCTACACAATAATAGTGGTAGATTTCAACTCCCCACTCTCAGCTATGGACAGATCATGGAAACAGAAACTAAATCGAGACACAATGAAACTAACAGAAGTTATGAACCAATTAGACTTAACTGACATCTATAGAACATTTCATCCTAAAACAAAAGAATATATCTTCTTCTCAGCACCTCATAGTACCTTCTCGAAAATAGACCATATAATTGGTCACAAAACAGGCCTCAATGGATACAAAAAGATTGAAATAATCCCCAGTACCTTATCAGACCACCATGGATTAAGACTTGTCTTTGACATGGACAAAAACATCAGAAAACCGACATACACTTGGCAACTGAACAATGCTCTACTCAATGATAACTTGGTCAAGGAAGAAATTAAGAAAGAAATTAAAGACTTTTTAGATTTAAATGAAAATGAGGACACATCATATCAAAACATGTGGGACTCATTGAAAGCAGTACTAAGAGGAAAAATCATAGCTCTAAGTGCTCACAAAAAGAAAGTGGAAAGAGCATACATCAACAACTTGACAGCAAACCTGAAAGCATTAGAACAAAAAGAAGCTAGTATACCCAAGAGGAGTAGACGGCAGGAAATAATCAAACTCAGGGCTGAAATCAACCAAGTCGAAACAAAAAGAACTATACAAAATATCAACAAAACCAGGAGCTGGTTCTTTGAGAAAATCAACAAGATAGACAAACCCTTAGCCAGACTAACCAAAGGGCACAGAGACAGCATTCAAATTAATAAAATCAGAACTGAAAAGGGAGACATAACAACAGAAACAGAGGAAATTAAAAAAATTATCAGATCCTACTACAAAGGCCTATACTCAACAAAATTGGAAAATCTGGAGGAAATGGACAATTTTCTAGATAGATACCAGGTACCAAAGTTAAACGAGGAGCAGATAAACCACCTAAACAGTCCTATAACGCCTAAAGAAATAGACACAGTCATTAAAAATCTTCCCACCAAAAAATGTCCGGGGCCAGATGGTTTCAGTGCAGAATTCTTCCAGATCTTCAAGGAAGACCTAATACCAATCCTCTTCAAGTTATTCCATCGAATAGAAACAGAAGGAACACTACCCAATTCATTCTATGAAGCTACCATTACACTCATACCTAAACCACAGAAAGACCCAACAAAGAAAGAGAACTACAGACCAATCTCTCTTATGAATATTGATGCAAAAATACTCAATAAAATTCTCGCAAACCGAATCCAACAACACATCAAAACAATTATCCATCAAGATCAAGTAGGCTTTATCACAGGAATGCAGGGATGGTTCAATATTCGGAAATCCATCAATGTAATCCACTACATAAATAAACTCAAAGAGAAAAACCACATGGTCATATCACTAGATGCTGAGAAAGCATTTGACAAAATTTAACATCCCTTCATGTTAAAAGTCTTGGAAAGATCAGGAATACAAGGCCCATATCTAAACATAGTAAAAGCAATATACAGCAAGCCAGTAGCCAACATCAAACTAAATGGAGAGAAACCTGAAGCAATCCCACTAAGATCAGGGACTAGGCAAGGCTGCCCACTCTCACCTTACGTATTCAATATAGTACTGGAAGTCTTAGCTAGAGCAATTAGACAACAAAAGGAAGTCAAAGGGATACAGATAGGAAAGGAAGAAGTCAAAATTTCACTATTTGCAGATGATAAGATAGTATACTTAAGTGAACCTAAAACCTCCACCAGAGAACTCCTAATCCTGATAAACAACTTTAGCAATGTGGCTGGATATAAAATCAACTCAAACAAATCAGTAGCCTTCCTCTACTCAAAGGATAAACAGGCAGAGAAAGAAATCAGGGAAATGACACCCTTCACAATAGCCACGAATAAAATAAATTATCTTGGAGTGAATCTAACAAAGCAAGTGAAAGATCTGTATGACAAGAACTTCAAGTCTCTGAAGAAAGAAATTGAAGAAGATCTCAGAAGATGGAAAGATCTCCCATGCTCCTGGATTGGCAGGATTAATTTAGTAAAAATGGCTATCCTGCCAAAAGCAATCTATAGATTCAATGCAATACCCATCAAAATTCCAAATCAATTCTTCATAAAGATAGAAAGAGCAACTTACAAATTCATTTGGAATAACAAAAAACCTAGGATAGCGAGAACTATTCTCAACAATAAAAGAACCTCTGGGGGAATCACCATTCCGGACCTCAAACTGTACTACAGAGCAGTAGTGATAAAAACTGCTTGGTATTGGTACAGAGACAGAAAGGACGATCAATGGAACAGAATTGAAGACCCAGAAATGAACCCGCATACCTATGGTCACTTGATATTTGACAAGGGAGCTAAATTCATCCAGTGGAAAAAGGACAGCATTTTCAACAAGTGGTGCTGGCTCAACTGGAGGTCAACATGTAGAAGAATGCAAATTAATCCATTCTTATCCCCTTGCACAAAGCTCAACTTTAAGTGGATAAAGGACCTTCACATAAAGCCAGGTACACTGAAAATATTAGAAGAGAAGTTGGGGAAGACCCTCGAATACCTAGGCACAGGGGAAAAGTTCCTGAACAGAACACCAATGGCTTATGCTCTAAGATCAAGAATCGACAAATGGGACCTCATCAAATTGCAAAACTTCTGTAAGGCAAAGGACACTGTCAACAAGACAAAACGGCAACCAACAGATTGGGAAAAGATCATTACCAATCCTACATCTGATAGGGGGCTAATATCGAATATTTACAAAGAACTCAAGAAATTAGACGCCAAACAACAAAATAACCCCATTAAAAAATGGGGTACAAAGCTAAACAAAGAATTCTCAACTGAGGAAACTCGAATGGCCGAGAAGCACCTTAAGAAATGCTCAACATCCTTAGTCATCAGGGAAATGCAAATCAAAACAACACTGAGATACCACCTCACACCAGTCAGAATGGCTAAGATCAAAAACTCAGGTGATAGTAGATGCTGGCGAGGATGTGAAGAAAGAGGAACACTCCTGCATTGTTGGTGGGGTTGCAAGCTGGTACAACCACTTTGGAAGTCAGTCTGGCGGTTCCTCAGAAAATTGGACATAGCACTACCTGAGGACCCAGCTATACCACTTCTGGGTATATACCCAGAAAATGCCCCAACAAATAACAAAGACATATGCTCCACTATGTTCATAGCAGCCTTATTTATAATAGCCAGAAGCTGGAAAGAACCCAGATGCCCTTCAACAGAGGAATGCATACAAAAAATGTGGTACATTTACACAATGGAATATTACTCAGCTATTAAAAATAATAAATTCGAGAAATTCTTAGGTAAATGGATGGAACTAGAAAATATCATCCTGAGTGAGGTAACCCAATCACAAAAATACATGGTATTTATTCACTGATAAGTGGAGATTAGCCCAAAAGTTTGAAACAACAAAGATTCAACTACCAGACGACACGAAGCTCATGAAGAAGAAAGAACAAGTGAGGATGCCTAGGTCTTTCTTAGGAGGAGTAACTAAATAACCAAGGGAGCAAATATGGAGACAAAGTGTGGGTCAGAATCTGAAGGGGGGGTTGTAGGGAGACCATTGCGTCTGGGTATTCATTCCATAGGCAGTCACCAAAAATAGACGCTGATAGGGATGTCAGGATGGGAAAGCTGACAGCAGCCGGATAAGGCTGTCTCCTTAGAGGTCTCTCAGAGTCGGACATACCCAGAGACAGATACCCACAGCTATCCATTAATCTGATCAAAGTTCCCAATGGAGGAGTTAGAGAGTAAATTGAAGGAACTGTGAACCGTAAGGGCTGGTGGCCCAGTGAGGAAAGCAACAATACCAACCAGCCAGAGCTCCCCAGGGTCTAAACCACCAGCCTAGGAGCACATAGGGAGAGACACATGACTCCAGCTGTATATGTAGGGGAGGATGGCCCTGTTGGGCATAGGTGGGAGACAAGATAATTAGTACCCTGAAGGCTGAGCACTGAGGGGGGGGGATCTGAGGGTGGGGAGGGAGGCTGGGGGTAGGTGGGTAAACACCTTCATAGAGGCAGGAGGAGGGGGGATGGGATAAGGGGTTCCTGGGTGGTGGGGGAAATATGGTAAGGGGATAAAATTTGAAATGTAAATATTATATCCAATAAAAGAGGGGAAAAATAGAAAAGCGGTTAGAACCAACATTCTTAATAAAATGTCAGCCCTCTTCTAAAAAAAAAACCAAAACTATCTTGATACTAAAATTTGTTTTGAGAATTGTATATTGCAGAATGATCAGCCTTGGTGTATCTACTCAACAAGCAAGCTGGGCAGACCTGCTCAAACCTCTGAGGTCCGTGAATTCCTTCTGGAGGCAGCGAAGACACAGCATCAGAGGATTGTCAATTTGCTCTCCCCCCCACTCCTCTTCTAATATCTCAACGCCCATAATCAGCTTGAAGAAGCTAATGATGAGTCAGCGCCCCTATTCCCTGGGCATGGGGACTAAGGTGGTAAATGTTGGGCTGTCTCTCTAGGGAAAAGTAGTGGTTTTGTCGGAATAGAGAGGATTAGCTAGGGTTTATTGCATAGCCATAACCTATTAGTAGAAATCTGTATAATTAATATCAAGATGAAGATATAAATTCTTAAATGGCACCAATTTATTTTGTTTACAAATTTTAAGGTTTTCATTGGCATGAGCTTCTTAGTGATATAAGAGTGAGATGCATATTGTTACTCTCATAGGCATTGTACCAGTATAACACACTTAGGAATACAAAGCTTAGACCCAGTCCTTCTTCAACTTTTTTAACTGATTTGAGATGGTCAGCCTGTGAGTTAAGGGACTATAGCAAATTCATGACTTGGAGTTTATTATAAGGGTGTTCTCTATGTTTTATTTAGAAATAGCTGAGTGGAGTTAACAGGCAACAGTCCAGATTACCTTACATGGATAGCTGGTTTTCAAAACATCAGAAATCCTTAGAATTGACATAACAAACATTTCAGTATTAATGTTCATTTTCATTAGAGACCTGTCTGCTCCGGACAGCTTCCTATGTTAAATTCTAAGAAGAAATTGAGCATCCTTGGAGTTACTCCAGTTGTGGTGAGACAGCCACTAGGCAAGAATTGCCACTTTCCTTCTACAGACAAATTACTGTCCAGAAAAGGACACACTTGCAGAATAGTCGACTGATTATATCTGCCTAGACAAAGTAATCAGCCCTTAATAATTCTGCAGCACTAAGGTCTGTCAGATGATCCTGGGCCAGAAGGCAGAAGAACAGATGCTCCAACATTTTGAAGTAGAGCGAGTGTCCAGGTGTTCAGAGGTCTCTATAAATTGGCTAAGTTTTAGAAGCTATGCTTTGTGCTTCCCACAATTATAGTCAACTCAGTCATTCTGGATTTCTGATGGGGTTGAAAACTTATAGCTATTTACCTTGAGAGAAAAGATCTGAGTGTATGGTCGTCAGCTGACATTCATCCTAAAGCTAAAGATACATTTTATTAATTTTGGTTTGGTTTGGTTTGATCGTGAGATCAATTTTACTTTGAGAAGGACATAAAGAAAAACACATGAACCTTAATAGCTCAACCATTCTGAGTAACCTGAGTACCCATCAAGCAATAAATGAGAAAAGAAAATCTGTAATTACTGACCAATACTACTGAGGAATAAAGATTAGTGAAATACAGATATTTGTCATGAACTAGCTTAACATAACATATTTTATCACATGTAAAAGAAACTATACTTAAAAACTACATAATGAACAGTTTCATTGAAATGAAGTATATTTCAAACATTTATGATTATTATTTTGTGCTCATGTTTCTCAGTATAAGAAGTGAAATGCTGTCTAACATATGTGTGTACTATTGGAAATAATTTTGATAGCAAAACAATTGTACTTCAAACTTGAATTTAGCAAAAATCACCACGTGTGTGAAACCAACAATAAAATGTGAAGTGTTTTATTTATAAATTGAATGATACTTATTGAAACAACTAATATATTATATGCATAATTATATAATTGTAAATTGTTACTATACAGTAGTTAAATATTAGCCAGCTCACTACTGATTGAATGGCCAACACTTGGAGGATAGGAGAAATGAAAACTATAAATTAATAAAACAATCATATTCTTCATATAAAAATGAGTTATGCTAGATGGAAATTAAAGTGAATTCTAGACATATTGTCAAAGGCTAGGCCAGTAAGTACAATAAAATAAGAGGAGATTATTTTCTTGGCCATATGATTTTGACATTGAGATTAACTCAACATTTGTCACTAAAAGCACTCATGATTAGGAACTAACTTGACAATTAGCCTTAATCCGTCTTTTATAATACGGTCACATGGGTGACAGTATGAAAAGAACAGAAACATACTAGTCTGAGTTCAAATCTTCAGCACTCAGTGTTCAAAAGCCAAGTATGGCAGCATATGCCTGTCATGTCAGAACTGGGTGAACAGAAACACAAGACCTCAGCACTCACTAGTCAGCTAGTCTAGCCCCTAAATGTCAAGGGGCTTAACGAGTGCACCTTAACTGAGAGACTCTAACTCAAAGGAATAGAGAAAAAGATATCAAAGAAGCCTCTGCTTTGTGTGTGTCTGTATACACAAGGTACATAACAAGCTTAAACACACACACACACACCATTTTAAAAATTTAATTAGCATTCTCTGTAATCATTTCATTTAAACCACTTAAAATTTGTTTCTTTACTACAGATAACCTATTGTTTAATTGGTGAGCAGAGAGAGAAAGAGAAAGGCAGAGAGGAAGTAATAAAGGGATAGGAGGGAGAGAGGGACTATAATTAAACTATTGTTTAATTGGTGAGTAAAGGGAGAAGAAGGAAGGGATAAGGGGAAAAGAGAGGGAAAGAAGAAGAGGGAGAAAGACAGAGATATATAGAGAGATTTTTGTTCTTAGCTCTAGGCATATTGTTCTTTCTCCTTCCCCTGATTTAAAATTGATTCCTATTAATGTGATGCTTTGAACCAACCCTCAGAAAATAATCCTAAATAATATATTGTATTTTTAATAAGTCATTAACATTCATGATTTCCAACAGAGAAGTAATGCCTTTGTGCTTTTCAAATATTCAAAGATGTAAAATGCAAGTATATGAACTAGATAATAGGTAATCTGATATAAATTGCATGGATCTTAAATTTCATTGTGAAAGCCTCTACTTAAGAAGTTAGTTTTCCTGGGGTGTAAAAGAAATAGAAAATATTATCTCAGATGTCTAAAATGCACAATTTGATATACAGCCTTGCTAACATATCTCAAAGCAATTGATTCCTAACTGTATTTTAAGATAATCTGTATTTTACTTGCATAAAAATACCATGATTGAAAAACTTAAAAAAAAAAAACCTTTTTGCTTAATGCAGCTGATTGAGTTAAATTCTTTCTTTTGTTTATCCACCTAACACATTCATATTTTAATAGAAAATGATAGGCTTTGATTTCCATACCCTTTCTCACTAACTAAAGTGAGAGAAATAATTTAAGCTTCACTTGACATTTTTATTGCATTATTATTTAAATGCAAATAATAAAATTTTTTATTACATTTACTTTGGGGACATTTCTTAACATAATTTTATAGTCTGATATTATGAGAAACATGGTTTATGTTAAGATAACACATCCCTCTTCTAAGAAGGCCTTAAGCATAAACATGTTGGTCTTCCTTCTTAAGTTTCATGTGGTTTGTGAATTGTATCTTGGGTATTCCAATCATTTGGGCTAATTATCCACTTATCAGTGAGTACATATTATATGTGCATTTTTGTGATTGGGTTACCTAATTCAGGATAATATTTTCTATTTCTAATCATTTGCCTAAGAATTTCATGAAGTCATTTTTAATAGCTGAGTAGTACTCCATTGTGTAAATGTATGACATTTTCTTTATCCAGCCCTCTGTTGAAGGTCATCTGGGTTCTTTCCATGCTTCTGCTATGAGCATAGTGGAGCATGTGTCCTTGTCATATGTTGGAGTATCTTCTGGATATATGCCCAGGAATGTTATAGCTGGGTCCTCAGGTAGTACTATGTCCAATTTTCTGAGGAACTGCCAGACTGATTTTCAGAGTAGTTGTACCACCTTGCAATCCCACAAAAACTTGAGGAGTTTTCCATTTCTCCACATTCTTGCCAGCATCTGTTGTCACCTGAGATTTTTATCTTAGCCATTCTGATTGGTGTGAGGTAGAATCTCAGAGTCATTTTGATTTGCATTTCCCTAATGACTAAGGATGTTGAGCATTTCTTTAGGCACCATTAATTATTTCTCAATTGAGAATTCTTTGTTTAGCTTTGTACCTCATTTTTATTTTTTTATTTTTTCATTGGATATCTTATTTATTTATATTTCAGACGTCATCCCCTTTATCCATTTCCCAACACTTTTACCTCCTATCCCATACCCCCTCCTCCTTTTTGCTTTTATACCATTTTACTTACATGCATGTATTAAGATCAGTTCTAGGTTGAGGAACTAGCAATACAATAGATGCTAATAGTCTTGGAACAAGCAAGACAATAAACACAGATAGTCAAAGAACAAGCAAGGAATCAAGCATAATTCCATGAACACCCCCTTGATCACTGTTTTGAAGGGCTTATCAGGATGACCAAAATATCTGAGCCAACTTTCATATCCTAGCCCAAAGTCACTTTAGTGTCTGAAGCCTACTTCCTTGTTATAGCCTAAAATTTAGATACCAGTATGAAATTACTTCTTTGTTCTCTCCCAAGATTTAGATTCCTGACTGAAATTACTTTTTTGTTCTAGCCTAGTGTCTGATTCCTGCCCAAAGGCTACTTCCTTGTCCTTGGTCATTGTCATATTCCTGCCAAGCAGCCCATTACCTTGTCCTTGGCCCATGTCAGATTCTTGCCAAGCAGCCCTAAAGGCTCTCCACCCCTCCCCCTTTTTTATTTCATTAATAAGACTGAGCCTGTTTTATGTTGTTCTAACAAGAATGCCTTCCTTACCTGTCATGGAATAAGTATTTTCCAAAGCAATGCACTTATGTCTTAGGTTGGTAAGGCTCTGTGTAGAATCTTACCCATCCTTGGCTTGCCAGCCTGTTAATTTAATAACTCTGTCTGAGGGTCCATTTTCAGGTTCAAGCCATGTACTTTAGCTTTAACATTATGGGCAAGAATAAAAGTATTTCCAGGACAAAAAGGGCTAGCATGATTAAGCTATATATGCTATTCTTGAAGCTTGACCAAAATAGTAATACTGATCTCAGGCCATGGATAATTTTATCTGCAGTATCTACCACATCAACACTCAGCAGTGCAGCATTCTTTAAATTTATAAGTTCACTATGTAAAGTTAAAACATCCAGAGAGTTGTTAGAATTGTGGCAAATATACCTCAAGTGTCTTTAATCTTTTTCCTAGAGACATATATGGAACTTAGCTGCAGTTCTCTATGATATTATATAATCAAGAGATAAAGTTGGGGCAGGATCTGGATTTCAAACAGGTGTTAGCACATGTGTTAAGGCTCTTTTAATTGTCAAGTTAACATTACTTTTGTTTCTTCTATAGTATTTAATGTAAGTTGCATTGATTGTACATCTTCTAATTGTGTTTTGAAATCTGGCATGTCAGTTATGGAGGTCTATCAATCAGCTTTTGTTTTAGTGCCCTGAGTATCACAGAACCTTGGTATTATAAAAATAGCTTGTAAGTACTGGAAGAAATGAGTCAGGTTTTAAGGAGAAGCAAGAGTTTAATGGGCTTCATTATTATTGGTATAATAGCTTTAATTACATTAATTGGTAGCACCACTGTTTCTGCAATTGCTTTGACACAAGAAGTTAAGGCGGATACTTTTGTTAATCATTTAGCGAAATATGTTACTAATGTGTTGAATATACAAGGGAATTTAGATAGGCAATTGGAAGAATGAATTGATGCTTTTTATCCTATTCAAATTATTAGAAGGAGGTTCAGAATTTAAGAGTAAAGATCCATCTTGAGTATCATGCCAAATACTATTGGATTCATGTTAGTTCTAAAACGTACCCCATTTTTATTAAGGATATATGATTCTCTGGAGTCTAGGAAATTTGGAGACAAAGTGTGGACCAGAGACTGAAGAAAAGGCCAATCAGAGACTGCATCATCTGGTAATTCATCCCATATACAGTCACCATACCCAGATGGTATTGTACATGCCAAGAAGTGCTTGCTGACAGGAGCCTGATATAGCTGTCTCCTAAGAGGCTTTGCTAAAGCCTGACAAATACAGTGGCTGATGCTTGCAGGCAACCATTGCACTGAGTATTGAGTCCCCAGTGAAGGATTACAGAAAGGACTGAAGGAGTTGAAAGGGCTTACAACCCCATAGGAAGAACAATATCAAACAACCAGACGCCCCATAGCTCCCAGGAACTAAACTGCCAACCAATGAGTAAACATAGAGGGATCCATGGCTCCAGATGCATATTAAGCAGAGGATGGCCTTGTAGAGGATCACTGCGAGGAGAGGCCCTTGGTCCTGTGAAGGCTTTATGCTCCAGTTTAGGAGAATACTAGGGGGGGTGAGTTGGAAGTGGGTGTGTATATGTGGGAGCACCTTCCTAGAAGCAGGAGGAGGCAGATGGGATAGGCAGTTTCCAGAAAGGAAACTGGAAAAGAGAATAACATTTGAAATGTAAATAAAGAAAATATCCAATAAATGAAAAAAAAAAAAAAAAAAAGATAACACATCCCAATCTGGTACTGAAATCCTTGTTTACTGCCTCACCCCATCAGTCAGCACAAAAAACAAACAAACACACCCACCCACTTTCAATGCAAAATGTATCCTGCCTACAAGGAATGCAAGGAGTGGATGGAGCAGAGATTGATGGATTGGCCAACCAATACTCAATCCAAATTGAGACCCATTCCATGGGCATGCTCCAGTCCCTGAGACTATTAATAATACTGTGTTAAACTTGCAGAAAGGAATCTAGCATGGCTGTCCTCTGACAGGCACTACCCAGCAGCTGACTGAGACAGATGCAGACACCCACAGCCAAATAGTGAATGGAGCTTAGGGACACTTATGAAAAAACAGAAGTAAGGATTGAGACCTCTACAGGGATAGGAACTCCACAGGAAGACCAACAAAGTCAACTCACTCAGACCCTTGGGCCTCTCAGAGACTGAACCACCAACCAAAGAACATACATGGGCTGGACCTAAGTATTTTTATTAATTTAGTTTATTCTTTTTCTAATTTTGAACCATATGTTCTGATTATGACTTCCCTTCTTTTAACTCCTTCCATGTCTTCCCACAACTCAACTCACTAAAATTTACACTCTTTCTTGCTTTGTCTCTCATTAGAAAACAAACAGGCACCTAAAAACAGTAAGAATATTAGGATCAACAATAATAAAACTATTATTATTTATACTACTAATAATTAATAATATAAAATAAAACCAAACAAATCTGAATTGGACAAAAAAAAATGAACAGAAAACAAAAGAGCCAAATAGAAAGCACAAGAAACATTTATAGAATCAGAGATACACACATTTGCATGAACACAAGTCACATAAAAAGAAAAAATCTTATAAATAAGCAAATGTCCTGTAAAGTTAAAAAATGCCCAGACAAATTATTATGAGACAAAAAACAAACAAAAAATATGACAAACCAACCAGCCTACCAAACAAAGAAACAAACAAATTCTTAAAAAAAAAATACCATTTGGGTCATGTTGTGCTGACGAACCACTGCTGGACATGGAGCCTGTACTTAAATTTAGTTTGCATACCAGGTAAGTTTCTGTTAGAAGTGATTTCCATGTGCAAGCAACTATCAATTAGAGTAGTTTCAGAGTTAAGGATGGGGATTGTGTCCTCTTCTCCTCTCACTACTGAGACCCCATCTGGCTTATATAAGTGAAGGCCCTGTGTCTACAGCCACATTCTCTGTAAATTCATATGTGTGTCAGTCCTGTTTTGTCTAGAAGTTTATTTTCCTTGCTGTCTTTCCTCCCCTATAACTCTTACAATCTTTTGGGCTCCTATTTTACAGAATTCCTGTGCCCTGAGGACACAGATATCTTAAGACATTCCATTTAAGAATCAGTGTTCCAACACTCTCTACACAGTGTCCAGTTGTGAGTTTTTATTTCCTAAGGTTAAAGCTGCTCAGATTATGGTTGAGCAAAGCACTGATCTATGAGTAAAGCAGAATGTCATATGGTGTCATTTTATTGCACATGCCTTTAGTAGAACAATGATATTTGTTTTGTTCCTGTGTCTAGTCTCAGCTACCTACAAAATGTTGGACATCGTTTCTACCTCATGGAATAGGCCTTAAATTTAATTAGATAGCTATTGGTTACCCTCTAAAATTTGTGACATAATTCCACCAGCTTATCTTGCAGGTAGATAATCATTATAGACTAAAGGTCTTGTATATCATAGCATGAATAGTATTTTCTATTACCACAAAAACTAGTGTACAAGTCTGCATGTTGATCTGTAGGCCTCAGAAGAACTTCTCTGTGTTCAAGGAGTTATATAGGTGCTGTCTTCAGTGATAGGGCCTTACTCTTTGTTTGTAGAGAACAACAAATAGCCTTGACAATAGTCTGGGTTGTTTTGTAGGTTTCATGTGGTTCCTTTGTTCAACAACTCATTTAGATGCAACCCATTTCTCTCACTGCAAGTTCCGTTTAGTGGCACTGATGACTAGTGAGACTTTATTTCTCCTTTTATGTGGTGATTTAATTTAGATTTATTTCATATATACATATATCTTCAAAATCTTACACTGTTTTGATAAAATACTTCAAACTGTCCTTAATTTTAGCTATCTTAGTTACTGCTTCATTTACCAGACTCTTCCCCTGTCCTTACCATTTTATCTGCCCATTCATGTTTCTGTGAAGCCCTGTAAATTCATTACTATCTATTTTATCTGTTATAGTTTCCCTTCCTAGGGAGATTCCTGGCCCAAGTTTCTTATTTTATTCTCAAACTCTGTAATTATACTAACTGTAGCCTGCATATCAAAAGGTAACAGCTAATATCCAAATACAAGCAAATAAATATATTTGCCTCTCCAGGTCTGGGTTACATCACTAGAAGTGTTTTTGTCCCTAGCTCCATTGATTATCTGTAAATTTCATGATTTCTCTTGTATATTATATTGTGTTCACATACCACAATTTCTTTATCCATTCTTCTGTTGATGACTATCTGTACTGTTTCCAGTTTCTAGCTGTTATAAATGTAGTGGGATGAAGATGGATGAGCAAGAGTATCTGCTGTAAAGCATCTTTCGGATATAAGCCTAAGAGCAGTATAGCTGGATCTGGAGGTAGACCACATCTCAGCTTCCCGAGGAACTGACACAAGGATTTCCATAGTGATGGTACAAGTTTGCACTCCAGCCAGCAATGAATGAGTGTTCTTCTTACTCTACATTCTTGGAAGTATGAGTGGTCATCTTTTAATTTCATCTTGGCCATTCTAACTGGTACAAGATGAAATGTTTGGATTTCTATTTCCTTGGTGAGTAAGGATATTGAAAATGTATTTAAATGGACCTCGGCCATTTCTGTTTTATCTTTTGAGAACTCTATGTATAGGTCTGTATCTTATTTTTAATTGAGTTCTTTTCTTTCTTTCCTTCCTTCTTTATGTTCATTTGTTCTTTCTTCTCTCTCTCTCTCTCTCTCTCTCTCTCTCTCTCTCTCTCTCTCTCTCTTGTTCTTTCTTTCTTTTTTAGTACTTTTTATATTGTAGATCCTAGCCCTCTATCGTAATGGTGTCCTTTACCTTACTGAAGCTTTTAAGTTTCATGCAGTCCCATTTATTAATTATCATTTTTAGAGCCTATGCTTTGCTTAACTTCTTCAGAAAGTTTTTCTGGGGAAATGATTAAAGACTCTTTCTTCTGTGAGATTCTGAGTATCTGACCTTATGGTGAAGTTCTTGATCCACTTTAAGTTGAGTTTTGTCCAAGGAAATAGCTATGGATTTATTTGCATTGTTTTAGATGCAGCCATCTAGCTTGACAAGTACTATTTGTTGAAGGTACTATTGCTTTCCAGTGTGTATTTATTTTTTCTTTATAAAAAATATAGGTAGGCATAGGTGTGTAGGTTTGTGTCTAGGTCTTCAATTTGATGAAATTGTTCAATGTGTCAGTTTTGGGACAAATACCATGCAATTTTTATTGCTATAGGTCTGTAGTACAATTTGAGATCAGGGATTGTGATACTTCTAGAATCAATTTTTTTTTTTTTTTTTTTTTAGACAGGGTTTCTCTAGAATTGAGTTTTAAAATTGTCTTTGTTATTTGTTGTTGCTACTTCCAAGAAAGAAAAAAAAAACTTAACTTTCTTTTCTTTTATTTTTGTGACGAAATGTGTAGGATGTAAATTGCATTGAATATGTAGATTGCTGTTTATCTGTTTATATGATGGTTACAGTTACATGGATCCTGCTAATCCAGGAGCATGGGGGATTTTTCTGTCTTCTGATAGGTTCTTCAGTTTCTTCCTCCTATGTTTTAATTTTTTAAATATGAAGCCTTTCACTTGATTGGTTGGATTTCTCTCCTGAGTAAATTTTTATACTAAGTCAGTAAGTGAGAAATTGTTGCCCTGTGAGATGGCTCAGTGAGTTGTTACTTGTTGGGCAACCCTGACAACTTGAGTTCACTCATGTTGATTCTCATGGTAAAATAGTTAACCAGCTACCTCAAGTTCTCCTCTGACCTCCAAATGTACACTATGATACATGTACAACACACTACACACAATAAAAATCAATAAAGACATTATTGTAAAACAATAAAATAAAAAAAAAGTTTCTGTGTAATTATGTTGCTAAACATTCAAAGGAAAACTCTACTCATCTATTTGAACTTCTGTGATAATCATTATTTTTGATTATTTTTTTTAAAAAGTGACAGAACAACAGAAAGCTGAAGTATTTGCTACATTTAAAGCATTTTTAAGTCTTAGTTATCATATGTATGTAATAATCATTTAATTTAGCAACATTTTAAATAGTATAGGGTTTTTTGCTTTCCTTAACTGAATTCAATACACTGATAAGAAATAATTACATGTAGTATAGAACTGCATCCTTTTAAAAAAATTTCCTTATAAATGTTTCCCTTTTTAAGGGTTATATTATGCATTTGATATTTTTAATCATTTTTCTTGTAATGTGTATATAGATAATTTTAGCATAAGCTTAAGAATAACAAAAACTACTTGCTATTGAGGTTTTTTGAGTTCCTACAGTGATTTTCTACTGTTTGTTCATTCTGTTATGTGCTGTCTTCATTATGTCACAGACAGACTCATGGCAAAGCTTGTGTGTTTTACTGAAACATCTTAAACTAAACAAATTTTGCTTTAAAATGTCAAGTCAGACCTCCTTTGTAATATTCTTGGAACCTTTTAGATTTACAGTAATTTTTCTTCCATTGTTTCAGAATTTCTGCTAAAAATATACTTTTATGCATTGGATCTCTCTGACTTCTCTTGCATTGAAAGCATTGTCTCCTTACTTAGATAACATAAGATAAACTTCTGTGTTCTAGTTTTATGACTCAGTATTTTTTAAATGCAGATTTATTTGTCAAACTAAAGTTTAGTGGAAGCTATTATTCATGTTCTAAAAGATTTTAAAAGCTTGCATTTTGATATAAAGCTTAATATTTAAACAAACTATGAATAATGAACAAAAGTGCTAATTATGCTTTATTTAAAATGTGATAAAATGGTGTCAAGTTTTTCACAAGTACTATACATATCAGTTTTATTTTCTTAAGGTTATATTGTAGCAGCATCATTAGAAGACATAGTAAACTGTAAAATCAAATCCTTAATTTTGTTCTCAATCTACAATTATTTTTGAACAAAACATTTTTAAGATGATGAAAGTCCAAAAATAAAATTCTCATAATTTTAAAGCACATTCAAGTCATATTTTAACAACTCTTTATAAAAGAGTTAAATCAAATACTGGTGAGACAATTTCCACAGGTACTCAATGCTTCTTTTTTAATTAATGAAAAAATAGAGATATTAATTACTATTTGTTCAAGTAGGAACATGTCCAACTAATACCACACTTAGACCTCTGACCTTTTATATTCTAAATGACTTGCTTGGATCTGAGCAAATACATGATCATTCTATTTGTTGGTAGATATCTAGATTAGTACTGGATGACTCTGATGATTCTTTGACTTTATCCTCTACTTCGAGTTACCTATAGTATTTTGGCTACTTTCCTATTGATGTAATTAAATACCTTGGAAAAAGCAAGTTAAAAAAATGGGCTTCATTCTCTTTCAAGTTCAATAATAAGGTCCATCATGATGAGTGTCAAACTGGTAGAATCTTAAAGTAGCTTGCAAATTTGATAGAATCTGAAATCACCCAAAAGATGATTTTCTAGAAACACATGTGAAGGACTACTAATTTCTAGGTATGCCTATGACTATTATGCTGATTGGTTTATTAATTGATATGAGAATTCACATCCTAAAATGGGTGATATTATTCTCTACTCTTAGCTCTTGGAATACACACACACACACACACCAATCAGATACTTATGTTGGTCAACTATTCCTAAACATTGAACATGAGGCCTAGCCTGAAGTGGTTGTCTTGACATATCTTACAGACAGTAAAGCATTGTAGATCAGAGACTTTGTGGCTGTCTTGGTGTTTATAAATCTCTTGTAAGATTTTTCAGATTATATTCATGTACTTAAGATTCTGAAATATAAGGGTGAAGGCTCGTTTGATATCTCCTTGTTCAATGAGTTGTACAGTTGTTGTTTGCAGCAAATGGGCCATGCTGTCATTTTATGGAAAGCAACCTATAATACTCTTGGAAACACTGAATTCTTTGGGATTTTTCTCTAAGTCCCCTTTGGCTAAAAATTCTATTAAATGCAACTCAATGCCAATACTAAAATCCTTGTTCCTGATTTTAGTGCAATTGCTTTGACTTTCTCTCCATTTAAGTTGATGTTCCTTATAAAGGCATTTTATGAACTTCCTTTGTTATGTTCATGTATGGATTTTATAGCCCTAAATTCTCCAGGGCTTTTATGTCAAAAGCATTTTTTTTTTTGCACCTAATGAGATGATCATGTGGGTTTTTTGTCCTTCAATTTGTTCATATGATAGATTATACCTACAGACTTGAATCTTTTGAACTATTCTGTAATTCTAAGATAAAGCCTTCTTGATCATAGTATATAAATTTGATGTGATGTATTCTTAGACAGAAATTACACTTTGCTTTTTTTTGTTTGATTGAGTGATTGATTTTGTTTTCTTTTTTGTGAGTGTTTTGCATCTAGTGCTAAAGGGATATTGTTCTGTAATTGTCTTTCCTTATTAAGTCTTTATTTGGCTTGGATATCAGTGTAACCATGTGTTCATAAAATAAACTGGGAAATGTTCCTTCTGTTTCTATTTGTGGAAACATTTGAATAGTAGTGACATTAACTCTTCTTTAAAATACTGGTAGAATTATGCAGTACACTCATATACCCTTGTGCTTTATTGTTGTTGTTAGCCTTTTAATGACATTTGTTTAAATTTCCTCTGTGATCTTAGGTAACTTTGGTAAGTGGTATGTATCAAGAATATTATCCATTTTTTTTTTAGATTTTCCAATTCATTGGAGTACAGATTTTAAAAATATGTCCTTATGATTCTGCAGATTTCCTCATTTTCTAGTATTTTGTCCCTCAACCCTCATTTCTTACTTTGTTAAACTTGATAGTAATTATCCTCATTTTAGTTAATTTGGATAACAGTTTGTCAGTTTCATTGAGTTTTGTCAAAGAACCAACTTCTTGTTTCATTGAATCTTCCTTCCTTCCTTCCTTCCTTCCTTCCTTCCTTCCTTCCTTCCTTCCCTCCTTCCTTCCTTCCTTCTGCCCTTCATTTCTTTCTTTTGTTTCCTTCCATCCCAAGTGTTGCCTCCCCTTCTAGTCCCCTTGAGCAGAGTTCCTTCCTCACCCTCCTCCCCTTAGCCTCTGAGAGTGTAGTCTCCCCTTCCCTACTCAGCATCCCTCCACCCTAGTGCATCAAGCCACTGGAGGATCAGGCCTATCTTCTCCACTAAGTTCAGACTAGTCAGTCCTCTGTTAAATATGTGCCAGGTGCCTTGACCGGCCCATATATACTCCCTGGTTGGTGGTTCCAACCCTGTGAGCTCCCAGGATTACAGGTTAGTTGACACTCTTGGTCTTTCTGTGGAGTTGACATCTATTTGAGGGCCTTCAATCTTTTCACTAACTCTTCCATAGGGGTCTCTGATCTCTGTCCAATGTTTGTCTGTGGATATCTGAATACCTCTCATTCAACTGCTGAGTAGAGACTCTCTCTTAGAGAACTGCTGTGCTAGGCTCCTGTCTGCAAAACATAGCATATTGTCATTAATAGTGTGAAAAATGTGTGCCTGCTGAAGTAATGGGTCTCAAAAAAGGGCTGGTCACTAGTGGGACATTCCTTCACTCTCTCCTCCATTTTGTCCCTTCATTTCTTTTAGACAGGACCAATTTGGGGACATAAGTTTTATAGATTGGTGGGCATCCCCATCACTCCACTGGGAGGGGGTCCTTTTGGGCTACTGGAGGTGATCTCTTCAGGCTCCATATCTCCATTGTGAGGCACTTCAGCTAAATATTATTTATTTATTATTTGTTTGCTTTGTTTCTATATAATTAATTTCAGTCCTGAGTTTAACTATTTCTTGTCATCTACTCCTTTGGGTTGTGATTTTTTTCAGTTTGTCCTACAGCTTTCAGAGACGCTGTTAAGTTGTTAATATGAGACCCCTCTAATTTTTTTAATGTTGGCTTTTTTTTTTTTTTTTTTTTTTTTTTTTTTTTTTTATCTATTGAGATTTGCTTTGTGTCCCGATGTAGTCAGTGTTTTGGTGAAAGTTTGATGAGGTGCTGAGAAGAAGGTATATTTGTGTTTGGGTAAAATGTTCTGTAAATATTTGTCAGGTCGATTTTGTTTATTACTTCAGTAAGCTCATGCATATCTCTGTAATATTTTTGTCTGGATGACTTGTCCATTAGTGAGAGTGAGGTATGAAGACTCCCACTACCTCTGTGTGTGTCCAAATAAGATTTAAGCTATAGAAAAGTTTTATTTTGTTTGTTCGTTTTTACAAATCTGGGTGCCTTTGTCTTTGGGGAATAGATGTTAAGAATTAAAATATCCTCTTGGTAAATTTTTCCTTTGATGAACATGTAGTGTCAGCTGCTATCTCTTCTCACTAGTATATGTTTGAAGATTAAATTTCAAATACAAAATTGCTATACCCATGTGTTTTTATGTTCATTTGAATGGAATACAGCAGAAGGGTAGGTACTGCCTTTGCACCCATTTTCTTAGTCTGTGTCTTTTTGTTGGGGAATTGAGACCACTCAGGTCGATGGCAATAAATGAGCAGTGTTGGTAGATTGCTGTTATTTTGTTGCTGCTGTTGTCATTACTGTTATTATTTTGTGCCCTCCCCTCTGTGTGTGTGTGTGTGTTCACTTCTTTTCTTTTGACTTTGTTGATATGGGATTATTTGTTCCTTGTTATGTTCTTGAATGCAGTTAAGTTCTTTAGGCTGGAACTTACCTGCCAGTGCCTTCTCCAGGGATGTATTTGTAAATAAATATTTGATGATACTACTTCAATTATTTTCATGGAATGAATTATTTTCTCCATCTATGATGAATGAAATTTTCGGGGACTATAGTAGTTTGGAATGGCATTTTTTGTGTCCTAGAATCTACAGCACATCTGTCTAGACCATAAGTTACAAAACACTACGGGGATCTAGTATATGTCTCTATATAAAGATTTTGTAAATCTTATAACTTTTCTCAATATCTAAAGCTATTTAAATTAAGCTCATTAAAAGGTATCATAGAACATTTTGACTATGAATATCTAATATTCAGAGAAAAATATATTTAATTTTTATATTGTAAATTATATTAATCCCATTGCCTAAATTAAAAAGTGTAAGTTTTCAAACTCATTACTTGATTATATATGCATATACATGAAATAGATCCATATATATGTATGTATATATATACATATATACATACATATATATATGTTGAGTTGTCAATTTGTCTATAAGAGTTATCACCCCCAGTACATTATGTAGCTCTGAAACTCTTTCCTATTTTTCATAAAGATGTTCTGCACTAGAGGATTGTCTGACATTCTTTCACAAGCCTGAAGCAAATATAGCTTCAGCTGTAAGAATGTGAATATGTTGCATTCACATAGATATTACCATATACCTCTTTCAGGTTGAAATCAAAGAACCAGCTACCCAGCATCATTTCTGACTTGAAAAATTATTGTATATTTTGAAAAAGAAACTTCTGTTCTGATTTTCAGATAAAAGATCCTTGAAGAATTTCCAAACAGATTCACAAAAGCCTCTGAGTTTCAGGAGCTTTTCTGACTGAATTAAACATTAGACACTTTTGATGTGTGGAGTTTTTTCCCCTTCAGTCTTAGAAAGAGCCTATGCTTAAATATTTAAGCATAGCACAGTGTGTTAGAGTTAAGGAAGTTAAGCTTTTAAATCAAATTTGAGAATAATGTATTCAGGCTCAGGTTTGCAGTTGAGTGCCTTTGGGAGAAGTCACAGGGACTCATGCTGGTAACATACTGGCAGAAGAAGAGACATGATATAACATTTCACTTCATCCCTGGATTGTGCAAAATGGCATAAAGAACATTCCAATCACATTGTTCTGGAAGACTTTATATCTACCTTCATTAGGCATACTAAGGGTTTAAGGAGTTATATACACCTTAACATAGCATGTATGTATGTCCAGAGGCCACAGAATTATAATAGAACTTCTATCTCTACCTATTCTTAAATAATTAAATGCTATGAGTATCATAATTTTAGCAAATTCATTTTCCATCCTGATCTCTTTGCTAAATCAGATATATCACATATTCACTGGCCAGAGAGTTTGCCAGGTATTTCACATTCTTAAAATAAAATAAAAGCCTTTTCCCTAAGAGATATCCTAATTAATTTTCACTTTCTATTTATATGCCTAATTAAAAATATTAAGGCATATTTATAATCTTTAACTTCTTTGTATATACTTTTAATCAAGTCTCATAATAGAGCTATCTCAAAAACATAGGCGGACACATTTTTGTCCTTCCACAGAGATAGAATTACTGAATAACAAATTTATTGTTACTGATAATTGATTAAGATATATATCAATTTTGTAAGTTTAAATTCACCATTTACAAATATATTTGTTTGTTGTATGGCCATAGCTAATCATGACATTTATTTAATTATTATGGACACTCATTCAATTATATATTATTTCAATAACATTGTATAATATATAATATTATCATTATATATAATATAGTCATTATATATTATATTTTCATGTATTATGCTTAACATAATATTAATTAGATGCTTACAGAGTATGAAAAGATTGGAAGGTTTGACTAACAATGAAGACTGAGAGCTGATAGAAGTGAAATTCTGGGTAAGCAACAACTGTTTTGTAAGTTTATGCACAGTTATTTAGGCTGAAGTTTTCCAGAGGCAGATCCAGGTAGCAAGCAGTTTCATAGATACAGTGTAGTTCAGGTGTTATACTGACTAACTCTGTCAGTCTCTGTGTTTAATTGATATATTGACACTGCCTCTAATTACAATAATTGCCAATAGTTCCAAATACTGTTTAGTCTTATTTTCTACCTTCAGTTTGTAGAATCAGCTCCCTTGCTTTACTGTAGAATACTAGAGGGTTTTAAGGTGGTATCTCCTCCATACTCCATTAAGAAAACAACTAGTCATATTATATTAGTAATCAAAAGTTTTATGCCCTCTAAAATTTTTAAAAACTTGCTTTACTTTCTGATCCTTAATTTTATTGTGCGTATAATATTCTTACACTGAGATTTTAGTTTGCATCAATAGGGGCCATAATAACCAATGGTATGACTTGTGTTTTAAGCACAAAATATAATTCATAAAGCCTTTTGTTCATTCCATCTTCCTGATATTCTAAGTTTTACATTTTTCTTTGTACTTAAGAAATTGTCTCTAGGTATTACTTCAATGTACTTCATACTGTTGAAAAATCTTCATTTTTTTCTAATGAAATAGTATATTTCTCCTTTATTATGGATGAATCTTTGGTTAGTATAGGATTTTGTGTAGTCATTTTTTTCTCAATACTTGAAAATGTTCTATTTCCTTCTTATATGATGAGACATATGTTATTTTGGTTTTAGTATTTTTGGTGTTTGTCTCATTCTTCTTTGATTATTTTCAGAATATATTCATTTTAAAAATGCAATTAGATTTATTGCACTTAATAAAAATTAAACAGAATTACAACTCAATTCTATCAATAGAAAACAAATCACAGGAAGGAATCAATTGATTATTCTGCTTTTTTTTTCTAGAATTTGAATATAAATTATGGCTGCACAGACTGCTTCAGGATATTTTGTTTGAAGCATTTTGAATCACATTGTTTTTTTTTTCTTTCCAGCTTTAAGAAGTTTGAAACTATGATATTTGTCTTTCCTCAGAGTTGTTTCTCTTTCTGTTCTTTATGGCAAGTTCTTTAAATGGATGTTAGACTTCTGCATTATTACGACAGTCCCCTGAGTTTCTGTCCCTGTTTTGGCAACACTTTTTCTCTATCAAGAGTAAGGAGAGATAAATTTTCTTTGTCTTTTATACTGTGTGATTTCTATCACACAGTTTAATTCCAAGTTTACTAGACAGTCTTCCCTTTCTCTCATAGGTTTCTGAATGAATACACATGTATTATGTTCTTCTGCTTTACAGTTTTTATTATTTTATTCTTGTCTACATTTGTTTTTTTTCTGAGGCTTTCTATTCCTTTGCTGAGATGTACTTCCATGCATTTCCATTTCAAGTGCATTAATGATATCTCATTGAAGTTTTGTATTATAACATTTTAAAAATGCTTATTAGATTAACTCTAAAACTGGCATTATCATACTGCTGGTATTTTTTATCACTTATGCTGAAATATTATACATATCAATATAATGAGTAATTTTCTATTAAAATTTTCATGTTACTCAAGTAGAATAAAAACATACCCAGCCTTATTAGAATAATAAGTATAGTATCTAGAATGATACTATAGAAGTCAGAATATTACACCAAGTTTCCGTGGCACATGGTAGTAGAGGAAACCATATTAAACTGGGTATCACCTCCAACCAAAGGAAAATGACCATAACTGCTTCTTTCATGGGCCCTGTAATGTGAAAATGAAAATGGATGTTATCCTAGGCCAACTAAATCCCCACAAAGTTTCTTCTAGTACTACACCAAATAGGAGAGGAAGGCCTCCATCTTAGAATTATGTTAGTAAATAGAAATTAAAGCTTCTTACATATATCCTCGACTTACATCATGAAGGACTAGTCTATTCTTTACTCTACTCACAACCATTATACACTTAAGGGAACTAAGATAATGCATTATAGCCCAGTGATGTTGGATGTCAGAGTTCTTCATATGAAGTTTGCTAACTAGATACTAATCATATGGTTGCCTATCTTATGTGATTTCGTTGAAATGTAGAAGATAGTACCTAAATGTTATGTGTTGCTTGATAGCCTTTTATTAATCTTTAAATTAGACAAGTAAGAATTTTGATGGTTCTTTTTTTCTTTCTCAATCAAATTTACTTTAATGTGTGTGGAATACCTAAGGGCGTTTGTTGTTTGCATTAAGATATCTAGCTGTTTATGGTAACATGACAAGTAAATGTTTTTCCCCCAAGGAATCCCTGGAGATCTTTGAATGCACCTTATTGTGTCTGTTTATGGCAGTTCAAAGTGATTCATATGACAGCTGGGTTAGTGAGAATCCATGAAGTTTAAATTTGCCGGTTTTTGTTCTATAACACAAAGAAACTCACAGCATTATTTTGTAAGAATCAAGAATTACATTTACATAATCAGAGTCCCACAAGGAGAAAAGCAAACTGAAAACAAAAGTGGTTTGCTGAGTTACCTAGAGTTATGGATATTGGTCATATGGAATGTAATTTATGTAGGAGTAGGAACTGCCTGTAAGGTTTCAGATAAAAAAGAGTGCAGATATGGTGATCCCTAGTACAGATTGAATCTAGATTATATTTGTAAGTGAGGTTAGTAAGCTCTTCAGAGCATTACTCTGGAGTCTGTTCACCATCAAAGTTTCTAATGTGACTTTCTTGGAAGCAATGTGTGTATATATATATATATATATATATATATATATATATATATATATATTAATTACATGGGAGATCAGTTCTGAGCAAGATGTAAACTGTTTTGTCTGACACAGAAACTGGGGTAACTGGATGGCTCTTAGGAATTTGTTTGCCTGTTCTTGGTGCCAGTATTGCTCAGCCAGCACTACATGGGTCTCTGTCTAGAAAACAAGACTAGAAAAAGGAAAGAACCAGTAGCTAACATAGTAACATTAGGACAATGGTAGCAGCCTATAATTCATCAATGAGGTTTCAGATTACTTGAGATTTTTCTATTTTATGTATTTCATGTGAAGGAAAAAATGACTTATGAACTGTGATGGTAGTATGTAACTTTATAATATGAAACCTGTCTAAGATTTACTTACAAGAGAACTTTGTACTTTCTGTTCTTTTCTTTCTAGTTAACATTTTTTTTTTCAGTCTGAAGGTCTTCCTCTCTTTTAAATTTGTTACAGAACAAGGCCAGTGAGGATACATTCATTAAGCTTTTGTTTGTTTGAAAGTGCTTTTTTTTTTCTTTCTTTTGCTGTGTAAAATATTCTTGGTTGAAAGTTTCCTTTCCTCCTAAACTCTTCTGAGACTTGCACACCGCTCTCTCTTGTCCTGTAATATTTCTGTTGAAAAGTCTGTTGAATTGGAACAAACTTATCTGTCATTTGTTTCCTTTTCTTGGTTACCCTATTCGTTCATGTTGAATAACTTGGCTATACGACATTTTAGAGTAGTCTTGGAAAAAGATAAATGTTACTAGAGAGCTTTGATTTTACTGCAACAGAATATATTTATATTTGTATACTAGTTTGGGAAATTTTCTATTAATTCTATGTATATGCTTCCACCCTTTGAGCATTCTCCAAGTATTTCTTGAATTCCAGTAACCTGAATATCTGTTCCTTAAAGTTCTTGCAGGTTTTCTTTATTCCTCTTGATTATATTTTTTTCTGTTTTCCATCAAATGACTGCATTCACTAGACTGTTTTTTTTTTACTATATCTCTTATATTTTTCTGTTTAATGTAGACTCATATTGAATCCTATCATGTTCTAAATTTCATTTTATGTTTTCCCATTTATTTATTTATTTATTTATTTATTTATTCATTTTTCACCCCAATAACAGCCTCCGTTCTTTCCCCAGTAGCCTCCTCACTTGGGCCTTCCCTTCTACCCCTCCCTTTCACCTCTGAGAAGGGAGAGGTTCCCCCTGGGTACCAACCAACTCTGGTTCCTGCACAAGACACTCCACTACTGGGCACATCCTATCCCAGTTTGGCCAGACAGGACAGAGCAGTTAGGGGAGCAGGATCCACAGGCAGGCAACAGAATCAGGGTAAGTCCCCACTTCAGTTGTTGGCAGACCTGCATGAAGATCAAGCTGCACTTCTGTTACATATGTGTGGGTGTCTTGGTCTAGCCCTTGTACATTCCTTGGCTGGTGGTTTAATTTCTGGAAACCCCAAAGTGTACAGGTTAGTTGACTGTCAGTCTTGCTGTGGAGTCCCTAACCACTCTGTTCCTCAATCTTTCTGTCAACTCCTCCACAAGACTTCCCAAGCTGAGACTAATATTTGGCTGTGGGTCTCTGCATTTGTTGTGGTCAATTGCTGGGTGAAGCCTCTCTGAAAACAGTTATTCCAGGCTCCTGTCTGAGAATTCAGGCTGACAGATAGTAACATAGTTGAAAGAGGAAAGAAGACCTGCAATGTGTCCTTATTAATCTTCTAAAGACATTCATTCAAGTTGAGTTCATAGTAGTCTCTAAGAAATCCAGGTGCACAGTCACAGAAGTAAGCCCCATGAGTATCCTGACACTTGGCACAATACGTACATGGCTGAGAGCCACATTCATCAATTTCCAACTCACAGTTCACACAGAATACCCTTGAGGGCAGAACCATGTGTATCTTCTCTCAGTGAGGCATGCAGCCTCATTGATGCAAGGATCAGAAATACTTTTATACACTTCCAAGTCACAAGTCTTTACTATCCAGACACACAGAAGCAAAAGTAAGCATTGATTCTATTTTCACACATAGGCCCACTGTGGCAAGGGATGGAAGCACATTCATTGTCATCTTCTTCACACAACCTTACAACAAACATATCCAGCAGGGCAGATACAGTCAGGGCACTCAGGGACTTTAAGGAAGGTACCTCCATATAGACAGATATCATCTCCACAAGAAATAGTGGCAGATTAATTGTTCATCCCTCTATATGCAAAGGGACATTGACACAGGAAGCCTCTTTCTTTTGGGGTATTCACATAAGTGGTAATTTTTTTGGCAGGAACTGGAGCAGCAAGGGTCTAATGGAATACTACTCAGCTATTAAAAACCAGAACATCATGAAACTTTCAGCTAAACAGATGAAACTAGAAAAATATCATACTGAGTGAGGTAACCCAGACCCAAACAATCATGCATGATATGTACTCACTTATAAATGGATATTAGCCATAAAGTACCCATGCTTAATCCACAGACCTAAAGAAGCGAAATAAGAAAAAGGGCCCAAAGGAAGAGTAGTGAATCACACTCAGAAGGGTGAATAAAGTTTTCATTGGAAGTAGACAGAGGAAAGAAGGAACTTGGTGAGAGAGGGGATTGATGGGAATGGGGTTGGGAGAGGAAAAAGAAGTAGGTAAGGTCAAGGACAAAGGGGCATGAGAGTGAACAAAAATTGGTGCAGGAGAGAGACAAGGGGAGAGCATCTCTAAGATGCACCAGGGACCTGGGATTGGGGAGGCTCCAGGGAAACTACTAGAGTAGCTCTAGCTGAGACTCTTAGCAGTGGGAAATATGGAGCCTGAAGTTGCTACCTCTTATAACCAGGCAAGACTCCCAATGGAAGGATAAGGACACCAACCCACCCACAAAACTTTCTACCTCAAATTTGTCCTGTCTATAGTGCAGGAATAAAGGTGTCACAGAAACTGAAGGAATGCCTACTTGATGACTGGCTCAATTTGAAATCATCCCATGGGCACGGACCAATTCTTAATACTATTAATGATACACTGTTCTGCTAGTAAACAGGAGCCTACTCTAACTGTCTTCTGAGAGGCTCCACCCTGCAACTGACTGAAACAGATGCAAAGACCCAGAGCCAAACATTAGAGTTCGGGAAGTCTTAAGAACAGATAAGGGTTCTTGCACTTGAGCTCTTCTCTTCTCCTCTTGCACTTGCTCCTTACCTCCTTCCCCCTCTCTCCTCATTTCCCTCGCCTCTCTCACTCCACATGCTCATGGCCAGAGTCTGTGCTCTCTCCTCTACACCTTCTCTCTCTTATTTTCTTTCAACTTCCACCCCCATGCCCCTGAAAAAACTATATTCTATACAAAGAAGAAGAAGGAGAAGGAGGAGGAGGAGGAGGAGGAGGAAGATGAGGAGGAGGAGAAGAAGAAGAAGAAGAAGAAGAAAAAGAAGAAGAAGAAGAAGAAGAAGAAGAAGAAGAAGAAGAAGAAGAAGAAGAAGAAGAAGAAGAAGAAGAAGAGGAGGAGGAGGAGGAGGAGGAGGAGGAGGAGGAGGAGGAGGAAGAGGAAGAAGAAGAAGAAGAAAGAGGGACATAGAAACATAGAGAGCAGAGGGACTCTACAGGAAGACTGGCAGAGTCAACTAACCTGCACCCTTGGTGGCCCCCCCAGAGTCTGAACTACCAACCGAAGAGCATACAGAGTATACATAGCACTTTCTCTTGAACATATGTAGTAGGTATGCAGATTATTTTTTGTGCAGGTCTATCAACAACTATAGTGGGGTCTTACGTTGACTGTTACCTGCTTGTAGATATGGTAGCTCTAACTTGAGTTGTTTTGACTGGCCTCAGTGGGAGTGAATTTACCTGGACCTGCAGACTTTAGATGCCAGGATTAATTTTGCAATAAAAAGTATACCAATTGTCTCTTAATGTTTTTTGTCACAACTATTCTATGCACAAGTATTTTTCACAAGGCAACAATTATTGCTTAGACAGAGTCAATAATTTGAACAAAGACTGTGAATACCTAAAAGACCCTTGCTTCATTTTACGTTTTTAACATCATTATTTTTATTTAGTTTTTAAACATGTTCTATCATTAAATTATATCTCTGCTTTATTAAAAATAAGTTGATTTTCTTGTAATTGTTCTCCCAGAATTTATGCATACTTGTTATTATTTGATGAGTATTTAGGAATCTACTTTGACTGTTAGGTGAGTTCATGATTTCTTAAAATATTTTGATACTTTCTATTGATGTAAAATAGACATCAAAGTCATCAATGTTTGTTCCTCTCAGCATAATTTAATTTGCATCAATTTATCTTGAAATTCAAAGCAAGATGCTTAGTTTCTCTGAACCTGAAGTCACTTCTTTATGTCAGGTGGACATGATAACCTTATGAAAGTTTACAGTGACTCACTCTTATGTTTTTCTATTTTTTCACCTTTAGATGGTTATCCAAACTGATGCTTGTTCCAAATATTTTGCCTCTTTATTATTTAAAGTGAATTAGAGTAGTACTTATAAATAATAATAGATTCTCTACTAGTTCCCTTGTCCTTGGTATGCCTTGTTCCTTGTATTCCCTTGTTCCTTGGGTATGCCAAAGCATTGCATTCCGAGTTATGTGGCTATGATTATAGAAGCCTCAGATTTCTTCATGGCACTAGATAGAATTATCATGGAGGGAATAGCTTCAGAATCCTATCCCATTCCTCTCACCACCAATGCTACTAAACTGAGTGGCATCTTATGGCCACTCTAGCTCAGTGTTTGGTTTAATTGCAAAGACCAAACTACTATGGATAAAAACGTATCCTTGAGGTGGATTAGGGACCAAGCCCCCTAACCTCAGAAGACCATAATGACTACAATATAAGTCCACAAGACAGGGATTACATTATATCATTGGGAATTAGAAAATCTCCAAGGCTCTACTACTAGGTACTGTCTTGCTCATGAAAACTAACAATTTCCCAAGAGTTAGATTCCATGTGCTCTATATTAAGTTTTAAATTTAAGATTCAATGTCTTTCCCTTAGTAAATCAGGTCTTATTTCCCATATTTTCCCTGTTGGGGTCCACACTAGCCCCACGTTGGGGCGGCCAAAATAAATGTTGCAGCCCAGGCAAAATGTTGAGGCCCGGGCCGACCCACGTTTGGGCAGCCACTGTATCCCGGCCCAAGCTGCTGCTCTGGTCTGCGGGTCGGGGTTCAGCAAGAGCGAGGGTGAGGGCAGACTCAAAGAATGGAGACCAGACAGGGTGTGATTCAATCCCGTTTATTCTTCAGTCTCTCTTCCTGTAAGTGTCTCCTGTCTGATTCTCCCTCTATAGTCTGAATCTCTACTGTCTGCCTCTGCCTTTTATATGTCTTACTTCTAAGCCATGCCTCTAAGTTACACCTTTAATCATGCCCTTAGGTCTTGTCTCTAACTCTGATCTCTATACTTCTAAGTCATACTCTTAAGTCACACACCTTTAATCTCACACACCTTTAATCTCACACACCTTTAATCTCAAGGTATCTAAACCAAGATTATCAGAGTGTGCTCAGCTGTTGTAGGCTATTGTAATCCAAATCTCATGTCAGGGTATATGGCTCAAGATGGCTGCAAAGCTGATAGCCGCTTTCTGCTAAAAGTCGGCCCCCAACATTTCCCAATGGCAGAATATTGAGTAAATTATTCTATAGCATCTATATCAATGCTATGTTTGGTCAAAACTGAGACTCACTGGCACAAAAACCTGACAAGTAAAAGAAATATAACCAAGTCCATGCTATACGAATTTATATGGTTCAAAAAATTAAAGCAATAATGAGAATATAAGTGAATTTTGCATTACATTAAAAAACTTTTTGTCAAATTTTCTGAGGAACCAACAGACTGATTTCTAGAGTGGTTGTACCACCTTGCAATCCAACCAGCAATGGACGAGTGTTCCTCTTTCTCCACATTCTTGCCAGCATGTGCTGTCACCTGAAATTTTGATCTTAACCATCAGAAGGGTGTGATGTGGAATCTCAGGGTCCTTTTGATTAGTATTTCCCTGATGACTAAAAATGTTGAATTTTTCTTTAGGTACTTCTCAGCCATTTGAGTTTCCTCAGTTGAGAACTTTCAGTTTACCTCTGTTCCCCATTTTTATTAGAGTTATTTGGTTATTTGGAGTCTAACTTCTTGAGTTCTTTGTATATATTGAATATTAGCCCTTTATTGGATGTAGGATTGATAAAGATCTTTTCCAATGTGCTGGTTGCCATTATGACCTACTGATAGTGTCATTTGCCTTACAGAAGCTTTGCAATTTTAGGAGGTCCCACTTATGGATTGGTGATCTTAGTTCATAAGCCATTGGTGTTCTGTTCAGAAAAATTTCCCAGTTGCCCATGTTTTCAAGGCTTTTTTCCACTTTCTCTTCTATTAGATTTAGTGTATCTGGTTCTATGTGGAGGTCCTTGATCCACTTGGACTTTAGCTTTGTACAGGGAGATAAGAATGTATCAGTGCTCATTCTTCTACATGTTATCTGCCAGTTGAACTAGCACCATTTGCTAAAAATGCTTTTTTTTTCATTAGATGTTTTTAGTTCCTTTGTCAAAGATCAAGAAACCATAGGTGTGTGGGTTCATTACTGGGTCTTCAATTCTATTTCATTGATTTACCTGCCTGTCAATTCTTGATCTTAGAACATAAGCCATTGGTGTTCTGTTCAAGAAATTATCCCCTGTGCCCATATGTATGAGGCTCTTCCCCATTTTTTCTTCTATTAGTTCCAGTGTATCTGTTTTGTTTAGTTTTATTTTGTTTTGTTTTGTGTTTTTCTGTTTTGCTTTTTTTTTTTTTTTTTTTTTTTTTGGACGTTCTTAATCCACTTGGACTTGATAAAATTCACAGACAACATGAAGCTAAAGAAGAAGGAAGACCAAAGTGTGGATACTTCAGACCTTATTAGAATTGACAAATGGGACCTCATAAAATTGCAAAGCTTCTGTAAGTCAAAAGACACAGTCAATAGAACAAAACACCAATCAACATATTAGGAAATGATCTTTACCAATTCTACATTCTGTATAGGGCCAATATCCAATATATACAAAGAAGTCAAGAAGTCAGACTCCAGAGAACCAAATAACCCTAATAAAAATGGGATACAGAGGTAAACAAAGAATTCTAAATTTAGGAATATTGACTGTCCAAGAAGCACCTAAAAATGTTCAATTTTTCAGTAATTAGGGAAATGCAAATTAAAACAACCCTGAGATTCCACCTCATACCTGTCAGAATGGTTAAAATCAAAATCTCAGCTGACAGCAGATGCTGGCAAGAATGTGGAGAAAAAGGAACACTCCTCTATTGCTGGTGGGATTGCAAGGTGGCATAACCACTCTGGAAATCAGTCTGTTGGTTCCTCAGAAAATTGGACATTGTACTACCTGAGGACCCAGCTATACTACTTCTGGGAATAATCGGAAGATTTTCCAACATGCAATAAGGACACATGCTCCATTATATTCATAGCAACCATCTTTATAATAGCCAGAAGCTGGAAACAACCTAGATGTCCCTCAACAGAGGAATGGATACAGAAAATGTGGTACATTTACATAGTGGGACACTACTCAGTTATTAAAACAATGACTACAGGAAATCACAGGAAAATGGATGGATCTAGAAACTATCATCCTGAGTGAGGTAACTCAGTCACAAAAGAACACACATGGTATGTACTCACTGGTAAGTGGATATTAGACAAAGAGTATGGAATACCAAAGATACAACTCATGAACCATGAAGCTCAAGAGGAAGAAATATCAAAGAGTAGATATTTCAGTCCTACATAGAAAGGGGAACAAAGTAATCAAGAGAAGTAGAGGATGGAACGGACTTGGGAGGAAGATAAGACAGGGAGGGGAAAAAGTGTGGAAGAATCAGATATGGGAGGAGATGGAGGAGATGTACACAGGATCAGGAAATTGAACAGAGTATTGTAGCAATAAGGATTGGGAAACTGGAGCAGCAACCTAAAAATTCCCATATGCCTGGAAAGTAAGAGCTTCCCAGGACTTCAAGAGTATGATATTAGCTAAAATACCCCTCAAAGGGAAGAAAGAACCTGTCAAGATCATATCCAGAGCTTACCCATGGCCCCTTGTTAAGGGATGGTGTAACCCACCCATAACAAAAATTTAAACCCAGAATTGCTTGTGTCTAAAGAAAATATAGTGACAAAGAGTGGAGCATAGTCTGAAGAAAATGCCATCCAGCAACTGCCCCACCTGGGGATCCATCACACATGCAGACATCAAACCCAGACACTATTGCTGATGCCCAGAAGTGCTTGGTGAAAGAAGCCTAATACAGCTGTTTCCTGAGTGGATCTGCCAGATTCTGATCAATACAGATGCAGATGCTCTCAGCTAACCATTGGACTGAGCATAAGGAACGCAATGGAGGAGTTAGGGGAAGGACTGAAGGAGCTTAAGGGGCCTTATATGGCATCAGTGGGAGGGGAGGCCTTGGTCCTGTGAAGGCTTGATTCCTCAGTGTAGAGGAATGCTAAGGTGGGTAGCCAGGATTGGGTAGGTGGGTGGGGAGCATCCTCATAGAAGTAGGGTAAGGGGGGATGTGGTAGAGGTGTTGCAGAGGGGAAACTGGGAAATTGGATAACATTAGAAATGGAAATAAATGAAATATGCAATTAAAAAATAAAAAAATAAAAATATATTTTTGATTTATATTAATTAAAAATAAGCCCAAAGAATATATCTGGGTCTTTGGAAAATAATAAAGCAGAAGATATCATAATGTAAAATGAAAAAAATCAATATAATCACTCCATTTCTTTAAAGAAATTTTTACAAGAAATGCAGAGACAAAAGTGGAGCAGAGATTGAAGGCTGTCTAGTAACTGGCCCAAATTGGAATTCATCCCAAGGGCAGGCACCAAATCTTAACACTACAACTGATGCTATGTTGTGCTTTCAGAGAGGAGCCTAGCAAGGCTGTCTGTCCTCTGAGAGGCTCTACCAGCAGCTGACTAAGACAGAAGTAGATAATTACAGCCAACCATTGGACTGAAGTCAGGAACCCTTATAGAAGAGTTAGCGGAAGAACTGAGGGAGCTGAAAGGGAAGGCAACCTCATAGAAAGAACAACAGTAACAACTAACCCAAACCCCCAGGAACTCCCAGAGATTAAGCCACCTGCAAAAGAGCATACTTGGACTGCTCTGAGACCCCCAGCACATATGTAGCCAAGTACTGACTTCTCTAGCCTCAGTTGAAGAGGATGTTCCTAATCCTATATAGACTTGATGCTCAAGGGAAGGTATGCTTGGGAGACACCCTCTAAAAGGCAAAGGAGATGGGGGAATGAGATGAAGAAATTCAGGATTGGGTACCATGGGGCAACATCTGGAACATAAATAAATAAAATAATTTATAATGAAAAAAGTATTTTAAAATCCTACTAAAATTGATAAATGAGCTGAATGAGACACAGACCATAAAAGACACATAATACCAATTTCTCATAGAAGAAAATAGATGACTTCAGTACTTTGCATTGTGTTTTTGAAAGAAATCAGATTTATAACCACAAAGTATCCAGAAAAGTACAACAGATAAGTGGCAAAATTATTTAATGTTTATAGAAATCTGCTGCTAAGTTCAATGGCCAGGGTTTCATCCATGTGACCAACATCATAAAAAGAAAAATCAACTGCTTCCACTTTTATTCTCCACTCTACATACCTTCAATGGCACACGCACACGCACACACACACACACACACACACACACACACACACACACACACACACACACACACACATACACACACAGAGAGGAATCACAGAATTATAATTAGCTACTGCTAGCATCACAGTTATGAAAAAATAGATGTTTTCCTCAGTAGAACCACAGATAAAGCAACTTTGCCTTCTCATTTCTTACTCACTATTGAGTTAGTGTACTAAGAATATAAGTCAAAAGCAGATGTATTGCAGACAATAGAAATTTCCTTTTTCTTTTTTCCAAGTCTAAGCTCTTTACATCTTCTTCATTAATTATTTTCTTTGAAAATACCTATGAAAAAATGAATAAGAAATGTTTGAATTTTATTTCATTTTGTTCATTCTTGTGTGTATATTTTAGTAGATATGATGGAGGGAAATATTATCATGACCAAATACAAAACTAGTGGACAGGCTCATTTATTTGAAAACTTTTTCATCATTTGTTGGGTGTGATTTTTTTCTGGAGATGATGTTGCTATTTTTGCACAGGTTTGAGGGTTTGTAACATGAACCCACTCCCTGTTCTCTCTTGACATCCTGATTATGAGGTCAGTTTTAAGTACCTGTAGTTCATACTTTTCTTGCCATATTCATCTGTATCCTCTCTGGAACTGCCAATTTAAGTAAACTATTTCTTCCCTAAGTTCTACTATTCAGCTTGTATTACCAAATAACAGAAAAAGAATTAACATCATAAATGAAAAAGAATATGTGGATTCTGTTCTACCTCATATACAGTAATCTGCTACAGTGAAATACAAAATTTTATTAAATAAAATTATAAAATTAAAATAAATTTAAAGAATGGTATCAGTTGATATTCTGCATGTTTTGCTATTACTACAACCTAAGTAAGGAAGGTATGCTTCAGTGATCCTATAATAAAACATTCAGAATTGTTGCTAAGAGACTGCAAGGTGACTTCAGTGCAATGCCTACTGTATTCAATATCATGAGCTAATAGCAAAACACTGCTGGGAAGTAATGGAAAGACCAGATGAAATTACCTGGGGTGTGACAAAGAATACCATATGTTGCAATTTCCGTTCATTCATGAAAATACCAGGATTTTGAAGCCAGAATGAAATTTCCAGACATTGTGCTTTGCCAATTTAGGGGATCTAAACTGAGGCCATTTTGTGGTTAAAGAGGAATACTTATTAATCAAAATAATTATTTTTAGAGGATGGAAAATGCATCTTTAAGTAAGTAGGAATACCAATGGCTCTACCATAGAAAGATTTTTCCTCAAATCATGGAAAAATGCATCCAATACTGACAACACGCTGTCATTTCCCTTTTACTTCTTTGTCACATAGTAGAAGCCATTTTTCTTGGGCACAGAACACCATTCTCAACCTATAGCTCACAACCCCTTTATGGTTCAAATGCTTTCAAAGGGTTCATATATCAGATATCCTTAATATCTGATATTCTCAAAATTATTCATAACAGTAGAAACATTAAAGTATGAAGTAGCAACAAAAGAATTTTATGGTTGGGGATCATCACAACCTGAGGAACTATATTAAAAACTATTGGGATATAACCTTTTTTTGAGAAATATTTTAAACATAATCATATTTTTGGTAAAGAAAATGAAGCTCTGTCTTTCCTAGTATTTATTTTTTATATTTATATTTCTATGAATATAATATTACTGGAGTGACTGATCTAATAACAACATTATGAGAAAAAAAGAAACAATGATTTAAGTTTCAGTGACTAATTGAAAAAATGGTAAGTTAAGAGCTTTGATAATGTAAATATTTATAACTGACTATTCACTGTTTGTGGCTAAATTTGAAATATATTCATCCTCACTTGTGTCAATATTGTTCCTCCTCTATTTTTCTGTTAAATGATTTTAAAATAACATAAAAAGTGCTTGCTTCAGCAGCACATATTCTAAAATTGGAACAATACACAGAAAATTAGCATGGCCCCTGAGCAAGGATGACACGCAAATTCATGAAGAGTTTCATATTTTTTGACACAACCAAGATAACTGGGAAAACAGGCTCCAGTCATCAGAGACAGTGAGTGCAGGTAGCATTAGAGTTAACCAGATGGTGAAATGCAAGTGCAAGAACATAGGCAACAGAAACCAAAGTTACTTGTCATCATCAGAACTCAGTTCTCTCAACATAAAAAGCCCTGGAAACCCATTCACACTGGAAAAGCAAAATTCAGAATTAAATCACTTCTCATGAGGATGCTAGAGGACTTTAAGAAGTACAGGCAAACACAGGTAAACAGGTTGAAGCCCTTAAAGAGGAAACACAAAAATCCCTTAAAAATTGCAAGAACCGCACACACACACACACACACACACACACACACACACATACACACACACAAACAGGTGAAGAAATTAAACAAAACCATCCAGGATCTAAAAATGGAAGTAGAAACAATAAAGAAATCTCAAAGGGAGACTACCCTGGAGATAGAAAACCAAGGAAAGAGGTCAGGAGTCATAGATGCAAGCATCACAAACAAAATAGAAGAGATAGAAGAGAGAACCTCAGGTGCAGAGATAGCATAAAAAATACTGACACAACTGTCAAAGAAAATGAAAACTGCAAAAATAAATAGTGTTGCAATTATTGCTGTTTATTCAACAAAAATCAAATCTTGTAACAACTCACCATTTCACCTTTGGCTTTGCCTATAACTTAGAATACGTAAGTGGAACATATAGCCAGGCTTTAGACTACCAGTGATAATTATGAAAGTTCGAATCTTAAGAATTTTTAAAGTGAAACTATTATTTTCTATGAATACTATGAATATACTCTGGTATAGCATATCTTTTCATAAAAATGTTTGCATAAAAATGGAAAACCTTGGTAACATTCCAAGAACCTAAATTAACCATAAAATATAAAATTATCATTGAAGAAAGGATAGCAGGAGATGAGGCACATGGAGAACACGGACTTTAAATATCGATGCTCATCAATAGTCAATAAACCACTTCAGAAAGAGGAGAGAAAAAAACGGGAAGAAAGAAAAAGAAAAGCAAGACAAGGTGATAGTACAATTCACATTTTCTAAATTCAGAATGGAACTTTGTGTAATTAGTTTTATATGAATGATTTTACAGAACCATTTAAATTTGAAACATTGAGATAGATCTTGGTCTTTTATTGTTTCATGATTATTAGTGAAATGTAGTTGTATCTAATGCAGATGAAAATTTTTGAATGAAAATTAAATTTACACAAAAATAAATAAAAAATACAGATGAATTGACACATGGCCACATACAATATTGTGTGGTACAATCACCTGTATTTGTTTGTTTGTTTGTTTTTGAAGTCTATGTAGGAGGGTCCCTGCAGGTTTTACAAAAGATATAAAACATAATCAGGGTGAGATTTGAATGAAATTCAAATCACCCTGAATTTTGTTCCAGTGCTGGGCCAGGACTTCTACAGTCTTACCCAGAACATTTTACTTGAGGAGCACACTTTTGGAGAACTCTGTGTGTACAACATAACCTAAGACATGTTTACATTGAAGCCTTTATAAACTACATATGCCTTTATCCTTAAGATGAGTTTGTTGTTGACTTGGAATCAATGCTGAAGATAAGGGTCTAGAGAGAATGGCTGAGGTAAACTAATATCTGTGGGTGTTAGGATTGTCCTGACCCTGAGTAAACATGGAAGTCACTTTAATAACAAGTGCCATCTCTCACATGAATGAGTTTTATGCTCAGGGTTTTATGGGGAATGGGTCTGGGATAAACAAACATAATAATCTGGGTAAAATGCACAGTGCCTGGTTCAACAGGTAGCAGAGGGTTACCAACTTGTAAACTTCGTTTTTCCTCAGCATTCTAGGAAATCTGCCAAATATTTTCTACCCTTGGCGAGGTCAGCTGTGTGTTTAACACTTTCTGACTTCTGGAGTGCTTATCTGCTGTGCCCAAAAATACCTTTCTGCCCTTTTCATTTCTGCTTTCTTTTCTTGGTCATTTTGTGACATGAAGTGTTTGCCTACACATTTATTCAGTTCTATAATGAAGTGTTAAGCGTGTTAGTTTCTGATCAGATCTAACTGAGAGCTGGGTAGAAATTACTGGAAAATTACTTGGTGAGAATGAGCAGCTTGTTCCTAAAATATAAGCACAATCAAATATGTTCTCATGCAAGATTGAAGCAAAGCATTTTATACTGGTTGAAGTTACTTAGTGCCTTCTGAAAGTATAGGTCAAAATAACTTTGTTGACCATCCATCAAAACCACAATGCAGAGTAGGAACCAACTCTGCCTACTGATAAAGCTGGAAGCACCTTATTTTTCTGAGTTTCAGGTTGCTTTCAAGGTTGAAGGATTTATTGTTTGTCAAAAATATTTGCCAAGTCTTTAAAGAAAGATAGTATCAATGAGTATTCTGTCTTGGGAATTGTGTAATAATATTTTTTTTAAAAAATATATGAAAAGTAGTTTCATAATTTATGGCCAATACTACTGTCAATTTTTATCAAAATGATGTTTATAAGAATTTTTTCAATTTTTACCTTATTTATTTATTTATTTATTTATTTATTTATTTATTATGCTCCAGACTTTATTTCCATCCCAGTCCATCAAATGTGCCACATCCCATATCTCCTCCTTGTCCCCTGTCTCCATGAGAGTGTCCCCATCTGCCATGCCTCTCACTTTACCAGAACTCTAAACTCCCTGGGTCCTCCATTCTCTTGAGGTTTAGGTGCATCTTCTCTGACTAAACCCAGAACTTGCAGTCCTCTACTGTATATGTGTTGAGGGCCTCATATCAGCTGGTGAATGTTGTCTGGTTGGTGGACCAGTGTTTGAGAGATCTCAGTGGTTCAGGTTAATTGAGACTGCTGGTCCTCCTACAGGGTCACCCTCCTCCTCAGCTTCTTCCAGGTTTTCCTTAATTTAACCACAGGGGTCAGCAGCTTCTGTCCATTGGCTGGGTGCAAATATCTGCATTTGACTCAGCTGCTTGTTCGATCTTTCAGAGGGCAGTCATGATAGGTCCTTTATGTGAGAGCTCCATAGCCTCAGTAATAATGTCAGGCCATGGAGCCTCCCCTTGAACTGGAACCCACTTTGGGCCTGTCACTGGACTTTCTTTTCCTCAGGCTGAAGATAAGGAAGGTCCTTTAGTTTCCACTATCAGAGACTCCAAACATAGCCTACAACATTTCCCTGTGTCATAATGTTCTTTTTAAGTGTGATTTAATTCTAAATTTTCTTTGTGATTTCTTAGGGATGAGGAATATTACTGTTATGTGAACTTATGATTTGATTTTGATGAAGCCCTAGCAAGTTGAAAATAGATGCAATCATATTTTAATTTTAGAAATATTTATCTTTTGAATACTCTGAAAACCATCCAGAACATAGCCTGGGTCCTCTACTTTCCACACTTAGTTTTACAGTCTCTGTTATGAGCAGTTGTCTACCTTCTGCAAACTAGTTAGTGGTCACCCTCAGATGCTTAGAGAATACAAGAAGTAAACACAGCAGTGAGGTCTGCACAGGTATAGGACCTGTGTGTGTATTTTTAAGAGGTTTTTTTTTTTTTTTTTTTTTTTGAGGGTACTGCTGTGGATTTTAAGTCAACAACTGTAGTCAGAGTTCTAAGGCTCCATGACACTGAAATGTCAAATGGCTCTGGAATTGGATTCATTATCTGACTTTAGGCTCATATTAAATGCCAGGATGATTCTGAGGTGATAAGACCTCCTGATAACAGCCGGGTTGGTATTGGCTTTTCCTTTGCCCCTCACTTACCAAGGCCAGCTACAATTTTCTGCCTGTTAGAGGCTCATTCTCTTGCTCTTTAAAATTGCTTCCAGTGCTGACTTATCAGGGTGGATTAAATTCAGGCTCTGTTTCTTGTTGTTATTCCTTGTAGCTCTATTTTGAATAACAGGTTCTTCCTCAAGATAGAGCCCAACTTCTGCCCTCAGAGTCACACAGTTGACACAATGGGATTCTTGTCCATTGCTGACCGATCCCCCTAGGAATCCTTGTCTCACTAAACTCTGCTACTGGCTCTAGGGTTGTGTGAGAGCTGTTTTGTCCTGTGGTTAGATCTTCCCATCTGTTTTCAGCAGTTCTGCCCAGGATACTTTTTGGAGGAATTATCTGTTTCCCTCTACCTGCTGAGGAGCCTTGTGGTCATAGCTGGAGCTGTGTTTAACTTGACTATTTTTTCTGTCTGTTTCTCATGTTTTTCATCAGCTTTCGGGCATCTGATGAGTAAGTTCATAAAATTCTGGAGCACTTTGTCCCTTCAGTTTTCTGAAGACATTCAATTTGTCATATTCTGATTTTTCTCCTTTAATATGTCATATAGAAGTTATCAATTTTTAAATGAGTATATAATATAATGGGGTTCATAAGATATTTTCATACTTATATATCATGCTTTGTCCATGTCCACATTCTGTACTCATATGGGATTCTCTTTCCATTCTTTATACCACAGATTTCTCACTCTGTTTTCATACCCTATATATTACATTTATTTATATGTGATTTGTATATTGGTCACATATATTTATTCTGTATATGACATAAAACCTGTAATATTGTGTTTCTATCCTCTCATTATGCACTCATAATCCCCCATTCTTTAAAATACTTCTGACATTTTCATAGTCTTTTCTAACTTCATATCTTATATGTTTGTGTGTGTCAGCATGCATGTGCATACATATTTATTACTAACTCCTACATACAAGAGAAAACATACAATAATTGTCTTACTGAGTCTACTTTATTTAATAAGATGACCTATATATTTCCATTTCCTTTTATTATATTGTGGATTGCATTACATTGTAGCTATCACTTATTGCTATGATAGTTCTTATGAGAATTAAGGAGATAAATAAACCTGAAAATATGCAATTTTTTTAGTATTCTGTTTTAGACTCCTCTGTTTATATATTGCATAATGGTAGTTGAAACATATATAATTTTAGGGAAATTTCAATGTGACTTTCATAATGATTATCTAACTTCATACTTCATCAACAATATAGATCCCCTTTTCTTTCAACCACAACATTATTTTCTTCTTGATGATAGGCATTTATTTGGGGATAAAATAAAATATTCATGTTTCTAATTTTCCCTTGTCTTCTGTCTAAGAATGATAAAATATTTCTATTTTTAAAAATGCCTATTTGTATCATTTATTCATTTATCGATTAGATAATATTAGATAATATAGTTGTTTTATGTGCATAAATTTTAGCAAATTACATGTTAGATTAATTATATAAATTACATATTAGATTAATTATATAATTATATAACAGTTATATAGAGATTGATCCTCCTATATTTCTCCTATTCTATATTCTGTTTCTTCCTTTCATATCAAATATATCACGGCTTATTCTTTTTTAAATTACATCACAAATGCTGCCCTGTCTCAGTTCTCCCTATAAAGTCCTTCCCCGATGCCATTGCCCCTTCTCCTCTGTGAGGATAGCCTCCTTGAGTATCCACATTCAGCACATTGAGTCTCTACATGATTGGGCACATCCTTTCCCACTGAGGCCAGACAAATCAGCCCTGTTGGGGTACAGATACAGCTTTAGAAAAGAGCCTCTGCTCAAGTTCTTGAGGGACCTACATGGAGTCTAAACTGCACATCTAGTACATATGTGCTTGGGATGTATTTCAGCCAGTGTATGCTATTTGGTTGATGGCTCAGTCTCTAAGAGTTTCCAGAGCTATAGGTTAATAGGCTTTGTTAGTCTTCCTATAGGGTTTCTGTCCTCTACAGAGCCTTCAATCCTTCCCCCAAGTCTTCTATAAGGATCCTTAACCTCTGTCCAAGGTTTGGCTGTGGGTACCTGTATCTGTTTCAATCAGCTGCTGGATAGAGTCACTCATAGGACATTTATGCTAGGTACCTGTCAGCAACCATAACAGAGTATCATTAATAATGTCATGGATTAATGCTTATTCATGGGATGGTTCTCAAGTTGGGCCTGTTATTTGTTGGCTATTTCTTCAGTCTTTGTTCCATTTTTTTTCTCCCTGAATTTCTTTTAGACAGGATAAATTTGGGGTCAAAAGTTTTGTGGGTATGATGTTGTCCTTATCACTTCATTAAAGGTTCTGCTTCAAGTTTTATGTCCCCACTGTTAGTCATCTCAGCAAAAGTCATTAGCTTTGACTCCTGGGAACCTCCTCCATTCCAGGTCTCTGGGACTTCATAGAAATCCCACATACACACCTAGACCTAGCAGGTGTAGATGTCCATACTGTCTACTGGAACTCTTGACCTCTCTCATGTCTCTTCCCACACTTCGTACTGCCCCTAATTTCCCTTGTCCCTCCTCTATTCAACCCAGTTCTCTCCCCCACCCACATCTGCCTCCCATGAGTATTTTGTCTCCTTTCAAAGTGAGATTCAAGCATTCTCATTTGGGCCTTCCTTCTTGTTTAATTTATTTGGGTCTATGGAATGTATCATGGGTACTCTGTACTTTATGCTTGATATTCACTTGTCAGTGAGTACATGTCATTCATGGCCTTTTGGGTTGGGGTTACATCACTCAGGAGGATACTTTTAATTTCATTCTTTTGCCTGTAAAATTCATGATGTTCTTGTGATAAACAACTTCAGCAAAGTAGATGAACTCAAAGAAATCAATAGCCCTCCTCTATACAAATGACAAACAAAGAAAAAAATTAGGGAAATAACAACCTTCATGATAGCCACAAATAATATTACATATCTTGGTGTAATTCTAACCAAGCAAGTGAAAGACCTATATGACAAGAACTTCAAGTTTCTAAAGAGATAAATTGAAAAAGATATCAGAAGATAAAAAGATCTTCCATGCTCATGGATCTGTAGGATAAGCATAATAAAAATGGCCACCTTACGAAAAGCATTCTACCGATTCAATGCAATCCCCATCAAAATTCTAACACAACTTTTTACTCTCATTGAAAGAGCAATTCTCAACTTCATATGAAAAATTCAAGAAACCTAGGATACCCAAAATGATACTGAACAATAAAAGAATCTCCGGCAGAATCACTAACCCTGAGCTCAAACTCTACTATAGCCATGCTACACTCCTGTCTGCAAGCCCACCACAGCATCAATAACAATGTCAGTGACCCAGGCAAAAAAAAAAAAACTCAGAATAGTGAAAACAATTCTTAACAATAAAAGAACTACTGGAGGAATCATCATCCCTGACCTCAAGCTATACTACAGAGCAATAGAAATAAAAACAGCATGGTATTGATACAGAGACAAAGAGGTTAATCAATGGAATAGAACTGAAGACCCAGAAATAAAACCACACACTTATGAACACTTGAACTTTAATAAAGAAACAAAAAGAAAGCATCTTCAACAAACGGTGCGGTGCTCGTTTAACTGGCAGTCTGTATATAGAAAAACGAAAATAGATACATATAAATACATATGTATCACCTTGCACAAAGCTCAGTTACAAGTGGATCAAGGATCTCAATAAAAAACCAGATACACTGAGTGTAATAGAAGATAAACTGTGAAAGAACTCATTGGAACAGGCTGAAATTTCTACAGAGAACTCCAATGGTTCAGACTCTAAGATCAAGAGTGGATAAATTGGACCTCACGAAATTGAAAAGCCTCTGTAAGGCAAAAGACATAGTTGATAGGACAAATGGCAACCTACAGATGGGAAAAAATCTTTACTACCCCCACATCTGATAGAAGGCTAATTAATATCCAAAATATATAAAGAACTCAAGAAGCTAAACACCAAAAAACTAAATAACCCAATTAAAAATGAAGTATATAACTAAACAGAAAATTCACAACAGATGAGACTCAGATGGCTGAGTAGCACTTAAAAAATGTTCAAAGTTCTTAGTGATTAGGAAAATATAAATTAAAATGACCCTGAGATTCCACCTTATACTAATCAGAGTGGGTAAGAGTAAAACCTCAGGTGACAGCACATGTTGGCAAGGATGTGGAGAAAGAAGAACTACTTCATTGTTGTGGGATTGCAAACTGGTACATACACTCTAGAAATCAATTTGGAGATTCTTCAGAAAATTGGAAAGAGATCTGTGTGAAGACCCAGTTATACCACCCTTGGGCATATACTCAAAATATGCTCCATCATGCCACAGGTGAATGTGCCCCACTATGTTCATAGCTGCCCTTATTTGTGAAAGACAGAAGCTGGAAACTACCCAGATGTTCTACAATAGAAAAATGAATACACAAAGCTTCTGTAAGGCAAAGGATATTGTCAATAAGACAAACCAGCAACCAACAGATTGGGAAAAGATCTTAACCTATCCTACATCCGATAGAGGGCTAATATCCAAGATATACAAAGAACTCAAGAAATTATACTCCAGACAACCAAATAACCCTATTGAAAAATGGGGTACAGAGCTAAACAAAGAATTCTCAACAGAGGAAACTTGAATGGCTGAGAAGCACCTTAAGAAATGTTCAATATCCTTAGTCATCAGGGAAATGCAAATCAAAACAACCATGAGATACCACTTCACATCAGTCAGAATGGCTAAGATCAAACACTCAGGTGATAGTAGATGCTGGCGAGGATGCTAAGAAAGAGGAACACTCCTCCATTGTTGGTGGGATTGCAAGCTGCTACAACCAGTCTGGAAATCAGTTTGGCTTTTTCTCAGAAAACTGGACATAACATTACCTGAGGATCCAGCTATACCACTCCTGGGCATATACCCAGAAGATGCTTCCACATATAATAAGGACATATGCTCCACTATGTTCATAGCAGCCTTATTTATAATAGCCAGAAGCTGGAAAGAACCAAGATGTCCCTCAACAGAGGAATGGATACAAAAAATATGGAACATCTACACAATGTAGTATTACTCAGCTATTAAAAATAATGAATTTGAGAAATTTTTAGGTAAATGGATGGATCTAGAAATTATCATCCTGAGCGAGTTAACCCAATCACAAAAAAACACACATGGTATTTACTCACTGTTAAGTGGATGTTAGCCCAAAAGCTTGGAATAGTAAAGACTCAACCCGCAGACCACATGAAGCTCATGAAGAAGGAAGACCAAGAGGGGATGCCTCAGTTCTACTTAGAACGAGTAACAAAAAATACTCAAGGAAGCAAATATAGAAACAAAACATGGGACAGAAACTGAAGGAGGGGCCATCAGGAGACCATTCCACCTGGGTATCCATCCCATGTACAGCCACCTAAGCTAGACACTGATGTGGATCGCTGGAAATGCATGCTGTCAAGAATATGATACTGCTGTCTACTTAGTGGTCTGCCAAAGACTAACACATTCAGAGGATGATGCTCACAGCTAACCACTGATATGATCAAGGGTTTCCCAATGGAGAACTTAAAAGACTGAAAGAGCGGAAAGTGTTTGTGACCCCAGGAGGAAAGCAACAATACCAAACAACCAGAGCCCCCCAGGGTCTAAACCACCAGCCTGAGAGAACATAGGGAAGGACCCATGACTCCAGCAGTATATGTATGGGAGGATGGCCTTGTTGGTCATAGGTGGGAGAGGAGTTTGTTGGTCCCATAAAAAATGAATACTGAGTGGGGGTGGGGGGAACTGAGGGTGGGGAGGTAGTAGTGGGGGGGGTAGTGGCGGGCACTGCCTCATAGAAGCATGAGGAGGGGGGATGGGAAAGGAGGTTTCTGGGTGATGGGCGGAAGTTGGGAAAGGGGATAAAATCTGAAAGGTAAATATAATACCCAATTTTTTAAAAAAGATGAAAAGAAGGGGGGGATGAGAAAAAAGAGACAAAAAAGAAAGAAAAAATAGGAGATTTAATAACATAAAGGGAAGGATTTAGAAATTTAGGAGGCAGTTTATGTTGATGGAAACAGCATCATAGAAGCTGGAAAAATCACACCCTCATAGAAGCACAAGGAGAGGGGATGGGATAAGGGGATAAAATTTGAAAGGTAAATATTACAACCAATTTTTAAAAAGGGAAAAAAAAAAAAAGAAAAGTTGTTAGAACCAACATCTTTTAAAAAAATGTCAACCCTCTAGGAAAAAAAAATTTTTTTTCTTGATACTAAAACTTGTTCTGAGAATTGTATATTGCAGAATACACAGCCTTGGTGTATCTACTCATCAAGCATACTGAGCAGACCTGCCCAAACCTCCGATGTCCTGGAATTCCATCTGGATTCAGTGAAGACACAGCATCAGCAGCTTATCAATTTACTCTTCCCCCCACCCTTCTTCTAATATTTCAATGCCCTTAATCATCTTGAAGAAGTTAAAGAAGAGTCAGCGCCCCTATTCCCTGAGCTTGGGGACTAATGTGGTTAATATTGGTCTGTCTTTCTAGGGAAAAGTAGTGGTTTTGTTGGAACAGGGAGGACTAGCTAGGGTTTATTGCATAGGCATAACCTCTTGGTAGAAATCTGTATAATTAGTATCAAGATGAAGTTATAATTTCTTAAATGGTACAAATTTACTTTGATTTCAAATTTAAGGTTTTCATTGGCATGAGTTTCTTATTGATATAAAAGTGAGATGAATATTGATACTCTCATGGGCATTGTGCCTGTATAACACATTTAGGAATACAAGGCTTAGACCCAGTCCTTCTTTAACTTTTTTAACTGATTTGGGATGGTTAGCCTTTGAGTTAATGTACTATAGCAAATTCATGGCTTTGAGTTTATTGTTAGGGTGTTTTCCATATTTTATTTAGAAATAGCTGAGAGGAATGAACAGACAACAGTCCAGGTTACCTTACATGGATAGTTGGTTTTCAAAACATCAGAAGTCCATAGAATTGACGTTACAAATATTTCTATATTAATGCTCATTTTGATTAGAGACCTGTCTACTCCTGACAGTTTCCTGTCAAGGATTCTAAGAAGAAATTGAGCATCCTTGGAGATACTCCAGTTGTGCAGTGACAGCCACTAGGCAAGAATTGCCGCTTTCCATCTACAGAGAAATTACTGTCCAGAAAAGGACACACTTGCAGAATAGTCGACTCATTATATCTGCCTAGACAGAGTAATCAGCCCTTAATAATTCTGCATCACTAAGGTCTGTCAGATGATTCTGGGCCAGAAGGCTGAAGATTTGATGCTCCAACGTTCGGTAGTATAGGGGCTTTCCAGGTGTTCAGCGGTCTCTATAAATTGGTTAAGTTATAGAAGCTATGCTTAGTGCTTCCCATAATTTCAGTTAACTCAGTCATTCTGGATTTCTGACGGGGTGAAGACCTATAGTCTCATAGCCAATCCTGGCTATTTACTTTGAGAGAACAGATCTGAGTGGATGTTTTTCAGCTGACATTCATTCTAAAGCCAAGAAAAAAGCCAGGTTCAAAACTAAGTGCTTTAATTAGGACAGATGACAGAGGTTCTGGTTAGTCAACAAAATGATGGACTGGGTATTAGGACTATCTTGTACCTCACTGGTACAATTAGGAATAACTATGCTCTAATTGCATTTTGAGAGAAAAGTTTTATTTTAACAGGAAGGGTGAAGCTAGGTGATGAGAGAGAGAAAAAGGGGGGGGGGCATGGAGGCAGATATTCATGTGTCTCCACCAGTCAAAGATAGTTTATATATCTAGGTTGAGTATTGGGTTACACTTCTGATTGAGCATTACCAAACTTCTAAAGCCTTTGATTAACATTTTTAAAAAAGTATAAAAGCAAAAAGGAGGAGGGGGAATGGGATAGGGCTTTCTAGGGAGGGGAAATGGGGGAAGGGGGTGGCATCTGAAATGTAAATAAAATATAAAAGAAAGAAAGAAAGAAAAGAAAAGAAAAGAAAAGAAAAGAAAAGAAAAGAAAAAAAGTAAAGTGAATACAGAAGTATACAACTTCTAGTCAAGTGTTTTTCAACCTCCTAATGTTATAACTCCTTAATACAGTTCCAGATGTTGTGGAGACACCCAACCATAAAATTATTTTTGTTGCTGTTTTTTAACTGCAATTTTGTTATTGTTAAGAATCACACCTGTAAATATCTGTGTTTTCTGATGCTTTTTTGCAACTCCTACAAAAGGGTAATTCTAGTGGTCTCAAACCACAGGATAAGAAGAGCTGTAAATCTAATGTGTGTCAGTTTACCAACTCAGAATTGTGAATCCTGTGAGAGTTAGTCTCATTCAAACCACCACACTTCCCTTCTTAAATTCTTGATTTGCAATAGAAAGAAGATCCAAACATCTCATTTGCTTTTTCTCCTAAATGCATTCCTTCTCTCTACTGCAATTTTAATCACCTCTTCTAAAAAGTGTTAGATTTTTATAAACCCTTAAGATATAGGACATTAATTATATACAGGCTATTGGATGAATACATTCTATTTCTAGATCTTTTTTTTTTTTTATTTGAAGGTTGCTCAGACTCACATACATGATTATTTTCCTCAGTTACATTTCATTTGTCTTCTATAACTTCATTTATGCAGCTTTGCGGTGATTATTTCTGCTAACCTGGACAGCACATAACGGCTTTCCTTCCTTACATTAGATATCCCTGTGTCTGAACAGGCCTAAAACTAAGTTATTTCTGTACTCATGTATTAGAAAATCCCATCTATACACCCTTAAGCTGCTCTATGAAGCTTCAATTTCTCTTAAGCTCAGATCAAATTAAACTGACCAAAAATAGAGACAGATAGTTCTGTTCACAGACACTCAAATGTAAACCATTACTTCAGACACTTAATTCCTTTGCTAAATGGTACATCAACTTCAAGATGAGATGATCCCAGGGACATTGTTTCTAGTAACATAGGTTTAAATCTAAGTATCCAAATAAACATAAGATAACATTTATAGATCCTGTCCCTTGACATGCAAAATTTCCTAAGGATGAAGGGTCATGCGTACAACTCCCCCCCCCCAAAAAAAAACCAGAGAATGATAGCTTATCAGTTTAACCATTCAACTATTCTTTGTCTTTTTATTTGACAGTACACTGAAGATATCTGGCTGCATAATTAGATGTTGTAAACTTTTTACTAGTAAAAAGAAAATTGCCCAATAACCAATATTTATTGAATTAATTAATTAATATTAGATTTCAACTAGAGTATTGCAGTGATGATACAGGTAAAGCCCACTGCAACAACACTGAAGGCAAATGGTTGCTATTATTGACTTAGTAGCATATTATCATGAACCCTAAGTTATTTTCTGAAGCAAAGGGATAAAGGTTTAATTATCTCATTTAGACATACATTTGCTAAACTGCTATTTGATTTTATTTTCTATGTTTAAACCTCAGATCTAGGCTATATAGATTTGTCTCAAGAATAATAGAATCTGCCTTTTGGCTGAGGCAGACACTTGGCTGGTTTGCTCCATGAAGACATCTTATCCTAAACTTTCCTAGAGCACCTGGTAAGAACCCTCCCCCCACAACCTTATCCCTCATAACTGCAACTGGGAGCCTGGGGCACTTTGAACCCATCATCCACCCAAATCCTGCTCCTCCGGGATACCACTCCCCTTCCACCCCTTGCTTGGTCCTTTTGGCTGGGGTAGACACCTAGTTGGTCTGCTCCTGTGAAGATAGCATATCATGAACCATCTCAGAGCAGTGCTGGAACTACTGCACTAGGAGCAGCGGAAGAACCACTGCACTCAGAGCAGGAGGATTTCAGGATCTAAGAGAAAGTTTGAGTCCCAGGAGCTCTTCACCCAAGAGCAAAGGATCATAGGATCACAAAGTCATCTGGACTCTAAGGGATTCTGACACAAGCAAGATAAGAGGAAAGACAATCTCTAGTCAGAGACAGTGAGTACATGTAGCACTAGAGTTAACCAAATGGTGAAAGGCAAGCACAAGAATATAAGAAACAGAAACCAAAGTTACCTGGCATCATCAGAACCCAATTCTCCTACCATAGCAAGTCCTGGACACCCCATCACACTGGAAAAGAAGGATTCAGATTTAAAATCACTTCACATGAGGATAATAGAGGACTTTAAGAAGGACATCAACAACTCACTTAAAGAAATACAGGAGAACACAGGTAAACAGGTAGAAGCCCTTAAAGAGGAAACACAAAATTCCCTTAAAGAATTGCAAGAAAACACAAGCAAACATGTGAAGAAATTAAACAAAACCATCCAGGATCTAAAAATAGAAGTAGAAACAATTAATAAAAAATCTCAAAGGGAGACTACCCTGGAGATAGAAAACCTAGGAAAGAGGTCAGGAGTCATAGATGCAAGCATCACCAACAAAATACAAGAAATAGAAGAGAGAATCTCATGTGCAGAAGATACCATGGAAAACATTGACACAACAATCAAAGAAAATGCAAAATGCAAAAAGTTCCTAACCCAAAACATCCAGGAAATCCAGGACACAATGAGAAGACCAAACCTAAGGGTAATAGGTATAGATGAGAGTGAAGATTCCCAACTTAAAGAACCAGTAAATATCTTCAACAAAATTATAGAGGAAATCTTGTCTAAACTAAAGAAAGAGATGCCCATGAACATACAAGAAGCCTAGAGAACTCCAAATAGACTAGACCAGAAAAGAAATTCCTCCCATCACACAATAATCAAAACACCAAATGCACAAAACAACGAAAAAATACTAAAAGCAGTAAGGGAAAAAGCCAAAGTAACATATAAAGGCAGACCTATAAGAATTGCACCAGACTTCTCACCAAAGACTATAAAAGCCAGAAGATCCTGGACTAATATTATACATACCCTAAGGGAAAACAAATGCCAACCTAGACTACTATACCCAGAAAAACTCTCAATCACTATAGATGGAGAAACCAAAATATTCCATAACAAAACAAAATTTACACAGAAATCCAGCACTTCAAAGGATAATTGATAGAAAACTCCAGCACAAGGAGGGAAACTATAACCTAAGAAACAGCAAGTAATTTTCCAACAACCCTAAGAGAAGATAGCTACACAAACATAATTTCACCTCTAATAACAAAAACAACAGGAAGCAACAATCACTTGTCTTTAATATCTCTTAACATCAATGGACTCAATTTCCCAATAAAAAGACATAGACTAACACACTGGATAATTAAACAGGACCCAGAATTTTGCTGCATACAGGAAAAGCACCTCAGTGGCAAAGAAAGACACAACCTTAGAGTAAAAGACTGGAATACAATTTTCCAAGCACACGGTCCCAAGAAACAAGCTGGCATAGTCATTTTTTTTATTAGATATTTTATTTATTTACAGTAAAGATGTCATCCCTTCCCCATTTCCCTTCCTAGAACCCCCTATCCTATACCTCCTCTTTATGCGTTTATACCATTTTGACTACATACATATAATAAGGTCAGTTCTAGGTTGAGGGTCTAGTAATACAATAGATTCAAATAGTTGAGGAACAAGCAATACTATAAACACAAATAGTCATAGAAAAAGCAAGGCATTAAACCCAGTTACATGAACACTCCCATGATTCTGATAAGCCTTTAGAAACAGTGGCTTATGCATTTAAATTTCAAATAAAATCAATTTTCAACAAAAAGGTATCAAAAAAGATGAAAAAGGGCACTTCATACATGTCAAAGGTAAAATCTACCAAGATGAACTCTCAATTCTAGACATCTATGCCCCAAATGTAAGGACACCCACATTCATAAAAGAAACTTTATTAAAACTCAAAGCACATATGCACCTCACAAAATAATAGTGGGGAATTTCCACACTCCACTCTCCAAAATGAACAGATCATGAAAACAGAAACTAAACAGAGACACAGTGGAATTAACTGATGTTATGAATAAAATAGATTTAATAGGTATCTATAGAACATTTCATCCTAAAACAAAAGAATATACCTTTTTCTCAGCACCTCATTGTACCTTCTCTAAAATAAACCATATAATTAGTCACAAAGCAGGCCTCAACAGATTCAAAAATATTGAAATAATCCTTTGCATCCTATTGGATCACTATAAACTAAGGCTGGTCTTCAATAATAACAAAAACAATGGAAAGCCCACATACATGTGGAAACTGAACAATGCTCTTACTCAATGATGACTTGGGCAGGGAAGAAATAAAGAAAGAAATTAAAGACTTTTTAGAATCTGATAAAAATGAAGGCTCGTTATACCAAAACTTATGAGACACAATGAAAGCAGTGCTAAGGGAAAACTCATAACTCTAAGTGTCTACAAAAAGAAACTGAAACTGGAGAAAGTATACACTAGTAGCTTGACAGCACACCTGAAAGTTCTAGAGCAAAAAGAGGCAAATGCACTCAAGAAGAGTAGACGGCAGGAAATAATCAAACTCAGGGCTGAAATCAATCAAGAAGAAACAAAAAGAACTATGCAAAATATCAACAGAAGGAGGTGATTCCTTGAGAAAATCAACAAGACAGATAAACCCTTAGCCAGATTAACCAGAGGGTACAGAGACAGTATTAGAACTAAAAAGGGAGACATAATAACAGAAACTGTGGAAATTTAAAAAACAATGATCAGATCCTACTACAAAAGCTTATCCTCAACAAAACTGAAAAATCTGGATGAAATGGACAATTTTCTAGACAGATACCAGGTACCAAAGTTAAATCAGGAGCAGATAAACCATGTAAACAGTCCCATTAACCTTAAAAAAAAATAGCAGCAGTCATTAAAAGTCTCCCCATCAAAAAAAGTCAAGGACAAGATGGTTTTAGTGCAGAATTTTATCAGAACTTCAAGAAAGACCTAATACCAGTTCTCTCCAAACTATTCCACAAAATAGAAACAGAAGAAACACTACCCAATTCATTCTATGAATGCAAGGCCCATACCTAAACATAGTAAAAGCAATATACAGCAAAACAGTAGCCATAATCAAACTAAATGGAGAGAAACTTGAAGCAATCCCACTAAAATCAGGCACTAACGAGGCTGCCTACTCTTTCCCTACCTATTGAATATAGGACTGAAAGTTCTAGCCAGAGCAATTTGACAATAAAATGAAGTCAAGGGGATACAAATAAGATAGGAAGAAGCAAAATTTTACTATTTGCAGATGATATGATAGTATACTTAAGTGACCCCAAAACTTCCACCTTTAGAACTCCTAAACCTAATAAACAACTTTAGCAAAGTGGCTGGATATAAATTGAAATCAAACAAAAAAGTAGCCTTCCTCTACTTGAAAGATAAACAGGCTAAGAAAGAAATTAGGGAAATGACACCCTTTACAATAGTCACAAATAATATAAAATACATTTGTGTGAATCTAACCAAGCAAGTGAAAGATCTGTATGACAAGAACTTCAAAGTCTCTGAAGAAAGAATTCGAAGAAGATCTCCGAAGATAGAAAGATCTCCCATGCTCATGGATTAGCAGGATTAATATAGTAAAAATACCCATCTTGTCTAAAGCAATCTACAGATTCAATGCAATCACCATTAAAATCCCAACTCAACTCTTCACAGAGTTAGAAAAAGAAATGCTCAAATTCATTTGGAATAACAAAAAACCCAGGATAGAGAAAACTCTTCTCAACAATAAAAGAACTCCTGGAGGAATTACCATCCCTGACTTTAAGCTGTACTACAGAGCAATAGTGATATAAACAGCATCGTATTGGTACAAAGATAGGCAGGAAGATCAATGGAATAGAATTGAAGATCCAGAAATAAACCCACACAACTATGGTCACTTGATCTTTGATAAAGGAGCTAAAATCATCTAGTGGAAAAAGCACAGCACTTTCAACAAATGGTACTGATTCAACTGGAGGACAACACGTGGAAGAATGCAAGTTCATCCATTCTTATCTTCTTTTACAAAGCTCATGTCCAAATGCATAAAAGACCTTAACATAAAACCAGATACACTGAAACTAATAGAAGAGCAGGTGGGGAAGAACCTTGAATACTTGGGGACAGGGGAAGAGTTTCTGAACAGAACACCAATGGCTTATGCTTTAAGAGCAAGAATTGACAAATGGGACCTCAAAATTGCAAAGCTTCTGTAAGGTAAAGGGCACTGTTAATAGGACAAAATGGCAACCAACAGATTGGGAAAAGATCTTTACCAATCCCATAACTGATATAAGGCTAATATCCAATATATACAAGGAACTCAAGAAATTAGACTCCTGACAACCAAATAACTCTATTTTAAAAATTGGGTACAGAGCTAAACAAAGAATTCTCAACTGAGGAGACTTGAATGGCTCAGAACCACCTAAAGAAATGTTCAGCATTCTTGGTCATCAGGGAAATGAAAATTAAAACAACCCTGGGATTCCATCTCACATCAGTCAGAATGGCCAAGATCAAAAACTCAGGTGATAGTAGATGCTGGAGAGGATGTGGAGAAAGAACATTCCTCCACTGTTGGTGGAATTGCAAGGTGGTGCAACCAGTCTGGAAATCAGTCTGTCAGTTCCTCAAAAAAATGGACATGCATTCATTACTTAAGAACCCAGCTATACCATTCCTGGGCATATACTCAGAAGATGCTCCAACATATAACAAGGACACATGCTCCACTATGTTCATAGCAGCCTTATTTATAATAGCTAAAAGCTGGAAAGAACCCAGATCTTCTTCAACATAGGAATGGATACAAAAAATGTGGTACATTTACAGAATGGTGTATTACTCAGTTATTAAAAACAATGAATTTGAGAAATTATTAGGGAAATGGATGCCACTAGAAAATATCATGCTCAGTAAGACAATCCAATCACAAAAGAACACACATGGTTTTCACCCACTGATAATTGGATATTAGCCCAGAAGCTCACAATACCCAAAATTTAACTCACAGACCACATGAAGCTTATGAAGAAAGAAGACCATGTGAGCATGCTTAGGTCCTTCTTAGAAGGAGTAACAAAATACTCAAGAGAGCAAATATGGAGAAAAAGTGTGGGTTAGAAACTAAAGTAGGGGCCACCTGGAGACCATCCCACCTGTGCTGCCACCAAAGGTAGATGCTGGTGTGGATGTCAGGAAGTGCATGTTGACAGGAGCCTGATATAGCTGTCTCCTTAGAGGTCTGCCAGAGTCTGACATATTCAGAGGTGGATGCTCACAGTTAACCATTGAACGGACCAAGGGGTTCCCAATGGAGGAGTTAGAGAAAAAATGGAAAGAACTGAAAGTGTTTGCAGCCCCATGAGGAAAGCAACCAACCAGAGATACCTCCCAGGGTCTAAACCACCAGCCTGGGAGCATGTAGGGAGAGACCCATGGCTCCAGCTGTATATGGAGGGGAGGATGGCCTTGTAAGGCATAAGTGGTAGAAGAGATTTTTGGTACCAGGAAGGCTGGATTCCGAGTGTGGGGGAATTTGAGGATGGGGAGGTGGGAGTTGGGGTGTGAGTGGGGGCACATCCTCATAGAAGCAGGAGGAAGGAGGAATGGTGTTCCTGGGTGGGATTGAAATGATGTAAGGGGATAACATCTGAAATGTAATAAAATATTCAATAAAAATAAAAATAAAACAATCTCACTCACTAAAAAAAAAAAATAATAGAATCCATCTTTTACTATTGGACAGTTTTTCTGGATTAATCTTGGGTTATTAATATCCTTGAGATAAGTATTTGAAATAGTCTATTCTGAGAAATATGTCAAAACTATCTTTGAATAAATACAATATTATTTGTTTCTGTTAACATTTATTATTATAATAACAAGCTAATTGCATATCATTTAAATCTAATTTTGACTTACATTCAACTTAATTTAGAATTTCATCATTAGTCTTTTATAGAACTTATGCATTATTCTGGTTAATATTTTCCCACTTATCACAAAATTGAGTCAATTGGAAAGAGGGAAGTCCAACTAAGAAAAGTGTCTCCATAAGATTGGAATGAAGTCAAACAAGTGGATGTTTTCTTAGTTAATGATTGATATGAAGGGGCCAGCCCAGTGTGTCTGCTACCATCCCAGGTGATGTTTTCAAAATGTTCATGGAAACAGTCTGACCAAGCCACAGGAGAAAGTCAGTATTTTGACATCCTCCAGGGTCTCTGCTCCAGTTCCTGCTTCCAATTCTCATCTCGACTTTTTGCGCCAACTTTCCTTCACAGGTTTTTAAAAAACGTTTAGAGTAGAGCAAATTTTTAGATGGATGTTAATAATTAAGGGTGTCCAGAATTTAATTAAATTTATAACTAACAAAATATAAAAACCAATGTGGAATATTCCATGCAATTTGACTTTTGTCTTGATGGTCCATTCCTCTTTAAATGAAGGAAGTCATTTTTGAAAGGCCAGTAGAGTAGGAAAATGAAAGCCATCTTGTCACCTGTCTGTGATAAACTAAGGCCCTGGGTTCATAGGTATTAACTTAAAAGTTCTAAAATCCAGCAGCATATTTTAAAGTAGGTTTGCATTCACTAAAATTGTTTTGCAAAGGAAGATTGTAGCATGTAAGAAAGTTTAAGTTGGAGAATTAAGCCAAATATTGATGAAATTTCTGACTCTAAAATAAAGAAAAAATTGTGATATTTTAAATTATTTTATTATTATCCCTTAAATCCTGTCTATTCTTTAATGAGATACCAAAAGGGAGTGTATCTAGATGGGGTATGGAGGTGTGGCAAAACTGGAAACATCTGAAGGAGTGCAACTACAGCTGAGATGTGTTATTCCCTCAGGTCTTCTTGGGGTTTAAGAAAGACTCTGTAAAGGAAAGAGTCAGGGGATTGTGGGAGCCAATGGGGATGGAAGACATTGAGGTAACTCCATTTCAGACACAATGGGGCACAGGGGTATAACCAGTGAAATGCCATTGAATTTTTTACTTTATGTGCAGTTATGAATTGAAAATAGCTTCTGTGTTAGGGATGGGAACTGTGTCTGCTTTCCCTCTTAGTGCTAGGCTTCCATCAGGCCTGTGCATGATGCCATAGTCTCCAGGAGTTCACATATGCTTCAGCCTCATTGTGTCTTTTACATACAAGTAATACAGTTACTTAGAAAACTCAGATTTAGTTTAAAAATATGGGAGATTATAATTTTAATGTAATTTATAACCTGGAAATTATATCTGTTCATATTATATATTTCATTGTGTTGCTCATGCCCTGGATTGAGACAAGTCACAGGAAAAAAAAGTCTTTAAGAACCACACCTCTGTTGCAGTCTTGTCAGTTTTGTGTCTGGCAAACTAGAGTTTACACACAAAGTACCTAATCTTACATTTAAATAAAAGCAAATAGCAGCAGTGTTAAAAGTGATATATAGAGTATAAAGTGTTATATGGTCTTATAAACAATTTAAGAAAACAGTCACTATTAACATATTAATAGAAGTACAAAATAATTAAAGTAACTCCCTGGCCCTTCCTCTATCACCTAGCTCTGTGCAATGGTCTATTGTGTATTGTCACCTGCACTGATAGATCAGTACCTGGTTTTCTTTATTTTTAAATTTATATATATATATATATGTGTGTGTGTGTGTGTGTGTGTGTGTGTGTGTGTGTGTGTGTATACATATGTATACATATATATAGAGAGAGATAGTACATGGATATTTTATCACATGTATGTCTATGTGTATGTATTTATGCATATATATATATATATATATATATATATATATATATATATATATATATATATATAGTATGTATGTATATGTGCCACAAGTGTTCAGTGCTCATGTAAGATAGAAGAGGACAGTGTATTCCATGGAACTATTGCAGATAGTTATGAGATAATATATGAATCTTCTGGAAGAATAGCTAGTTCTCCTACCTGCTGAGCAATTTCTCCAGTCCAACCTGCATTATTTAAAAGCAAAAATTACATATTAAAAAGTGACTAAAATAAATAAGAGATATCTCTTAGGGATCTTTATAATATAAATTTTTCCCAGTTTCTATATATAACTTATGAAAATTGCTGTGTGATAAGAGTGCTTTCTTTGTCTTCATGTTGGACAATTTTTTAACTCACTTGAATGTGTGATATGGAGGTTACTTAGGGCCTTCATTGTTTCATGAAACTGGAGAATGATGTTTGGAGTGAACTTGTGTGTTTGCCTTTTTAGCTCACAGGCTAAAAGAGAAAAAGCTTAGCTGTAGAGGAAAGGACAGACATCGAAGAAATCATCTCCACAGAGAGAAGTATTACAGCAGTGGAGTTGCTTACTCACCTCTCCTTTCAACCTTTCTTCCTTCAGAGAAGCAATGTTATATGCATGAAGCTTAAACTTGAGTTGTTGCTTAATAGTCAAAGCCAATAGAGTGAAGACATGGGTGTTCACAAATTATCTTGGGATCCTTCCTAGTGAGACATTAAAAAACTTGTGTTCCTTGAAAGACTTCATTTCCACTTTCCTCACAAATCCAGCTAGCCTATTGTCACTCCAACCTCATGGCTTTGACCTGCACCTTACTGAGCCAAGTCTACCCATTCTCTCAATTCCAAGGTTAAAGGGAGCATTTTTGTGTGTAAGGTATTAACTGGTACACAGCTCTGAAATGTTATAACAGAATAAGTTTTATTAGTCTCTTAGTGGATGTTATAAAAGGCAAATATGAATGTGATTTAACATCTTTGACACTCCTCTCATTGAAGCATCATGCTTAAGAACTGAGAAAGAAACTTGATTTTTACAATTAAATTTTGTTTTATTATAAAACAAAATAAAACAAAACAAAACAAAACAAAATGTCTCCAAAAAAGCCTTAGGATGAGGCTGGGCACCAAAAAGCCCAATGCATAGATGATTGGAGTGTTCAGTCTTACTTATAGGGAATGAGTATCTCTATGAATTAATTAATCTCTATGAATTTCTCAAATGATGAGCTTTCATTTGGTAGGTTGAAAAATACAACTACATATTATAAAGAAGATAGTAAGTATACCCAACCATTTTAGAATCAGGAACATCTTGAAACCAATAATGCACATATTTATTTGAGCTTATTTATTTTTACTGATACAGATAATTAAATTTAAGGCCTGGCACATGATAGGCAAATGCTCTACCACTGAGCTATAATTCTAATGCCAAATCTCTTTGTGCTGTGCTGTGCTGTGCTGTGCTGTGCTGTGCTGTGACAGAGTCACAGTATGTCTCATTATCTTCCCATGCTTGTCTTGAAGTAGTGATGTTCCCCTTTCAGCATCCTTTGTTGTGAAAATTACATATCTGTTGCAACACACACACTTGTTTATTTCTATTCATGATAAGATATATTTATAATACATCAGCAAACACAAGTAAAAGATTTTCCTTACAGCCCTGAGTAATTGTAACAAGGTATCAAAACAAAGTGGAAGCACTGGTAACCCTGCTTTATAAGCAAAAGTCCTGAAGGATCAGATGAGATTGGCCTTTGGATCTGGGGTAGTTAGTCCTGTGGGGTTGAAGACTAAGGTCATGATACTTGACAGAAACTCCAAGCTGAAAATATTGGAATCAAATTGAATTCTAGAACATATATCTGCTGTCACAGAAGTAACCTATATTGCAAAAGCCCACACATACCATATCAGACATGCTCTGTGTGGCAGTGTAAACAGATCAGGCTTCATTTGTTTTTTTACTCTGAATCTATCAAAACACAAAATAGATCTCTTGAAAATCCCAGTTACATTCCCCAATGCTGAAGAAGCTCCTGAGAGAGCCGATTTCATTTTTGAATCAAATTTGCCAGGGTTCATCCAATATTACCACAAAACAGTTAAGCATTATATTTGCATACTGTAAGTGGTTATCTGTAGATTATGAAAAGAGACTATGAAATTAATTTTAAAATATGAACAAATTATAAGGACCATTCTCAATACACATGGAAGTTTTCAGAAAACAAATTAACAAACTGGACTCTGCTTCATAAAGACACAAGACTCAAAGGGGGAACCTTCTAGACAGAGTTTACAAGGTGATAATGCCTTTTACTTTAGAAATGGAAACATTGAAACCAGTGCAAAGCTTAATAAAAATAGCTGTCAAGTCATCTTTAAGCAAATTAAATATTTATAGAACATTTAAGCTTTTAGAATCACCAGCCTTCGAGACACAGAAACTGCTACTTCTCTGAATCTTTCTTTGAAAAGATAAAGAACCAAGACAGCACTGAGGGGATTTAAAATTATGGCTCCAGGGAGTCTGGGTGTTTTGCACATAAGAGTAGGAGGTTGAATATCCAAAGATTCAATTATAATAGGAAGCACTTTCTTACATTACAGTGTTTATTTCTATTGGCCATTCTTTTGTATCTGCATAAGTTATTAAATGTATTTTTTATTTTATATATGGAAGATAGGACTCTAGATTTCTTCAGTAAAGATAACCATACATATTGAAATTGTAATGGTTTTAATTAAAATATTTATTTCCAAAAGTTACCTTGATTAAGTTATTTCTTTTCTGTGCATGCATTTTTTTTTTCCCTAATATGTGCTTTATTCCTTCCTAAGAACTAGGACTTTGGTAAATCTTTAGTTTTAAACAATACCCAATACTGTCCTTTTTGTACTAAACTGACTAGATTTTTCTTTTCAGAATATATAGCAATTTTAAATCTCATCTTTTTAAAACACATTGCTAAGCCCCAATGGGTATTTTACCAACACAACACACGAATAGTACTTTTTAGATATTTTAATATGACATAAAGAGAGAAAATATATGCTTGTTTCTATTATAGATTTAAAATTTGACATCTGAAAGAACCAAAATTCTTCAGCATAATTGCCAAAGGTATATCACGATTGATAAGGTCAAGAATTTGAGGCCACATGGGACATGGGTCCTAGGACCAAAAACTACTATTATTATTCTGCTAAGTGAGCATAGCAACAAAATAACTCCAAATAATGTTCTGTTATCCCCATGGATCAGTTCCAAACATCATTATAAAAGTGTCCAGTAACATAGAGACCCATAGCTAGATGATATTCAAACAATAAGAGTCTGAGGAACACTCAATCTTAAATGAGATTTTTTTTTTTGGTTTTTTTTTTTGTTTGCTTTGTTTTTTGTTTTTTTCTTTTGTTTGTTTGTTTTTTTATCAAAGAGCTTATATCAAATCCTTCCACTTAAGGATAAGGGATCTTCATGGAAAATGAGGCAGGATGATTATAAAAGACAGAAGTAGTATGATTTTGAGAAAAATGTTCTCCAGACAGAACAGAGATGATATATATATATTCTCTTTGTGTTCGTGTGTGTTGTGTGTGTGTGTGCGTGTGTGTGTGTGTATGTGTGTGTGTTTGATATAATTTTGGGATAAATATAAAATAATATGATTCCTTGATGCATTATCAACCAAGCATGGTGCTGTCTGTCTCACATTTCTCCTTTTTTATTGACTTCCATTTCCCCTCCCCAGTTGATGCCCCACTCGTCATTTTTCAGTATGGTAGTGAAAATGTAACTTTTCTTGACTACAGAGATCATAGATTTTAAAGAGAGTCTACAATATTCACATTGCTAGAACAGAATAATACTTAACTATGATGTCAATCATATTATTAAACCTACACATAAGTGTAGCCACAACACTTCATCAAAGAAGCCTCTTTTTATAGCCATGAAAACCAACACACACACACACACACACACACACACACACAAACTATAACTGGACACAATGCAGAGATAAATAGATTATGCTTATCACAGCTCCAATGGATGTATCTACAAAACTGCCCATGCTTCAGTTGGCTCTGGAAATATTACAGAAGAGGAAGTGGAAAAAATATAAGAGCCATAATACTAGGAAGTCTGTTCTAAAACAGCCTCTTTTAGATATGGCTGTATAAACAATATTAGACAATGGGAATATCCATAAACATTCTAATTAACAAGAGGTTAAATCTCAAGGAGTCCCACCCTAAAGGAACTATAGGAAATTAATGACTGCTAAGAGAGAGAAAATTAACTTCTCCAAGGAGTAAGTTTCTTAATTGTTTATTTGTTATAAAAGGTGAGCCCTAAAATTACATATACAAAACAACAAAACTGGATTTGGCAAGTTTTGTTATTTGTCTGTTTAATAACTTTATCAAAAAAGACAATATTAATTTTAGAGTGGAAGGAACACATAAGGAGTTTAAGGAACTTATGAGAGCTTGGAAAGAGAAATGAGAAGAGAGCAGGCAATATGAATTTGTTTTAATTCAAAATGAATAAAAAATAACATGGTAGAATTATAAAAACAAAATAATTAAACTAAAAACATACCTACAAAGAATAAATAAATTTAATGACATTTGCCAACTCTTCTTTAACACTCAAACTTTTGGAAGCATTTCATCCATTGACTCACACTCTACCTTATTAAAAGAGATCTTGTTCATGGTGTGGCGAAACTAAAATTGTAATATATTCTGTCTGAATACCCTGGCCATTAGAATTTCTCTACAATTGGTCCCACACACCTTTGTTGTTTATCTTCTCAACTTAGAACCTTTCTATGTCTTGTAATGCAGCTATGAACAAATATTTGGGAAAATGTATTTGGGTAAAAGCTTCTTACATAAGAGACTAGATAGATCACTTTACTAAGAATTAATTATGTGCTCTAAATGAGTAAAAAGAGAACTTGAGAAACAGTAAGATATTAGACAGTAACAAGAATGAACATGTTATGCTTTGGAGATAACAGAAAAGTCCTAAAAGATTCATTTTAATACCTATCACCCATATCCTAGTTATCGAATGTAGGTTCAATCAAAGACCCATTTTCTTGTCTCCAGAGTCATCATCTAAGTTTATCAATTTAGGTCCCCATTTATATCTTCCCCCCAGCTGAACACTGTTTAGTCTTCATATTAGTAACTGAGAGCAGGGAGCTCGCAGGACCCAGCAGGCACCCAAACCCCACCTCTGCTGAATGTCACTCCCCTTCTGCCACTCTCCCAATCCCTGTGGCTGGAACAGCCACCCAGATGGTCTGCTCCCATGTGGAAACCGTATCCCGAGACATCCCAGAGAGGCCACTGACCTCAGATCAGGCGACACCACATCTCAGGACATCCTAGAGGAGCCAAGGTACTCAGAGCAGCAGACACCATATCCTGAGACATCTTAGAGGAGCCACTACACTCAGAGCAGTGAACACCTACCTGGTCTGCTCCCATGAAGACACTATATCCTGAGACATCTTAGAGGAGCCACTACTCAGAGCAGCTGGAGCTCAGATTTACAGGATTAGAGAGACATCTGTACCCTGAGGAGTTCTGACATAAGGAAGATAACTGAAAAGACAGGCTCCAGTAAGAACCAATGAGTAAAGGTAGCACTAGAGGTAACTGAATGGCAAAAGGCAAATGCAAGAACATAAACAACAGAAACCAAAGTTACTTGGCACCACCAGAACCCAGTTCCCCCACCATAGCAAGCCCTGAACACCACATCACACAGGAAAAACAGGACACAGAATTAAAATCACTTCTCATGATGATGTTAGAGGACTTTTAAGAAGGTCATACATAACACTCTCAAAGAATTTGAGAACACAGGTAAACAGGTAGAAGCCCTTAAAGAGGAAACACAAAAATTTCTTAAACAATTGCAAAAAAAACCACAACCAAACAGGTGAAGGAATTAAACAGAACTGTCCAGGATCTAAAAATGGAAGTAGAAACAGTAAAAAATCTCAAAGGGAGACTACCCTGGAGATAGAAAACCTAGAAAAAAGATCAGGAGTCATAGACGCAAGTATCACCAACAGAATACAAGAGATAGAAGAGAGAATCTTATATGCAGATGATATCATGGAAAACACTGATACAACTTTCAAAGAAAATGCAAAAATGCAAAAAGCTCCTAACCCAAAACATCCAGGAAATCCAGGACATAATGAGAAGACCAAACCTAAGGATAATAGGTATAGATGAGAGTGAAGTTTCCCAACTTAAAGGGCCAGATATACTGAAACTAATAGAAGTTGGGGAAGACCCTCGAATACCTAGGCACAAGGGAAAAGTTCCTGAACAGAACACCAATGGCTTATGCTCTAAGACCTAGAATTGACAAATGGAACCTCATAAAATTGCAAGGCTTCTGTAATGCAAAGGACACTGTCAATAAGACAAACTGGCAATCAACAGATTGGGAAAAGATCGTTACCAATCCTACATCTGATAGATGCCTAATATCCAATATATACAAAGAACTCAAGAAATTAGACTCCAGACAACCAAATAACTCTATTAAAAATGTGGTACAGAGCTAAACAAAGAATTCTCAACTGAGGAAACTCTAATGGCAGAGAAGCACCTTAAGAAATGCTCAACATCCTTAGTCATCAGGGAAATGCAAATCAAAACAACACTGAGATACCACCTCACACCAGTCAGAATGGCTAAGATCAAAAATTCAGGTGATAGTAGATGCTGGTAAGGATGTGAAGAAAGAGGAACACTCCTTCATTGTTGGTGGGGTTGCAAGCTGGTACAACCACTCTGGAAGTCAGTCTGGTGGTTCCTCAGAAAACTGGACATAGCACTACCTGAGGACCCAGCTATACCACTCCTGGGCATATACCCAGAAAAGGCCCCAACATATAACAAAGACATATGCTCAACTATGTTCATAGCAGCCTTATTTCTAATAGCCAGAAGCTAGAAAGAACCCAGATGCCCTTCAACAGAGGAATGGATACAAAAAAAAATGTGGTACATTTACACAATGGAATATTACCCAGCTATTAAAAATAATGAATTTGAGAAATTCTTAGGTAAATGGATGGAACTAGAAAATATCATCCTGAGTGAGGTAACCCAATCACAAAAGAACACACATGGTATTCACTCACTGATAAGCAGAGATTAGCCCAAAACAACTAAGGGGCCTCCTCCACTCAGAGAAGGAGGGGAAGGGGCATAGGGGCAGAATTATGGGAGGAGGTGACTGGGTGTAAGGCAGTGATCAGAATGTAAAGTGAATAAGAAATATGAAATTTAAAAAAGGAAAGAAAGAAAGAAAAAGAGGGAGCGAAGGAACTCGCCAACCATACATCATTGCAAGCATAATTCTGACTATACTCTTAAATGAAGAGGTTTAAGTTTCTGTAAATCAAAATGTCACTGTTACAATCTAAGTAAGCGGAGGGTTGAAAACTAAGCTTTCAGTGAGAACAACACCATTTATCATGCTCTTTGCATGCACAGGTCTTTTGTGTACTTTATATGCACAATCCCACTTGATCTTCACAATATCCCCAGCCAGACACTTGCATTCTCCCTGCTTAGTGATGACAAAAGAACATTTAGAGCTCATAGCTAATTGTTGATTTTTTTTCTTCCTGTCAAGGATTACTTAGTATTTTCTTAAACTTTATAGAAAGCTAAATAATTTACTCAATTTTGCTTTCCAAATTGCCTTTTCTTGGCATTGAATCTAGTCAATTTCTTGTGAAATGAAAACTTGAATATCAGTACATTTGCTTAACAGTACGCCATCTCTTGAATTCAGGCCTCTTCTTATTTAAAAAGAAGGCCAGATGATGGCTTCCACAGAAAGTAAAAACAAACAAAACACAAACAAGAAAATTAAAATTATTTTACTCTCGTGTATGGGAATTTCCCCTAGATATTTGATTGCCTGATAAAGAGGACAGGAAGCCAATCACTAGACAAAGATATGGAGGTGGGATCATCTGGGCAGAACAGGAAGATAAAGGAGAAGAACAGGGTCAGAGGACAGAGGGAAAAGAAGAACCAGAACCACACGGCCTGGAGGAGCCATAAGTAGCTAGGGATTTCATAGCTGGGCAGTAGAATAGTGAAGTGGTATATTTGTCTAATCAAAACATACAGATTGTAATTATATTATTGAGTTATGTGTTCTTTGCATGGGCAGTTTGGGCATACACACATGGTATGTATTCACTAATAAGTGCATATTAGGCAAAAAGCTCAGAATACCCATGACAACTCTCAGATCATATGAAACTCAAGAAGAAAGACCAAAGTGTAAATGCCCCCGTCCTCCTTAGAAGGGGGAACAAAATAATCATGGGAGGTAGAGAGAGGGATGGATCTGGGAGGTGGGGAGGGGATCAGGGAGGAGATGGGGAGAAGTACAGAGAGTCAGGAAATTGAACAGAGGTATGTAGCAATGAGACTGGGGAATTGGGGTTAGCCACTAGAAAGTCCCAGAAAAGTAAGAGGCTCCCAGGACCCAACTGGGATGGCATTAGCTAAAGTACTCAACAAAGAGGAGAAAGAACCTGTATAGACCATATCCAGAGGTTAGGCATGGAGAGTCATGGGGCCACCCACCCATCTCAAAAAATATTAAAACAGAATTGTTCCTGTCTAATGGAAATGCAGGGACAAAATGTGGAGCAGAAACTGAAGAAAAGGCCACCCAGAGTCTGCTCATTAGGGATCCACCCCATCTGCAGATATCAAACTCAGACACTATTGCTGATGCCAATAAACGATTGCTGATAGGAGCCTGGCATGACTGTTCCCTGAGAGACTATGCCTGAACCTGACCAATACAGATGTGGATACTAGCAGCCAAGTATTTGACTAAGCCCCTGGACCCCAATGGAGAAGTTAGAGAAAGGACTTAAGTTGAAAGGTTTTGCAACCCCATAAAAAGAACATTATCAACCAACACCCTCCCACACACAAACACACTCCCCTGGAGCTCACAGGGTCTAAACTACCAACCAAAGAGTAAACATGGAGGGATCATGGCTCTAGCTGCTTATGTAGCAGAGGATGGCCTTACCTGTCATCAATACAAAGGGAGACCCTTGGTCCTGTGGAGACTGATATCCCAGCATAGGGGAATTCTAAGGTGGTGAGGCAGGAGTGGGTGCATGGGTGGGGGAGCTCGCTCATAGAAGAAGGGAAGAGTAGGGAGGGGATAGAGTGCAGAAGGGAAACTGGAAAGGGGGATAACATTTGAAATGTAAATAAATAAAAAACAATAAAAAATAAAATAAAATGAGTTAAATGATGTCCTTAAGCATCCAATACAGAAACTTTGTTAAAATTTTATGTGTGTTGTTCTGTAAATATGCATACATGTGTCCACAAAATGCTCAGGAAACACATATATGTTTTCACATATATTAAAATGTAAATATCCTATACTGATATTTTAGAAATATCCTAAACAAAAAATAATGATCTAGATTGTCCTAAACCTTCACTATAGCATATTAAAACAACCAAAATATTAAAATAGTGAGAATGAATTCTATAAAACAAGAAAATTTACATATAGGAGAAGAAAATAGAATAACATGACCAAATAAAAATTTTCTTCAAAGAAACTTTGACTCCTGTGCAATAGTTTTCTTTCATTGCCTCATCATAAAACTAGTTTTGTCATTAAGTACAATAGTAACTTTGGGACATTAGCCAGGCACACAATCACACAAACATACACAAAGAACAAAATCACTCATACACAAGACGCTCTTCAATGCTATTTTGAGTCTAATAATAAAAGAATATAAAGAAAGATATTTATTGAATTTTTGCAAAGAAACATAAACAAAATTTTTTGGCTTCCTCTGTCCTTATACAATTTCAACAGTTTTAAGCCATTATTCTTCTGAGCTCCCTAATCACTCGTAAATCATGGAAAAATTAAGTATTATAATTTTAACATTTGAGGAGGAAAGCTGTACAATAATAATTGCCTCTAACTCGGTATGGCCACCTAGGTATGAAATTCAATCAATCAGCCAAGTTACTGAACATGTGCTCTGCACCAAACAATGATTTAAGGCCTGAGAAGACAGCACTAATTTTGACCTCAGAAAGTGTATGGTAGACTACAAAGTGTGTTAGCTTACTTTACTTATACATGAACAATGTAAATAGGTCATGGTTGCAGTGCATGGTAACTACTGGGAATACAATGTTAGATTTTAATAATGGCCTCAATAACAAATGAAGAAGTAAAGAAAGACAGGTTCGTGATGAAGACGGTGGTAACTTACAAGGATACGAATTAAAATACTATTCAGGAGAAAGTCATAAAGAGGGCAAAGATACCCACTTCCATTTCTTGGCTAAAATTTGTGGAAATTCATAGAGACTTATAATGAAAATTAACAAGTGAAATGATGTGCTTTTGAACACATTGATCATCTGACATCAATGTTATTGAACAATAAGTTATTCGAAAGTTACAGGAGCACTTCTTTTTTATTTTTTCTTCTATTTTTTTTAAATAATTACATTTTATTTTTTTATTAGATATTTTATTTACACTTCAGATGGCATCCCCTTTCCCCATTCCCCCCCACCCCCCTTAGGAAACCCCTATCCCATGCCCCCTTTTCCTTTTTGCATTTACACATTTTTTAAAAAATAATGTTAATCATAGGCTTTATAAGTTTGGAATTGTTCAATCAGAGGTGTAACCCACTGACCAACCTAGGTATAACAACTATCTTGGACTGGTGGAGATACATGAATATCTGCCTCCCTGTCTCCCCCCTCTTTCTCTCTTTCATCACCTAGCTTCTCCTCTCCTTCTTCTCCTCCTCTTCTTACTCCTTTTCTTCCTCTCAGAACTCCTCCTACCTTAGCTCCTCCTACATATCACCCTTCCTGTTAAAATGAAATTTTTCTCTCAAAATACAATTAGAGCATAATTATGCCAATTTGTACCAGTGAGGTACAGGATTTTATTATTTTATTTATTTACATTTTCATCATTGTCCCTTTCTTGGTTCCCTATCCCAGAGTTTCTCATCCCATTCCTCCTTCCCTTTGCCTCCTAGAGGGTGCTCCTACCCCACCAGACGTCCCCATCCCCTAGGTCCTCAAGTCTCTCTAGGATTAATTGCATCTTCAATTTCCCCTTCTATGTGGAATTGAAACATCCTAACGTTGGTGCTCCTATTGTTATACTTATTACTGCTTGTGGGGTATATCCTAGGTATTCTGTATTTTTGGTTAATTTTTACTAATCAGTGAGTACATAGCATGTCTGTCCTTTTGGATATGAGTTACCTAACTCAGGATAATATTTTGTTGTTTCATCCATTTGCCTGAAAAATTTATGATGTTCTCATTTTAATAGCTGAATAGTATTCCACTGTGTAAATGAAAGACATATTCTGTATCCATTCTTCTGCTGAGGGACATCTGGATTGTTACCAGCTTCTGGTTATTACAAATAAGGATGCTATGAACATGGTGGAGCACATGTCCTTGTGATATGATGGGGGAATTTTGGGCATATACCCAGAAATGGTGCAGCTGGGACAACAAAAACAACAACAACAAAAACAAACAAACAAACAAACCTTTACTAAAACTGAATCCCAAACAATAATAATGGGAGAATTCAACAGCCTACTCTAACAACTGGACAGGTCATAAAAAACTAAAAGTAAACAGAGAAACAATGAAACTGATCAATGTTATGAAACAAATAGACTTAACAAATATCTACATAACTATTCAACCTAAAATAAACAAAAAAAACCTTCTCCCAGAACCTCACAGAACCTTCTCCAAAATTAACCATATCATTTCACACAAAGCAAGACTCAACAGATTCAAGAACATTGATATAATCACTGGTATCCTATCAGATCAACACAGATTAAGACTGGACTTCATCAACAACACAAACAACTGCCGGGCAGTGGTGGCACATGCCTTTAATCCCAGCACTTGGGAGGCAGAGGCAGGCAGATTTCTGAGTTCAAGGCCAGCCTGGTGTGAGTTTCAGGACAGCCAGGACTACACAGAGAAACCCTGTCTCAGAAAACAAAAACAAAAACAAAACAACAACAACTAAAAAACAAACAACAGAAAGTCCACATACTAGTGGGAACTGAACAACTCTCTACTCAATGAAAATATGGTCTGGGAAGAAGTGAAGAAAGAAGTTAAAGACTTTCTAGAATTCAATCAGAATGAAAGTAACACATAAAACCATAAGACACAATGAAAGCAGTGCTAAGAGAAAAATTCATAGCATTAGTTGCCTTCATAAAGAAACTGGAGAGATCTCATACTTGCTACTTAACAGCAAACATGAAACATCTAGAATAAAAAGAGGTAGCTAAACCCAAAGAGGATGAGAAAGCAGGAATTGCTAAAACTCAGGGCTAAAATCAACCAGTCAGAAACAAAGAGAACTATACAAAGAATCAGCAAAACCAAGAGCTGGTTCTTTTGAGAAAATCAACAAGATATACTTAACCAAATTTTCTAAAAGGCACAGAATCAGTATCTAAATTAAAAGTCAAAATCAGAAAAAAAAGGGAGACATAACAAAAGAAGTTTAGAAAATTAAGAAAATCATTAGGTCATACTTTAAAAGTGTATACTCAACCAAACTGGAAAGTAGAAACAGAATGGATGAATTTCTAGACAGACACCACATATCAAAATTAAATCAAGATCAGGGAAATCATCCAAATAATCTTATAACCCCCAAGCAAACAGAAGTAGTCAATAACCATCTCCTCCAAAAAAAGCCCAGGCCCAGCTTTTCAAGGACGAGCTAATATTAATACTCCTCAAATGGTTCCACAAAATAGAAACAAAAGGAATACTATATAATTCATTCGGTGAGTCCACAGTTATCCTCATACCTAAATGATACAAAGACCCAAAAAAGAAAGAGAACTTCAAACCAAATTCACTTGTGAGCATTTACACAAAAATACTCAATAAATTTCTTGCAAACTGAATACAAGAAACCATCAAAAACCTTATTCACCAATATAAGGTAGGCTTCATCCAAAGGGATCGGGGATGGTTTAAATATACTAAAATCCATAAACATTATTCATTATATAAACAAACAGAACTAACAGAAATAAAGTGATTAGAAATTGGAAAGGAGGAAGTCAAGGTAACACTATTTGCAAATGATATGATAGTATACATGTATAAGTGACCCCAAGAATTTTACTAGAAAACTCATATCACTGATATAAACTTGCAGCAAAGTTGCTGGACTATAAATTAACTAAAAACATCAATAGTCATCCCTTATACAAATGACAAGCAGGGTAAGAAAGAAAAAAATAAAGATAATACTTTTCACTGTAGCCACAAATAACATAAAGTATCTTGGTGTAACTTTAACCAACCAAGTGAAAGATCTATCTGTATGATAAAACTTCAAGTCCTTGAATTATTAATCACTTTTTATAAACCACATATCCAATTGGATGAAGGATCTCAACATAAAACCTTATTCACTGAATCTAATTAAGAGAAAGTAGAAAATAGCTTTGAACACATTGGTATAAAAGACAATTTTCCTGAACAGAAGAACAATGGCTGAGGCTCTAAGACTAACAATTGATGAATGGGACCCCATGAAACTCAAAAGCTTTTATAAGGCAAAAAACACTGTCAATGGGACAAAATAGCATCCTAGAGATTGGAAAATATCTTTACCAACTGTACATCCAATAGAGAGCTAATATCCAAAATATAAAAATGGCTAATATTGAAACATTTAAAGAACCCAATAAGTTAGTCTCTAACCAAACAAATAACCCAACTAAAAACTGAGGTACAGAGCTAAACAGAGAATTCTCAACAGAGGAATCTCAAGTGGCCAAGAAGCACTTAAAGACAGAATATTCAACAAATAGTGCTGGATTAAGAGGCAGTAAGCCTGTAGAAGCATGCAAATTGATAATTTTTATCTCCTTGTAGAACTTCAAGTCCAAGTGGATCAAGGGCCTCCACATAAAACCAGATACACTGAATCTAACTGAAGAGAAAGTGGTAAAGAGCCTCAAACACATCAGTATAGGGGAAAATTCCTCAACAGAATGCCAATGGCACAGGCTCTAAGATAAACAAGAAACAAATGGGATCTCATAAAGTTCAAAGGTTCTGTAAGGCACAGGACACTGTCAATAGGACAAAACAGCAAACAACAGATTGGGAAAATACCTTTACCAATCCTATATCTGATAGAGGGCTCATATGCAATATATACAAAGAACTCAAGAAGTTAAACTCCAGACAAACAAATTCTCCTATTAAAAATAGGGTACAGAGCTAAACAAAGAATTCACAACTGAGGAAACTCGAATGGTTGAAAAGCACCTAAAGAAATGTTCAACATCTTTAGTCATTAGGGAAATGCAAATCGAAACAACCCTGAGATTCCACCTCACACCAGTCAGAATGACTAAGATAAAAACCTCAGTTGACAACAGATATCGGCTTGGATGTGGAGAAAAAGGAACATTTCTCCATTGTTGGTGGGATTGCAAGCTGGTACAGCCACACTGGAAATCAGTCAGGTGGTTCCTCAGAAAACTGGACATAGTACTACCTGAGGTCCCAGCTACATGCTCCAATCCTGGGGCATTTACCCAAAAGATTCTCCGACATAAAACAAGGACACATGTGCCACTATGACCATAAAAGCCTTATTTATAATAGCCAGAAGCTGGAAAGAACCCAGATGTCCTTCAACAGAGAAATGGATACAGAAAAATGGTACATTTACTCAATGGAGTACTACTCAGCTACTAAAAACAATGACTTCATGAAATTACAGGCAAATGAATGAAACTACAAAGTATTATCCTGAATGAGTTAACCAAGGCCCAAAAGTACATACATGATATGTACTCACTGACCATAAAGTACACAATACCTATGATTCACCCCAAAGACTGAAAAAGTTAAACAAGAAGGAAGCCAATAACAAAAATAACAGGAAACAACATTCATTTTTTCTTAATATCTCTTAATATCAATGGACTTAATTCTCCAATAAAAAGACATAGAGTATCAGACTGGATAAGTAATCAGGACCCAACATTTTGCTGCATACAGGAAACGTACCTTTGTGAAAAAGACAGACACTACCTCAGAGTAAAAGGTTGGAAAACAAACTTCCAAGCAAATGGTCCCAAGAAAGAAGCAGGAGTAGCGATTCTAATATCAAATAAAATTTTTTTCAACCAAAAGTAATCAAAAAAAAAAAAAAAGAAGGATATACTTAAGCCTCACAAAGACACAGCAAAGAAAGAGAACTTCAGACCAATCTCTCTTATGAATATTGATGCAAAAATACTCAATAAACTGAATCCAACAACACATCAAAACAATTATCCATTAAGATCAAGTAGGCTTTATCACAGGAATGCAGGGATGGTTCAATATTCAAAAATCCATCAATGTAATCCACTACATAAATAAACTTAATGAAAAAAACCACATGATCATCTCACTAGACTCTGAGAAAGCATTTGACAAAATTTAACATCCCTTCATGTTAAAAGTCTTGGAAAGATCAGGAATTCAAGGCCTATACCTAAACATAGTAAAAGCAATATACAGCAAGCCAGTAGCCAACATCAAACTAAATGGAGAGAAACTTGAAGCAATCTCACTATGATCAGGGACTAGACAAGGCTGCCCACTCTCACCTTACCTATTTAATATAGTACTGGAAGTCCTAGCTAGAGCAATTAGACAACAAAAGGAAGTCAAAGGGATACAAATAGGAAAGGAAGAAGTCAAAATTTCACTATTTGCAGATGATATGATAGTATACTTAAGTGACCCTAAAATTTCCACTAGAAAACTCCTAAACCTGATAAACAACTTTAGCAATGTGGCTGGATATAAAATCAACTCAAACAAATCAGTAGCCTTCCTCTACTCAAAGGATAAACAGGCTGAGAAAGAAATTAGGGAAATGACACACTTCACAATAGCCACAAATAAAATAAAATATCTTGGAGTGAATCTAACCAAGCAAGTGAAAGATCTGTATGACACGAACTTCAAGTCTCTGAAGAAAGAAATCAAAGAAGATCTCAGAAGATGAAAAGATCTCCCATGCTCCTGGATTGTCAGGATTAACGTAGCAAAAATGGCCATCATGCCAAAAGCAATCTACAGATTCAACACAATCCCCTTCAAAATTCCAAATCAATTCTTTATAGAGATAGAAAGAGCAATTTACAAATTCATTTGGAATAACCAAAAACCTAGGATAGCGAGAACAATTCTCAACAATAAAAGAACTTCTGGGGGGAATCACCATCCCTGAACTCAAACTGTATTACAGAGCAGTAGTGATAAAAACTGCATGGTATTGGTACAGAGACAGGCAGAAAGATCAATGGAATAGAATTGAAGACCCAGAAATGAACCTGCACACCTATGGTCACTTGATCTTTGACAAGGGAGCTAAAAGCATTAGTGGAAAAAGGTCAGCATTTTCAACAAGTGGTGCTGGCTCACCACCACTTGGTCAGCATGTAGAAGATTGCAAATTAATCCATTCTTATCTCCTTGTACAAAGCTCAACTCCAAGTGGATAAAGGACCTTCACATAAAGCCAGATACACTGAAACTAATAGAAGAGAAGTTGGGGAAGACCCTCGAATACCTAGGCACAGGGGAAAAGTTCCTGAACAGAACACCAATGGCTTATGCTCTAAGATCAAGAATCGACAAATGGGACCTCATCAAATTGCAAAGCTTCTGTAAGGCAAAGGACACTGTCAACAAGACAAAACGGCAACCAACAGATTGGGAAAAGATCATTACCAATCTTAGATCCAATAGAGGGATAATATTGAATATATACAAAGAATTCAAGAAATTAGATGCCAAACAATAAAATAACCCCATTAAAAAATGGGGTACAGAGCTAAACAAAGAATTCTCAACACGAGGACACATGAATGGCTGAGAAGCACCTTAAGAAATGCTCAATATTCTTAGTCATCAGGGAAATGCAAATCAAAACAACACTGAGATACCACCTCACACCAGTCAGAATGGCTAAGATAAAAAATTTAGGTGTTAGTAGATGCTGGTAAGGATGTGAAGAAAGAGGAACACTCCTTCATTGTTGGTGGGGTTGCAAGCTGGTACAACCACTCTGGAAGTCAGTCTGGTGGTTCTTCAGAAAATTGGACATAGCACTACCTGAGGACCCAGCTATACCACTCCTGGGCATATACCCAGAAAATGGCCCAACATATAACAAAGACATATGCTCCACTATGTTCATAGCAGCCTTATTTCTAATAGCCAGAAGCTAGAAAGAACCCAGATGCCCTTCAACAGAGGAATGGATACAAAAAATGTGGTACATTTACACAATGGAATATTACTCAGCTATTAAAAATAATGAATTTGAGAAATTCTTAGGTAAATGGATGGAACTAGAAAATATCATCCTGAGTGAGGTAACCCAATCACAAAAGAAAATACATGGTATTTATTCACTGATAAGCGGAGATTAGCCCAAAAGTTTGAAACAACAAAGATTCAACTAACAGACCACATGAAGCTCATGAAGAAGGAAGAACAAGTGTGGATGCCTAGATGTTTCTTATAAGGAGTAACTAAACACCCAAGGGAGCAAATATGGAGACAAAGTGTGGGACAGAATCTGAAGAAGAGGTTGTATGGAGACCATTCCACCTGGGTATTCATTCCATGTACAGTCACCAAAAATAGACGCTGATATGGATGACAGGAAGGGAAAGCTGACAGCAGCCTGATAAGGCTGTCTCCTTAGAGGTCCCCCAGAGTCTGACATACCGAGAGGCAGATACTTGCAGCTATGTATTAATCTGATCAAAGATTCCCAATGGAGAAGTTAGAGAGTTGACTGAAGGAGCCTAAAAGGTTGGTGGCCCCATGAGGAGAGCAACAATACCAACCAACCAGAGCTCCCCAATGTCTAAACCACCAGCCTAGGAGCAAATATGGAGGGACACAGGACCCCAGCTGTATATGTAGGGGAGGATGGCCTTGTTGGGCATAGGTAGGAATGGAGATCTTTGGTCCCATGAAGGATGAACACTGGATGGGGGGGAATCTGAGGGTGGGGAGGGGCAGTGGGGGATAGGTGGGTGCACACCCTCATAGAAGCAGGAGGAGGGTGGATGGGATAAGGGGTTTCTGGGTGGTGGGGGAATGCAGTAAGGGAATAAAATTTGAAATGTAAATATTATATCCAATAAAAGAGGGGAAAAAAGAAAAGCTGTTAGAACCAACATCCTTAATAAAATGTCAGCCCTCTTAACAAAATTATCTTGATACTAAAACTCATTTTGAGAATTGTATATTGCAGAATTATCAGCCTTGATGTATGTACTCATCAAGCAAGCTAGGCAGACCTGCTCAAACATCTGAGGTCCTGGAATTCCATCTGGAGGCAGTGAAGACACAGAATCAGAGGCTTATCAATTTGCTCTTCCCCCCATTCCTCTTCTATTATCTCAATGCCCATAATCAGCTTAAAGAAGCTAATGAAGAGTCAGAGCCCCTATTCCCTGGACTTGGGGACTAAGGTTGTAAATGTTAAGCTGTCTTTCTAAGGAAAAGTAGTGGTTTGTGGAAATAGAGAGGATTAGCTAGGATTTATTGCATAGCAATAACCTATTGGTAGAAATCTGTACAAATATTATCAAGATGAAGATATAATTTCTTAAATGGCACTAATTTACTTTGATTACAAATTTTAACGTTTTCATTGGTACGAGCTTCTTATTGATATAAAAGTGAGATGAATATTGTTACTCTCATAGGCATTGTACCAGTATAACACATTTAGGAATACAAGACTTAGACCCAGTCCTTCTTTAACTTTTTTAACAGATTTGAGATGATTAGCCTATGAGTTAAGGGACTATAGCAAATTCATGGCTTGGAGTTTATTGTTAGGGTGTTTTCTATGTTTTATTTAGAAATAGCTGAGTGGAGTTAACAGACAACAGTCCAGATTACCTTACGTGGATAGTTGGTTTTCAAAACGTCAGAAGTCCACAGAATTGATGTGACAAACATTTCTGTATTAATTTTCATTTTGATTAGAGACCTGTCTGCTCCTGACAGCTTCCTGTATTGAGTTCTAAGAATAAATTTAGCATCTTTGGAGTTACTCCCGTTGTGGTGAGTCAGCCACTAGACAAGAATTGCCTCTTTCCATCTACAGACAAATTACTGTCCTTAAAAGGACACACTTGCAGAATAGTCGACTGATTATATCTGCCTAGACAGAGTAATCAGCCCTTAATAATTCTGCAGCACTAAGGTCTGTCAGATGATCCTGGGCCAGAAGGCAGAAGAACAGATGCTCCAACGTTTTGTAGTAGAGGGAGTGTCTAGGTGTTCAGGGGTCTTTATAAATTGGCTAAAGTTTAGAAGCTATGCTTTGTGCTTCCCACAATTATAGTTAACTCAGTCATTCTGGATTTCTGACAGGGTTGAAAACTTATAGCCTCATAGCCAATCCTGGCTATTTACCTTGAGAGAAAAGATTTCAGTGGATGGTCTTCAGCTGATATTCATTCGAAAGCCAAGGAAAAAGCCAGGTTTAGAACTAAGTGTTTTAGTTAGGATAGATGACAGAGATTCTGGTTAGTCAACAAAGTGATGGACTGGGTATTAGGACTATCTTGTACCTCACTGGTACAAATTGTCATAATTATGCTTTAATTGTATTTTGAGAGAAAAGTTTTATTTTAACAAGAAGGGTGATATGTATGAGGAGCTAAGGTGGGAGGAGTACTTAGAGGAAGAGAAGAAGTAAGGAGAGGAAGAGAAGAAGAAGAGGAGAAGCTAGGTGATGAGAGAGAGAAAGAGGTGGGAAGACAGGGAGGCAGATATTCATGTATCTCTACCAGTCAAAGAAAGTTGACATATCTAGGTTGGGTAGTAGGTTACACCTCTGATTGAGCATTACCAAACTTATAAAGCCTTTGATTAACATTTTTAAAATAATGTATAAATGCAAAAAAAGGGGGGGGGCATGTGATAGGGGTTTTCTAAGTGTGGGGGAATGGGGAAAGGGAATGTAAATAAAATATCTAATAAAAGAATGAAAAAAAAAAAAGAGAAACCAATCCACCTAAAAATTTTCAGTCAAATGTTCATCCTGCCTAAAAGAAACACAGGGAAAAGAAAGCTCTCAGAATTTTTCATTACCATGTTAGAATACAAACCAGTAACTAGTCTATATCAGTTCCTTCATCAAAAATTAGCCACCCTTCACTGAAAACAAGCTTTCAAATTTCAATTCTCCAAAACTGTGGGGATTACATTTCCAGTATTAATAAATCTTTCAAAATATGTGGCACTACAGCAGATCGAGGTTTGACAGAGTATTTAAACAGACCTTCCTCTATCATTGAGAATTTCGCACTCTACTGGAGACAGATAAATACTCTGTAATCTTCATAGTCAAGAAGAAAATTAGGTACTTACTGGTGCTTATTAATACTCATGATCTAGCCATGGTTATTCTCGATTATCTAGAGAGATACATTTTCAGAGTAATAATATGTGTCTTGTATATCATATGTAGAAAGTTAATTTTTTTCAAGAAGGACCCACATTGTAGATGAAGAGCTTTGGGTTTCAGAATCACATGGTACATAAAAAGGACACCGCAAACAGAAGCACAATAGTAATAGCTGAAAGTAGATTCACATTCTCATAATGTGCCCACATACATGGACTCAAGGTCTATGTTTAGTGTAGCAGTCCTAAAATGGTTGACTCCAGGCTATATCATCTTTAATAGAGGTTGAACTCTAATTGCTACAATAACGGCATGGCACTATTATGATAACCAATCTCTGGTGCAATGGTAAAAGTTAACAGCCTCTTTCTATTGGAATAATAGTTCTTAGAACCCTGTAATCAGTGAGAGACCCAAGAATTCCCATATGGTTGTTAATATGGAGAGCAACTAAGGGCTTCAACTGAAATCCTGGACGTGCTCCCTCCCAAACACTACCACTGGGATCTCACAAATGTGAATGATCTTTAGCAATGAATAGATCCACCAACTACAGTCAAGGCAGTACCATTTTTTTGGGGGGGGGTAGGGGACTCTGCAAAAATTGTAAATATATGAATAAAACCAAAACAATATTGTTGCCAAGACATAGTTAGAAAAAGTTATATAACTGAATTTACTACAATTTGAACCTAGATGATTCAAGGGCATCAAAATGTAGGTGTGAAAAACATCCATAAACACTTTTTTGAGATGTGATAAGATGTAAACATCTGTTTTGGGGAGGAAAAAGTATTAATGAGACAGATGCCATTCCCTTCACTTTAATCCCAACAAAGCTTCACTACAGATTAAAGTGTGAACCTGATTTATAGTAACCTCTTCCTTCTACCTCTCTCAGCTAAGGCAAAGTAGAGATTGTTTTCCAAAAGGATCATTAAGTAGAAATACCCCTAAATTAGCTCATAAAGATAACTGGCTTTTGTACTCAGAAAAACTGTCATTTGGATAAAACTATTATAAGAATTGAACTATAGTCAAGTTTAGTGAGAAAATAAAGAACATTTACAATTTAATTAAGTTATTAAGCTTATGATAAGAAATTGCATGACATTTTAAAAGCAAAAATCTTAAAGTGTTTGGAAACATTTCACAATTTCAGGCTGCACAGTAGATTTAACAAGACTAGATTCAAAAAAACAGTTTTAAGACTTACAATTAACATTAGTGTCAAGCTGAAGACGAATGATATAAATTTAATGAATATGTATTTAAAGGTATACACCAACAAATGTAACCAGGGCAGGTATAAGAGTTGGTAGAGAAAGTTATAAATTTGTCCTTTCAAAAGCACAAACTTTGAGCACTTGCCAAGATAGTAATTTTCCCAAGTTAATGCCCTATGAGTATCACCAAAAGCTAGAAGTCCATAATTAAAATAATAGAAACTTGAAAACAGTAGATTCTCTCAAAATTTAAGATTCGGGCAACTACAAGTTTTTTGGTTATTCATAAGGAAGCCAAGAAGTGTGTGATGATGAATACCAAGTAGGATGTAAAAGAAGAAAACAAACAACAAAAACCAGAGACTGATACCAAAATGTACCAAGATATTCATTCAGAACATTAGCAGCATAGTAACTGTATCATCAAATTTAGATTTACACAAGAATAATTATAAAACGATTCATGCATTAACACTCAATAATGCATATTCATGAATTGTTTACTCAATTACAAATAAAATAAAATCTCCCCCAGTGTTTATATTTAGATACCTCTCTTTACATGATAATTGATACCTTGTATATTTTATTTGTCTCACTACATGATATGACCTAACATTACTTTTATCATTGTTAAAACAAAAAAATACATCTTTCTTTTTAAATAATTTGTGCTCTCATGTATTACATCCCAACTGCATGTCCCCTTTCACACTCCACTGTCTACCTGTTGCCTCTTCCCTCCCCACTCATTACTGTTCCCCTTCATAAAGGGGCAGGCTGTCCTGGCATAGCAACCAAACATGGAATACCAAGTTGCAATAAGATTAGATACCTCTCCTCATATTAACACCGGAAAAGTCAATCAAGTAGAACAATTGTCCAAAAGCAGTCAAAAGTGTTGCTTCCATCAGTTGCTAGAAAAGGTTCCTCAGGTTACTTTGATGATAATTGTGCTAGGCTCTGGTCTCCTGTGCAGGCAGGAGAATCTGTAAATTGAAGGGTTTGTGCCTGGGTTGGTGTTCCTATCCCTCCACTGGAAGCCTTGACTGCTTACAGAAGATGTAAGTACAGGTCAGGCTTCCTGTCCTCCCATTAGTAAGAGTCTTTGCTAGGATTACTCTCATAGATTTCATGGAGTTTTTCTTGCACTGGGTTTCTACCTCACCTTGAAATGTCCCAAATTTCAGTGATTTCTTCCAGTATTTTTTCCCTCTCCCACACTTAATCCCTTCTGTTTCAAACCCCACCTGTTCCCAGTCCACACAAAGGCTGTAAATATTTTATTAGATATTACCTTGAGATCTGTCTGTGATCATTTATGCAATTATTCTTCACTCATTTTCTTTTTCTGTTTTGAGTTAACCTATATTATAATATCCATATATTTTATTCGAAAGCTTGTATTTTCTGATAAATTTCTTTTTTATTTACATCTCAAATGCTGACCCCACTCCTGGTCCTCCCCACAGACTCCCTCCCCACTGCTCCCTTTCCTTCATATCTGAGGTGACCCAGGTATCTCTCTACCCTGGTGCATCAAGTCTCTGCAGGATTAGGAGTATTCTTTCCCACTAAGGCCAGACAAGGTGGCCCTCTGCTGCGTATGTGCCAGAACCACCACATGTATGGTCTTTGCTTGGTACCTCAGTCTCTGGCAGCTCAAGGGGTCCAGGTTAATGACACTGTTGGTCTTCCTGTGTGGTTGTTATTGTCTTCAATGCCTTCAATCCTTATATTAACTCTTCCACAGGAATATCTGAATCTGCCTCAGTCAGCTTCTGGGTAGAGCCTCCCAGGGTACAGTTATGCTAGACTCATGTCTGTAAGCATAATAGAGTATCATTAGTACTGATATGATATTTGTCCATAGGATGAATTTACAGTTGGACCAGTTATTGGTTGGACCTTCCTTGATCTCTATCCCTGCATTTATTTTAGACAGAATATATTTTGGGTAGAGTGTTTTGTGGATGGGTTTGTGTCCTTACCCCTCCACTGGGGGTTCGGCCTGGCCATTGGAGGTGGCCTCTTCAGATTCAATGTCTCCACTTTTAGGTAGCTCAGGTAAAGTTACCTACATTGACTCCTGTATGCCAGTAGACATATGAGCTGCTTGGCAGGAATATGACATTGGCCAAGAAGTAGGTTCCAGGTAGGAATCTGACATTAGGCTAGAACAAAGAATTAATTTCATACTGGTATTTAAATTTTAGGCTAGAAAAAGGAAGTAGGCTTCAGACATGAAAAGGACTTTGGGCTAGGACATGGAAGTTGGCTCAGATATTTTGGTCATCCTGACAAGCCCTTAGAAATAGTGATTACAGGAGTGCTCACGTAAATTAAACACATAATTGTGTTTAATGCTTTGCTTGTTCTTTGACTATTTGTGTTTATTATCTTGCTTGACTATTTGCAACTATTGTATTGCTAGACCTTCAACATAGAACTGACCTTAATACATGAATGTAATTAAAATGGTATAAAAACAAAAAGGAGGAGGGGGATGGGATAGGGAGTTATAGGAAGGGGAAAGTGGATGACATCTGAAATGTAAATAAATAAAATATCCAGTAATAAATTTTTTAAAAAAAGAAAAAAAAGAAAGAAAAAAAGTACTGTTCTATCAGTACTAGTAGGGTTTGATTAGACAGGAAAGGGAATGATCACACAGGAGGCATGTGTGATGATTTACACAGATTTCTTAATACACTGAGTGAAAGACTTAGGAGAGGAAATGGGATTATTATAGAGATTTATTTAAATGTCTGAATCTGCAAGAAATACCAGAAAAACACAGTGGCTAATTTGATATGAGGAAAGGTGAATCTGGAATTATGTGGCTCAGAAATTCAATTCAGGAAAAAGTTATTTTACGTATGACATTTTTACTGGACTGTAAACTCTGCAGCAATGAAGTAACTTAGAAGTAAGCTATGAATCGATAAGAAATTCAATATGCAATTTTTTTTAGATATGGAAACCCCAGTTCTCTTTTTTTTTTACAATGATTATGTAGTATAGCTATGAAAATTCTTCTTGTTTTTGTGCAACTATGATTTTATCCACTTACAAATTTCAAGTTCTGTGGCAATAAATTACATTCACAATTGGGTGTACCAACTGTTATCTATACCTTAGCATTCTCAGTCCAATCAAACCAAAGCTTTTATATGCTTCTAAGAATTTCTCTATTGTGTGTATCTGAAATATATAGGATGATCTTTTATAGTTCTTTGTCTCTATTTGTGTCCTTTTTTTCACTTAACCATACTATCTTTATAGGTCAACTGTGTTACATTACACATCAGAATTTAAATGATATCTGGCAAGAGAGAGGGCAAGAGTTCCAAGCCTTTCTCACCTAGAAATAAAATGTAAAATGAAAACCAAATTGTTTCCTGTGCATGAAAATAGCCCTAGGTGACTTCAGGCCTATAGCTAATAAGCTACAGCAGTACAGTGAAGGAAGATGAGATAGAATAACTGTGCAGAAAGGGTTGCTAGAAGAGTTCCATTTTCTCTAAGTTATCTCATCCCTCAGGTCAGCACAGTTCAGTGCTTAGCAAGAACTCTTGAACTTATGGGCTTCCCTCCTAAGGAAAAATAAAACCTTAGAAAGAAACCAGCCATTCTTGCTTTTTGCAGCAGTTTCTTAAGTAACTGCTTTGACACTAGTCATATCTGCACCGTTAAGGTGTGAGGAAAGAGTTGGAAACAAAAGCAAGCAAACACACAAGCAACAACAACAACAAGGTCATGACAGTTTCCATTGGAGTGCATTATGGACACTCTCAGAAACAAAGACTATTAATGATAGTTGTTGTGGTTACTGTGTCCTCCCATTCAACGAGACAAAGATTTAACAGTAGGTCATCATTATTACTCCTTATTCTCTCAAGTCTTTCATATATAAATGTCTAAGCCATGGACACTACAAACAATCTTAACTGAGACTAATCCTAATATGTCCACATGTCCCAGAAATACTGGCACCAACAGTAGGAAAATCCATACACTCGTCTTCCAAACTTTCTTCACTCCTCTCAGGTTCATACTAAAGCCTCTGTCATTATTACCATTAAATAAGCAAAACTTTCGTTTTACATACCATTATCACAGCTTTTCTTCCCAGGTCCACCTCTCAAATATTAGAAGTTAGGTATTCTGTGAAAATCCATGTTCCCTATCTCAACTTCACACTGCTATGTGTAGTCACTCTTCCTATGCCACTGCTGCCATAAACATTTCTATATGCTGAATCTAGGGCCAGGATAATCTCTGGGTCATGTCCTCATGTAATTAAAAAAAAAAGAAAAATCCCAGCAAATTTTGCTATTTTAACAACCTCAAACTCCCTACCTTGGCTGCGAAAAACTTATATAGTTTTACTGTTACTGGCAGCAACTAGTGGAATTATGTGGAGCTGCTATATCTAATGGAGCATTGGATGTAGCCAGAAAAGTGTCAACTAGTACCCTTGATATCACCCATTACCCATAGGTGTAGGTTTTTGTCACATAAATAATATGGAAAGTTGTGTGTATTTTCTGAAGTTCATTGTCCTTATTTCTTGGTATAAACCTTGGTCACCTTCTCTTTCTTTGTTCCTTCAGGGACATATTTTGTGAACTGCTTCATTAACTAAGTCTCACATATTGTAGAGACTTTTTTTCTCAGTTTACTTTGTAAACACTCAAATGAAATGACAGATCAGAGACAGCAAACAAACCCAAGTGTGCTGTTCAGAAAATCTTCAATGAGATTCTATAATTAATTGCTTATGGTGAATGACAGTGAGCAAATATAAAAGACAAAAGTAACAGGACACTGTACAATAATTGCTGTATTCACTTTATGTTACTGTGATGAAACACTGAGGACCAGAGACTTGGAAAATAAAGCATTTTTTTACCAGCACATACTGATCACAGTCAATCATTGAAGGAAGTCAGAATAGGGACTCAAGTAGGAACAGAGGCAGTGATCTGGCAGCGGGGGTGGGGGGCCAGGAGGCGGTAAAAAGCAGCTTGCTTGCTTGCTCTCCATGATTTTACTCAGCTTGCTTTCTTATACCAACCACAAAGAATAATCAAAAAACAAATGCTTCATAGTTGTGTCAACAGGACAGTCTGACTAAGGTAATTTCTCAACAAGAATCCCTCATCACATATATGTCTAGGTGTGTGTCAGTTGAAAAAAACCTAACCACTGCAATAACCTTTTTACATTAAAAGATAAAACAGTATTTACCACTCAAAAATACTCTACAAGCATATAATCCTTTAAAATTGAAAGGTAGTCCTGTGCCAGCAAGACACATTTGATACTAGAAAGGCTTGTGATGTTTTAGATTACAACTAAATATACTAAATAATAATAGTACTGGTGAATGTTACATGAATTAATGCATTCCTACAATGATAACGCTTATTATTTTTTAAGTATCCTGTAAGTGTTAAAATTTAGAAACTCTTTCCACATGAGTAAGAAAGTAAGCAAGGAAGTGAAGAAGGAAGAATGAATGTTTTAAAAAGCTTCTACAGTTTATATAACAAGAGAAATAATATAGTAAATCCAAGAACAAGGAGGAAGAGGAGGAGAAAGAAGGGGAGGAGGAAGGAGAAAAAGAATAAGATGAAGGCAATGTGAAGACAAAGTTATTAGGTTTAGGACTCTAGCTCATTTTCAAAGAAAAGATGCAAATGGATAAGCAGAAGCCCCTGAGTTAGAACTCAGAAACAGGGGAACTTACCAGTGAGTATTTGAAAGTCATTTTATGGGGAGAGCCATTGAGAATATTTAAGTACCTATGTGAGTAAGTGAAGAAGGTATCTCAGTTATTTTTTTGTCATGTCTTAAGGAATTAATTTTATTTACATACTATGATTTAAGGCTTGTCTACTTTAGATTTTCTAGCCTTAATATGTGCAAGAAAAGCATATGCTACCTACATCAAAGGGCTACTGACCATTCATCCATTATTTTGGGTCATATAATGTCAACACATTTATCTTTACGAAGTTTTGGACATGGAACCTTCTATGTTCATCATATGGTCTGCTACAAATCTTTGACTGTACAATTTTGTTCAAGATTCTGCCAACATAGGTTTTAATTATATTGTGAACTATATCTGAGAATTGGTTGACTAAAAGGCTGTTTAATTTATCTTCTCCCTGCTTCTATCTACTATCATTACAAACATGTATCCCTCCTAACTATATCTATCTATTATGTTTAATGACAACAATTCTATTTTGGATACTAAATGTCCCACAAAACACTTATTAGAGGCTTGCTCTCTATCTCATGAATCTATTAGAAGCTGTTAACAACTCTATGAATTGGAGCCTACATGGAAGGCTTTCAGCTGTATGTCCTTGAGTGACAGAAGAGCCCCAGTTCACTCTGCTATCCCATGATACACCCCATGATGAGCAGTTCTACAAAATCCTCTCCACTGTCATGGTCTACCTTACCTCATGCTGAAAGCAACAAACCCAAATGACCATCGGCTCAAATCTCTATGCCTTTGAGTCAAAGTAAATATTTTCCATTTGGAAGATGATTATCTCATGCTTTTCTTACACTTATTGAAGCGTAAAAACACTATAATAACTCTTCCAAATCATTTGATGAAGCAAAACCATTACAGGTTTATGACACGGCAAATGTGTCTGTAGCTCTTGGCTATAATCAATGTTTAAAAATATTTTACTACTAATCTCAAGATTCATGGCATGTCAAATAAGATTACCAACCATAGACAATGTCATCAATTTAGAATATTATTTCTGGTAGTTATAGTAAGAAACAATGCCTTCAGCATTATTTTATAGTCTTTGTCATCTAAGACCTTGAAGAGATATCATATGATGAAGTTAGTTATTAAAATCATTACACACTCTAGCCAGTTTCCAAGTATGTTTTTACAAAGTAAGTAGATTATATAATTTAGTCATGTGTGTGTTTCTTGTTCAGTGTAACAGAATACCAAAGACATTTTAGTAGCCAAAATTTTTATAGAACTTCTTGATATGCAGATGTATTTAGATCCTCTAAGTTTTCAACACTCTATATTTTAATGAATAAATTTTCATGTTCTGAGTAAGGCTGAAGAAACTGAGCAGGCATTGTGCCATGTTCATTGAGAAAAGCGATTTCCTTAAAAGTAAATAGTATGGTTTGGAGGTCTTACTTTCCAATGTTGATTGAAAACAATGAACACTTCAACATGGAACGTTCCTAAGGCATCAAACAAACTGATAATGCTGTTCTTTTGGTATCAATGTAAGTCTCAGGTTTTTATAAAAGAAATAATATTATTTTCATCAAAGTATCTATCACACTTATGAATTTATACATGTGGTAACCTGTATAATAACTTCATAAATTGCAAGCCAGCCAAATTTTTATACAGTTCATCATCTCAGGTTTCATCCATTCCTTATTGATGAACTATTGGCAATTGATGATTTGTGGTGAATGGAGATTTATTGTCTTTTGAGGATTTGACCATTGATAGATTCTTAGCCCCAGCTTGTGCACAAATGAACAATATTAACTGGACTTAGTAGGTTTGTGGGTTTTTTTTTCTCATTTTTTTGGTTTGCACTTTCCTTTGTTTAAAAACAAGAAATTGCTATGCAACCCATATAGGTCTTAAAGTCACTGTACAATACAGGCTAATTGGAGTTCATAATTATCCAGCATTAGACTAAAGTAAAATGGAATTTCAATGCAGACCACCAGTCACAGGTTTTAATTTGTATTTTGAACACTTCACAATAAACTCTGTAATGTTATACTCAAATCAATAGTATGTTACATCATTACTAATCATCTTCATGTGATTGATTAAAAAATATATTACAATACAAATTCCAGAAAAGAGTGTAGTAGTTAAAATGTCATAGTTAATTTGTTTTAATGACATGATGTTTGATGTTTGGGGTAGGGCTTGTTCAGGGGATATGGAAACTATTGATCAAATTGGAGTGTTTGTCATATTTCATATGGCTATTCACGGTTCAACTGGGACAACTCATATACAAAACAATAGATATTTTTTTAAAGTTGACTGAAGTAAACCTTGAAAATCAATTACAAGAATATCAAACCCCAAAACAGTTGTGTTGAAAACAATAGTGTTTAGGAGGAAATCTTTCTTTCTGATATATTTGGTTTAAATCCTAGGACCTGTGAATAAAACTGACAAATGAAATGGATAGGTGAAATCATTCATGAATATGTGCAGATAATTACAAAATAAATAAGTCATTAGATGATTATAGTTAGAGATTTAACATACTTCATAAGGCAAAGAGTGGGAAAAGTTTGTGTAAGGAGAAAAAAATAGATTTATTGAGCAAAACCAAGTATGTTTTCCTGGAAAATAAACAGCAGAAAAAAATTATGATAGTGTTTATTTATATCAATCATAATAGCACTTATAATAAATTACCTTCATTTTGGCCATGAATATTCTTTGAAAGCATTTTATAGTAGGGTTGCTAATGTTATTTCTGGATGGAAGTAACCTGGAGGAAGTGGTTATGAAAGCCTCATTTCCAGGAAACCTCTGCCTTTACTCAGACAGATGAGGGAATCATAAGAGGCACTATTTTTAGTCTTCAGGGAAAGAGTGAAACTAGAGAAAAGAGTGGAAACACTGCACTAGGAGCTATTCCTCTGCAAGAGATATACCAAGCTTATGAGAGCAGAGAAGATATCAGTGGGTCAGGACAGAAACTGAGAATCAGATCTCAGCTGGAACCTCTCAACTGGCAAAACTTCACCAACCTGCTCCTTAAACATTTCAATCAACTGGAGCTACAAGAAAAGTGCTGCTCAAGTGCCTGAGACCTCTGGGACCAGAAAAAAGCCACTAGAAAGAACAGGCATCAGGGCATCCACAAGAACTACATGAAAGGTTCTACAGACACCAGCCCACATATACTAGAACTCCAGGTAACACCTAGGCTGCAGATACCTAGAATTCCTACCTACCCTTTCCACATGCAGCACCACATGCAGCCTGCTATACCCATAGAGATCCAGAGCTTCGCAGTCAAGCCTGCACAACTGTCCAAGGCAAAGAATCTTGATAAATATTCCTTTCATTTATTTATTATTTTATTTCAAAATATATGCAATCTGATGTTTTTACTTTTGCATATGTATATATTATATAATGTGTGTGTCTGTGTGTTAAATGTTCCCACACATTATGTTCCCACTATAAGGCATTTTCATTATACTCTACCCCTACATTACAAATATACACTTTTTATTTTTATTTATTTCTCTCTCATATATTAAAATTTCCCCCATTCCATCCAAGTCCCTTTCCCCACACTCTATCTCCTCAGAAGTGGAAATGCATCTCATGGATGGAAACATGGGATTTCAAATTTCCTTAACACTAGGTATTTCCCTTCATATTAATGGTGGACAAGGTAACAAAGTAAGAAAAAAACTGTCCCTAAACCCAGCAAAGGAATTATAGACAATCTTTTCTCCCACTGTTAGGAGTCCCACAAGAAGACCAAGCTACAAAACTGTAACATATATACAGAGTACCTAGGTTAGACACATGCAGGTTGTCATTACAGTCTCTGTGAGACCCATGAGTCCAGGTTAGTTGGTTCTGTGTGTTTTCCTGTGGTATCTTAACATCTCTGGATCCAATAATCCATTCTCCAGTTGAAGGACATCTAAGATATATCCAGTTTCTGGCTGTTATAAATAAGGCTGCTATGAACTAGTGTCATTGTGGTAGGATGGAACACCTTTTGGGTATATGAAGAGGAGTGTATAGCTGGGTCTTGGGGTAGAACAATTCCCAGATTCCTGAGAAACTGCTGAAATGATTTACAAAATAACAGTACAAGTTTGTACTTCTATAAGCAATGGAAGAGTGTTCTTTTTGCTTCATATCAAAACCAGCATGAGCTGTCAATTGTGTTTTTGATTTTAGCCATTCCGACAAGTATAAGGTGAATTCTTAGAGTAATTTTGATTTACATATCCTTGATGGCTAATGATGTGAAATATTTCTTTATGTGCTTCATGGTCTTTGAGATTCCTTTGTTGGGAGTTCTAAGTTTGGATTTGTACCCATTTTTAACTGTATTGTTTTGTTTGTTGGTGTCTAGTTTTTAAAGTTGTTTATAGATTTTGGATATTAGTGCTCTGTTACATATAAGGTTAGTAAAAATCCTTTCCTGTCTTATTGACTACAGTGTTGCCTGTTGTAGAAAACTATTGATGCTCTCCTTTGCCATGCAAACTATTTTCAGTTTCACTAAATCCCATTTATTAATTGCAGATCTTAGTGCCTGTGCAATTGGTGGTCTCTTCAAGAATTTGTCTCATGTACCAATGCATTCAAGGTTAGATACCACCTTCTATATTAAGAGCAGTGTATTCAAATTTATATTATATTCTTTGATATACTTGAATGTGGGTTTATGCAGAGTAATATATATGGATCTATTTGCATTATTTTACAAGCAGAAATCCAGTTAGACTGTTTATGGGTAATGCTTTTTCCCCATTGTATAATTTTGGTTTCTTTATAAAAAAAATCAGGTGTCCATTGGTGAGTGAATTTACATTTTGCTCTTTAACATGATTCTATTTATCAACCTATCTGTTTTTATATAAAAAATATGAATTTTTATAACAATAGCTCTGTAGTGGAGCTTAAAATTAGGTATGCTGATAACTCCCTAAGGTCATTTATTGTAAAAGATTGCTTTAGCTATCTTTGTCTTTTGTTTGTTTGTTTGTTTTGTTCTATATGAATTTGAGTGGTGTAACTTCAAGGTCTGCAAAGAATTGGGTTTGAATTTTGATGAGATTTTTCTGAATCTATAGATTACCTCTAGTAATATGGTCATTTTTACTAAGGTAATCCTACTTATCAATGAGACGGGAAGCCCTGGCCATCTTTTAATATCTTCTTCAAATTCTTTCTTCAAAGACTTGAAGATCTTGTCATACAAGTCTTTCATTTGCTTTGTTGAAGTTAAAACAAAACACTTTATATTATTTGTGGCTATAGTGAACTGTTTTGTTTTTATCATTTCCTTCTTAGCCCATTTATTGTTTTTATATAAGAGGACTACTAATTTTTTAATCTTGTTTTCAACCACTTTGATAAAATTGCTTATCAGCTGTAGGAGTTCACTGTTAGAAATGTTGTGATCTCTTAAGTACATTATCATATAAAAATCCTTTTTCTTTCTAATTTGTATCCCTTTTATCTTCCTTAGTTGTCTTACTGTTTTAGCTAGAATTTTAAGTACTATATTGAATGGTACAGAGAAAGTGGGAATCCTTGTCTGGTTCTTCATTTCATGTTGAGGCCCGAGCTAGTCCCTGTTCCGGTGCCAAAAATGTTTCGGCCCTCTCCACTCCATGCTTGGCGGCCACTGTTTCCCTGCGGCCCAAGCTGCCAATCCGGTCTGTGGGTCAGGATTCAGCAAGAGAGAGAGTGAGGATGGACTCGAAGAATGGAGACCAGACAGAGTGTGATTCAATCCTGTTTATTCTTCAGTCTCTCTGCCTAGTCCAAGTCCCAAGTCTTGAGTTCCTAGTTCGTAGTTCCTAGTTGTACTCCTTCTAGTTCCTAGTTGTACTCCTAATGTCTAATAACTAACTCCAAGTTGTACTCCTCTTGTTCTCCTCTGAGTGTTTAATGTCTACTCCTACTCATAGTGTCTGAATCTCTGTTACTCCAAATTGTTCTCTAAGTTGTACTCTTAAAAGTGTCTGATTCTCTGATCTCTCTTCTGTCTACCTCTCGCCTTTATATGTCTCACTTCTAAGCCATGCCTTTTGGTCACTCCTTTAAGTTATGCCCTTAGGTCTTGTCTCTAAATCTGATCTCTAAGTTACACCTTTAAGTCACACACACACACACACACACACACACACCTTTAATCTCACACACCCAAGGAAAGTCCTGGGTATCTAAAGCAAGATGTTATCAGTGTTCTCAGCTGTTGTAGGCAATTGTAATACAAGTCTCATGTCAGGGTATATGGCTCAAGATGGCTGCAAAGCTTTCTGCTAAAAGTCGGCTCCCAACAATTTCAGTCAAATTGCTTTGAATTTATATCTATTTAATTAGGTATTGGCAATAAGTTTGCTGTACATTGCATTTATTATACTTAGGTATTTTATTTGTATTCCTGATCTCTCCAAGACTTTTAATCCAAGGTGTTAGATTTTGTCAAAGGATTTTCAGCATTAAATGAGATGATAATGTATTTTTCTTTATATATATATATATATATATATATATATATATATATAGTATTACAGTGAGAGATTTTTATATGTTGACTAATTCCTACATCTCTGAGATGAAGCTTTTTTGATCATAATGGATGCTGTTTTTAATATGTTCTTAGATTCTGTTTGCAAGTATTTTACTGAGTATATTTATATCTATGTTCACAGGGAAAATTGGTCTTTTATTCTTTTTTGTTGAATCTTTATGTGTTTTGTGCATAAAGCTCACTGCTGCCTTATAAAATGAATTTGACAATGATAATTCTGTTTTTTGTTTCATAGAACAATTTGAGGTACTGCTGTATACTAAAGAGAGAAGAATGTAGCAGAACTGAATTCCCTTGGGATATCTGGACCTTGGTGCATGCCAAAGAGAAAGGAAGAAGTGAAATTCCAAATTGGTGGGTCGTGAGGATCCCAGTCCAGTAATCAGTATCTGGAGGAGATTTCTGAATATTTAAGCAGAATTATAACTGTTTTAGGTGAAATTCAATGAAATAGTCCTCTTAGATGATATTCAATGACAGAGCTAGTAAACTTTATTCAGGATGAACAGGACTATATAAACCTTGAAAAAAAGGAAGGGGTTCTTTTTAGAATGAAGTTTAATTGTCTGAGGTTTAAGGTCTAGGAATACCTCCTTTGCACAGAATGGTGTTTCAGGAATTTAAACCTGTAAATTTGCCAAGATTTATATGATATTCCTAAGGTAGACTGTGGATTGGGCTCCCCAAATTAGGTGGAGAAGAGTCCTTCAGAAGAACTATCCAGATCTAACAGACTATAGCCTTAATTAGCAGGGTTTCTTCCATAGTTCTGTTCACTTGGAAAATCTCTTTCTAGCATTTTACTCTTAGGTAACATCTATATTTGCTGTTGAGATGTGTTTGTGATATATAGCAGAAAGAGAGAGCCTGTTTTTGCATCTATTCTGTTAGTCTGTCTTTTTATTAAGGAATTGAGTCTATGTATATTGAGAAGTATTAATGACTAAGGTTTGTTAATTCTTTTTATTTTGTTGATGGTGGTAATCATAGTGTTCCCTCACCCACCCACTCCCTCCTCACCACCCTGGAATTCCCCAACACTGGGGCTTCAAGCCTTCACAATACCAAGGGCCTTTCCTCTCATTGATGTCACATACAGACATCCTCTGCCACTGCTACATATACAGCTAGAGCCGTGAGTAAAAACTTGTGTACTCTTTGGTTGGCAGTTTAGTCCCTGGGATCTCTGGGGGCCGGTCTGGTTTGTTGATACTGTTGTTCCTCCTATGGGATTGAAAACCCCTTCAGGTCCTTCAGCCCTTTCTCTAACTCCTCCATTGGGGTACATGCTCAGTCCAATGATTGGCTATGAGCATCCAAATCTGTATTTGTCAGGCTCTGGCAGAGGACCTCAGGAGACAGATATATCAGACTCCTGTCAGCAAGCACTTCTTGGTATTTACCATAGTGTCTCAGTTGGGTGTCTGTATATGGAATAGATCTTCAGATGGGGCAGTCTCTGGATGATCTTTCCTTCAGTCTGTACTCCACACTTAGCCCTGTATTTTTTTTTTTTTTTTTTTTTTTTTTTTTTTTTTTTTTTTTTTTTTTTTTTTTTTTTGGAGAGGAGCAATTCTGGGCTAAAAATTTGTAGATGAGAGGGTAGCCCCATCTCCCATATTATTGGTTTTTTCAATATGCTTTATACTTTTTTTGACTTCTTGGTTTTCATCTGCTATTGGTAGTTAATGCCTTCGGGAGAAAAGACTGACAATATTTGTTCAGAGTATAACCCTTGGTAACTTGTCTATGCTCCATTGGATAGCCTCACACACATATTCATGCAGATAGAACACACACACACACACACACACACACACACAAACATCAGTTATTAAAGAGAAAGAGGGCAAGGCTATTGGAGTATGTATAATCAAGGTGTGTGTGTGTGTGTGTGTGTGTGTGTGTGTAGAAAATATTTTTAATATTTTTCTGGATTAATTGAATCTAGTATTTTTTTCTCCTGAAAACCACATACCAACTGAGGATTTCTATTTAGGTTCCGACCTACATTTCCTTCATCTTAAGGTGTCTTGAGAAACTTATCTATTGAATAAATGAGTTGGTTCTTTCACATCAGACCTACATAGCGTGTGCCTGTAAGCTCTTTATCAATGATAAGGGCATCACAGAAGTAAAGCCTAAGAATTTATTTTGCTTGTGGTTTTAGTCTATCATACTATCTGGAGAGGGCATGGCAGATTGACTCATTTTATAATATCCAAGAAGCAGAAACTGTGTTAACCATGAAAAGATGGTAAGAGGATGCATGGTTTAGAACATCCACAAATTTCTAGATTCAAGTGATTTCTAAATTAGGTTTTTATTACTTTGCACAGGGAGGTTTTATGTAGTAGACCAAATGGAGATACAGAGAAAACTTCTCTTCTCTAGAAGGTTCAATTCTTCTTTCTGAGCAAGGATGCCTTGTCCTAATAGCTGATAGATTTCTCCTGTAACTGTTGTTAATGTAGTTAGCAACAGGACAAGCTGTCTGGAATAAGAACTCTAAAGGTTAATTGTAGCGTCTAAATTTGTATCATTTTTAGAGCAATTTAAATCAAATTTAATCTTCATATAAAGGGAAGACTGTGATTTGGTCTCAGGGTGAGGAAGTAAAATACCCTCTTACATTATATTCAGTCATGACAGAATTTTGCGGGTCTTTATCAAATACTTACCAGCGAGGTATCATAGATGATATAACCTTAAAAAATGATACCATGTTTTAAGAATATTTGGCATTCTAGGACATGTGTTACAAAATGCCCTGCCAGAAATGTTCATAGGTTAGATGGAATGAGACATGACAAGATAACATGACAAGTTTCAAAAAGATGTGATAGACACTGAATCTTAAATCCATTCTGTTTTCCTTTTAAAAACTTGTTATAAATAGAACTGATTTGGTCACTTCCCCCATAGTCTCAGTGGTATCTATTAGAATTCTCTGAAGAAAGACACATATGTTCATTATGGAGATGTTGAGGTTCCTGTTAATTGTGTTTAAAGTTTTTTTCATTCTAGTTTAGGGTAGCCCACTGTCCATCTCCAGAATATTTAGAGTATCTGAATATATCTTGACATGAGTAGGAAAGGTTTGGGTTAATGTGAGAAAGTTACTTTATAAAATTTAGAATAATTTAATTTATAATATGTTAATTATTAATTTCATTCCATTATTTTAAACAATTTATTCCCATACAGCTGATATCAGAGTCTATGGTAATATTAAGTGACTTACCGATTGATCTAAATACACTTTTAAAAGACATTTTTATTTTATATCACATAGAATATTTCCAAATAAGACAAACTCATGTTTTCTGTGTTTTGGCACTTCTGGATTTAGGATATCAATTCGTTAAGAGCTAGGAACTAAGTACTTCTCAGATGGTTAGGATCACCTGCTTTTTGAGTGAATAGTTTCATTTTGAAACAGCTAAGCTTCAATGAATGATTTCTAGAAAAACTTCTGTGAGGAACTGAATATGGTTTCTACATTTTCTGCCATCTGAGAGTTGCCATATGGCAACATTTGCCAATGAGAAAAAAATTCTCTATTTGCAGAAGAAGATTTAAGTTAGCTTAAACAATACAAATAATATGAAAAGAATGATATGACAGAGAGAGAAAAAAAGGGAGAAAGGACCAAAGCAGACAAGAAAGTATAATGGGGTTAAAATAAAGTTAATAACAATGCATTAAGATGTTTTATGTAGTTAGGAGCCATAGTACACATCTTTATTATCAGTACTCAGGAGGCTGGAACAGGCAGATCTCTGAATTCAAGGCCAGCCTCATGTGCAGAGTGACTCTCAGGACAGCCAGAGCTACAAAATTCCTGTCTTGAAAAAAAAATCAACTAATTCATGTCTGCAATAGGTAACTCATCTTTATTAACGAACAAATCATGATAAGTAATTCACTTAGTTGACTCGGTGGGCTACGTTCTTGTGGCATTTTCCATCCATTCTGATTCCCACAATCTTTTCCTCTTCTTCCCACAATCTTTTCCTCTTCTCCTGTGAGCTTCCCAATCTCTTAGTTGTCTGTCCTTTGTGTAAATAACTTGATATAGTAAGTAAACACACCCTTACTTCTTAGTGAATAGAATAATTTCTAAAAATCTGCCTATGTGTTACCTTTTACTAACTTACTATCTTTTAAAAATGTTTCTTAAAAGATAGGTAATAAAAGCACCATTATACAACATGCTTTGAATAGCTTTACTCAGAAGGATTTATCAAAAATCTAAATTTCAATCTGTATTGATTTATAACATGTATTTTCATCATTAAAGGTAATGCAAAATCAATATTCATTAAATAATATATCTTTAATAAAAATGCTGACCAGTAAGTTATTAATAAAATACCTGAAAGAATTTAAAAAATCAACATGATTTAGAAATCTACAAATACCATATTTATATGATACAAGAAATTCTAATAAGATATGGCCTCTCTGTACTGATATACTTCATATATACTCACAATCCTATTTCTGATAGCAAGAGTAGTTATCTACTCACATATAATATTTCATATTGGTAGGGAATCAAGAGCAATGGAGTCTAGGCACCCAGGATATGCACTCTGCCAGAATTTGCATACATTTAATTTCTCATTTATTGTTTAAGTCATAGCAAGAGTAGAAAACGATACATAATTCTTAAGAAAACTTTAATTCTAGCACAGCCTATATGCTCATCAGATTCTTAAAAATATTTTTCAGAGATTAGTTTAGCTTAATAGTTGCATTTATGGTAACATTTATCTAAGTATTCATGAGAACCTAAGTTCAATTACTATGAATATTCAAGTACAGTAGTTCCCATCTCACAAATCTGTCACCATTTACTTCCAGGATCTGAAAGTATATTCTGGTAAGATGTAGGTCTATTCAATTGTACCCTGTAAACACAACATGAACTATATATAAAAGCAATATTGTCTTCTATTTGCAAAGTGATCAAAATCAGACATTTTGAAATTCTACTGTATAGCTACATCTACTCCCTTGTTTTCAGTAAGAAATTATACTTTCTTCAGATGATCAACTTCAATTCACTTTTTCTCTGTAGATTCTGCTTGTCTTCTGAAACAGTTTCTTTTTGTTTACATTTAAGGAAATCTTTGAAGAATATGGCTACCTGCAATCCTTACATAACTTTGTCAATGTACTTTCTGCTCCTAGAAGATTAATGTGCAAGAGGTATTTTAATTCACACTAATAATTTCTTTTAAATCTAACCTGTCAACATTTCATTATTTCTATGTACCTACCCTACTTTGTTTGATAAATGTTTATGTGTTCAATACCATATCAATGTTTTTTGAGATGTTTGTCTTTCTGGGTCATTTTCCTGTCTTTGAAGCTTTTTGTATGTTTATGAGACTCATTGGTCTTTATATTGGGTTGCTTTATACAATCCCAATGCTACAGCAATAATGATCCTTTTACAAAGAAAGGGTTTAGAAATCATAATCTTGACTATATTCTTATTTCCTGAGATAGGCTCTGGTTTATTCTTATTCCTAAGATGACTTTATGACTGAAATTGTGTATTATCATTTTCTAGTTATAATAGTTTATATTATTTGTGTTCTATCTCCCTTGTTTGCATATTTCTGTACATATTTGGTCTATCATCCTAGTGTTATTTACTACTATTCTGTCTTTTAGTTAATATAATTTAAAATACATGTGTTATACTTTCTTAAGTAACTACAGTTTAGTACATCTATATTGTATTTTCTCTATATTTACTTGATTGCTCACTTTTAAAAATTAAAATATATTTTAAATTATAAATATATAATTATCCAGTTTCTATCATATATTTAACTGGTTTGGGAAAATAATTAGGCTAATGATTAATCCAAATTACCAGGAAAATAGCATAACTTTAATTTTTATATTTTTATTATATAATTTTACTTGGAGGTTTAGTGTATCTTCTCACATTATAGTCAAGGCTTGATAAGCAATCACTGTCCAAAGCATGTTATTTTTATGGTGGAAAACCGGGGTCAAAAAAAGCAACAAAAATGTATTGTTTCTCTTGAAAAAATGCTATATTTCATGCCATATCTGTTTTCATTTAGTTAACCAAGACAAGTCATGTGGCCAAGCCCAGGAGAAAATGTAAAACGATGTGTTCTACCTATAGGAAAGCAGAGCAATGGAAGGGAAGAGACTGTTAAGAACCGAAACAACTATACTGAATGCAGAACTTCTCATGGAAAAGCAAACTAAATACAAGTAGCTATTACATTATAATTTTCTATTAAATTTTACTTATTAATGCATGAGTTTTGTTCAAACTAAATTTTCAAGTGTCACATACCCCCATCTCCTTATGTAATTAATAGCCAAATAATTCAGTATTCAGTAAAATGCAATTTTATATTTTTATCTTTTATTTTCAGTCTCAGGTGATAACTTTATTTGTAAACAAATAAATCATTAAAGTAATAATGTGCAGTAAGGCCTCTACTTTTTAATGAAAGGCACTCTACTGGTTATCAGCAATACTTTATTCAGAGGACATACAATGGAAAGAAGGCAATTATAATTTTATGTTTTCACATCAGGAAATGGCAACTCCTCTCTTAAGTGCACCAGTGAACCTCAAGTTATATTTGTGTTTTAGAGATAAGCTAAATGCCACAACTCTGACCTATAGTAGCTTGTTACTATGGAGAAAATGAATTAACCAACACTTGCACTTTAAAATCTGTGAGATGAGCCAAAAACTCCATGAAATTGGATGAGCACTAACCTTTGGCAAAAAAAAGAGATTAGTCTCATTTTCTTAGATAAAATAAAGTATGAAAAGATGTGAAAAGAAAATTTTCTTTCAAGTCTTGAATTAATATGTAAGAATATTAATTAATTAATTAAACCCACAAATAATAAATTGCATTATTTTAAATGTAGTTAAGAGTATGCCAAAATATTATACTTTCTCTAAAATCAACTTGTTTCCCATAATTTTATTTTAATGTTTTTCACTTGTATGAGCAAAGGAATCCCAGCACAGAGTGTACCAAGACTAATACCTACTACAATGGAATAGAAGTCCACTAATTTCATAGTAGTCTTATTTATAATAACCAGAAGCTGGAACCCAGATGTTCCTCAATGGAAGAAAATATACAAAAAGTGGGATACATTTGCACAATGGAGTACTTTATTACTCAGCTATTAAAAACAATGACTTCATGAAATTTGCAGACAAATTAATGGAACTAGAAAAGGTTATCCTAAAAGAGGTGACACAGACACAAAAGGACACACATGGTTTGTACTCACTGATATTGGATATTAGCCCAAAATCCAGAATACCCATGATACAACTCACAGAACATATGAAGCTTAACAAAAAAAACAAAACAAAAAATCACCAAAGGATGAATGCTTCAATCCTACTTAGAAGGGAGAAAAAAAAAAATCTCAGGAGGTAAAGGGAGGGACCTGGGAAGGAGAGAGGAGGGAGAGGGGAAAAAAGTGGAACAGGATAGGGTATGTAAAGAGACAGGGGAGAAGGCCAGAGAATCAGGAAAATGAATAGAAATATGTAACAGCTAAGAGTGGGAAAATCCCAGATGCCGGGGAATCAAGAGGTTCTCAGGACCCAGTGGTGATGACATTAGCTGAAATACACAACAACAGGAAGACACAACCTGTAGAAACCACCTCTAGTAGATAAGCATGGCCCCCAGTGGAGGGATGGGATACCCACTCATCTCAAAATTTTTAGCACAGAATTGTTCCTGTCTAAAGAAAATGAAGGGACAAAAACTAGCAGAGACTGAAGGAAAAGCCATCCAGAGACTGTCCTACCTAGGGATCCATCCCATCTGCTGACACCAATTCCAAACAGTGTTGCTGGTGCTAAGTGCTTGCTGACAGAAGCCTAGTATACCTGTCCCCTGAGAGACTGCCAGCACCTGATTGATACAGATGCAGATTCTTACAGGCAACCATTGGACTGAGCATGGGAACCCCAATGAAAGAGTTAGGGGAAGGAAAGATGGAGCTGAAGGGAATTATCGCCCCATAGGAAAAAACAACAAATATCAACTAATGGGACCTCCCAAAGCTCCCAGGGATTAAATCACCAACCAAAGAGTATATGTGGATGGGTCCATGGCTCAGAAGGTTGCCTTGTCAAGTATTAAAGAAAGGGGAGGCACTTGGTCCTGTAGAGGCCTGATGTACAAGGATGTGCTAGGGTGGTGAGGTGCGAGTGGGTAGGTGGGTGGAGGAGTATCCTCTTAGAGATGAATGGCAGGAGAGATGGGATGAGGGATTTGCAGAAGAAAGACCATGAAGGGGCCAACATTTGAAATGTAAATGAATAAAATATCTTTAACTAAGAATTTCAGGGAAGAGTGAAAACAATTGGGAGTAAATAACAAAAGAGAGAATAATGAAATAAATTTGTGATTTGAAAAAAAATCACAAAAAAGAAACATCACTAAGAATTTCAGGAAAGAGTGAAGACAATTTGAAATAAATAGCAAAAGAGAGAATAAGGAAGAAATTTGTGATTTGAAAAATATGAGCTTTCAGAATCAGAACATACACAAATCTTGGGTATTATACCTACCACAAAGTCTTTCCATTGTAAAATTACAGAAGGATGAAGCTTGAAAAATAATGTGTTATTTTGTCAGGAGAAACTTTTTCTGTGTAAAACAAAACAATTTGATATTTTCTCTTTCTTTAATATCCTGATTCTGTATGTGCATCATAGCGCTGCCATATAACAGATTTTATATTACACACACACACACACACACACACACACACACACAAATACATCAGAAGACTCTGGAACATCATCCAAATGTGGAAAGAAAATTATTGAAATGATATAACTAACATATCATTAAATAATGAAAGCAAAGCCATTTTCAGATATGCAAAGAATATTACAATGAGTACTTTATGAGGTATATTTATAACTATTTATGATACAGTGTAATAATTTGAAAACAACAAAGAAGAAAAATTGGGATAATTAGCATTTATAGTTCCTAAATGTTGACTCTTTCTCTGTGTTGAGACTGTTCGACTCTTCTTGCTATTTATGCATACAAATGCATCATACATTGTTTCAGAGTATAGCTACCATACCGTACTGCAGAACATCAGAACTGATTCTTTTCTCACTGTATTTTCATTCCAATTATTAAAGCTTTTTCCCATCTCTCCTCCTCTATCCCTTTTCTAGCTATGAGACCTTTTGTCTTTTGTCCTCAAATTAGTAAGGACCAGAGAAATATACATTTCTGTGTGTAGCTTATTTCATTTGGCATGGTTTTCCCAGGCTCATCCCACTTAGACACAAAGAACGAAATCTCATATTTTTTTTCTGTGCTGCAAAGTAACTGGCAGAATTCTAAATCTGAGTAAAAGATAAGTCTTCTGAAGCAATATGTTATCTGTGTAAAACATCAAACATTGCAGAATTATGCTGTTTTACATTAATAATATTTTAGGAGAAATAGTCTTTAATTTCCATAATGAATATATGCTCTAAATTTGATTGAAACATTTCTAACGCTTATCTGCCACTACATATATAGAAATACATTATATTTTAATTATTATAAACATATTTAGGATTTATATAACTTGTGTTTAATATGTTGCTCTAAATATAGTTGAAAAAACAATACTCACTTCCTGAAGATATAACTTATTCTAGAAGGCTGTGCAGTGGGCTGCCTATATCTCAGCTTAGACATAGACCCATCAGCAAGCACAAGATATTCTCTAAAAGTTTGTATGTCTTACTTGCTTGGAGGTTGAGATAGGAATGTCTAAGTATAAGTCTTTCTATTTTAACTACTGCTTTTATTCAGACAGTACATAATCTGAGTTTCTCTTTGTATGAATTTCATTTCACATCAGTCTTGAGCAAGCTTTGTCTGTATCTTGCTGTTACCATGTTTCCAGTATTTCTGAACCTAGAAACATGTCTCTTGTTACAGTAACAGATAATTATAATAAAAGTGAAAAAATTATAGTTCATGAGATTCTCACTTATAGAAAATAAACGATCTATTTCCATATACAGATAAATAGCCACCACCCCCAAAATAACAGAAGCAATATTACAAATCAAAATTATGTGACATCAACCTTAGGCTCACAATAAACTTGAGAATGAGTTAATTACATTAAAAATTATTGTTTTTTTATAAAAACAAAAGTATAATTTAGGCAAATTTATAGCTTAATAAGTGTTTAAAATTTTAATTACAAAGACTAAATTTCTCTAGAGTGTTTTAAATGATATAACTGTGTTTAAGTGATGTACTTCTTGGGAGTCAGCAATGTAATTAAAGATTATCAACCCTGAAATATCTGCATAATAAGATCTCAAGACTTTAATTTATTTGATCTACATTCATTCAAAGACATTAATAGAGACTAGTGGGATGATGCAGTAGTTAAGTATTGCTCCTAAGGAGGTAGTAGCTTCACTTACCAGCCATGCTGCTTCTTGACTCCAAAAGTACCTGGATCTAAATGATGTACATACCTATGAATAGCCCATGTACACATAAATGAAATATAGATTAAAAATGCCAACAAAGACTAAGGTCAATGCTTCATCAGAACACCAGAAATCTAATATTTGTAGTGTAAACCAAAAAGACTGACATAATATATTCTGCATACTTCACAATTCTAATTACTTTTTAAACTAACCAAAACATACTGATACATATATCTAGGTATATTAATATTCAAAATGGTATCATGATTGTAGTGATAAAACAAATAATGGAATACGAGAATAACATGTCTTAGTGTTGGTGGTCCTATCACTGTTGGAGGATATTGTCAGGATTAGAGAAGGAGGTAGAACAAGTGCAGAATGTTTCTGTAAAGTATGTGAAAGCTGTCTTCTCTGACCCTGGGATTATGTGTGTCATTGTGTTAGTTATTATAACAACATAAAAACATGAGATTCTATCAGTCAGATTTGTTTTTTCTGTTTGCATCACTCAAAGCTACTATAGTTACAGCTATTGGGAAAAATCAATTCTAGTATCAAAAGCACCCTGTGTCAGAGTTTCTCCTTCCTGTTTGTCCTGTTCTTCCTTAAAAAGCCCATTAACTTCCAAGCTTCAGCGTATCCATCAGCCTGTTGAGGAAGCCTTTCCTTATTGCTGTCATGGAGTAATCACTCCTTGTTGCCATTTTTACACAAGATTCTATTAGTTTACTGCATATTTATTTGTGTGTTTACTTAAGCATCCCTTATAATAGATTGTTAGTTGAAAGCAATTCTCATTAATATCTGTATTATGGCACAGTGTCCTGTCGACTATATGTGCTCAATAACTAATTTTTATTTCAATTAAGTAAGAGCTTTGCTGCAAATCATTTACTCTCTTCCCTTTAGATGTATTAATTCTCCATAATGTTTTTTTATAAATTAAAACACTAATTTTTCAAGTAAACAAAGAAAATGTGATATTATATTTTTCCTTAACTAATTTAACATATATCATACATAATTATTCAGCTAAAAAACTAATCATGACAACTAAATCTGCCCATTTCCATTAACTTTGTCGACTTCAGTAATTTCAAGAGTCTCTTTTAAATTGCATACTGATCATGTTTCAATCATATGTTAACACTGAATTTTTTTGATAGATGCTTATTGTTAAAATAAAATAGTATTTGGATGAAAGTTCAAATTGAACTTTGAAAGGCACCTAGTGTATGTAACTAATTACTCTGTAAAGAATCATTGATTTGATCTCATTAACTAGCGATCAGTACTGGTCTCATCAGATTCTGTGAGAAGAAATGACCTAGTACCTAGAATTATAATATCCATTTCTAATCATTAATCTTCATTTATTTCATATTCATTTCAGTTTCACCATTGTGATTTAATAACCTGTTATCGTATCAAAATGTAGTTGGTCCACTTGAGGACCAGTCTTTTAGGCAGCCATCAGGCTCCATTCTCTTTTTTCTGAAAAATAAAGACTGACTCATGACCCCAAATCAAAACAGTATCGGGACCACACCAAGTATTAGTTAAAGGGTCTCTCTACAAGACCCTAGCAAATGAGTTAGAAGTAACTGGATGCCAGTGGCGATCTGCTGCAGACTGACCTTTAGCATCAGTTTGCAGAAAATTTAAAACAAATAAGACAAAAGCAAGGTGTGCTTTTGGTGACCTTGTGGGGTATAATTCCCCCTTTCTAGTTTAAAAAAGTCAGTTTGTTAGAATTATTTGTAAAACCAGGGAAGAAACACCATCAGCTGCTTTTCCCATATTTAGATAGTTATGAAAATATTATTTTAAAGTTTTATAACTTCTCTTTCACAATTTCTTGTCCTTGAGAATAATAAGGAAATACCAGTAATATTAAATTGTCAACAAAATATCTCAAATGTTTGACTGTAGTCAAATAACTGTAATAGCCAGTTCCATTATCTATCTTAATCTGATGTGGAACACCAAGCATAGGAAAATAATATAGGTAACAACTAATTATATTTTTAGTTGCTTCTCTTGTTAAGGTAGTTGCAACTAGAAAGCCTAAAAGGTGTCAAGTCACATGTACATATTTTAATTTTTTAAAGTAAAAAATGAGTAACATTTATTTGTCAAAATTGATTATGTATAAGTCTTTAAGGCTTAACACCATTATGAAAAAAATTAAAGATATTGAGAACAAGTTTTTGCAATTTAACTTGCACACATTTTAGAAATAACAAACTATTGTCTCAATCTATTATTATTTTGATGCTATAAAGCATAAGACTGTATGGCCAATTTTTTTGAAAGGCCTATAATATGTCTAGTATATAAATCTACACTGGCATTGTCTTGGGGTTCACGCAATCCAGTGAGCTTTTAAATGTCTTATAAAGGTAAGAATCAATACATTTTTCATAAATGTAGCTGTATTTTTATAAATAAGGTTTGAGAATTAGCTATATCTAAAAGAAAGGAACAATTTTAAACAATTATAAATCATGAGCCATATACTGGCCATGAGTATATAAATTGAAAGCTTGATTTTTTAACATATCGAACAGTGGCTACAACACATAATTTAATTATTTGTGTTGAAGCAGGGGAAACTCAAAAAAAAATAAACATGTGATTTAATTACATATACTGTCTTCTCAATAGATGAGGCATCTGCCAATATAGTAAATACAGGAAACATCTTTTCTATGGGCTGCATGCATAGTAAATTTTAGAAAATATTAAAGCATGTATAGAGAAAAACTATAACAAATGTTTATCAAATTTGTCTAAAAAGTTTGCATGTAATAGGCCAAATATCATTATTTTTCAATAACCAATTGTTATTTGGAATAAGGAATAAACCTTTTATCTAAAATGCTTTTAGAATTCTATCATATAAAGAGAGATAGAGGGTGGAGACAGGGAGGCAGATGTTCATGTATCTCCACCAGTCAAAGATAGTTGATATATCTAGGTTGGGTAGTGGGTTACACCTCTGATTGAACAATACCAAACTTATAAAGCCTATGTTTAACATTTTTTTAAAAAATGTATAAATGTAAAAAGGAAAAGGGGGCATGGGATAGGGGTTTTCTGGGGGGGGGGTAATGGGGAAAGGGGATGGCATCTGAAGTGTAAATGAAAGATCTAATAAAAAAAAGAATTCTATCATATAATCTTGTATTAACACAATTATAATTTTATAATAGGATGTTTAAACTTTATTTGTGGATGAAGAAGGATGAATTCTCATTAATAGTTTCTTTTCCAAAGGGCTGCTGTGGGCATATGAGTAGTAATAACACAAACAGCCAACAATTTATCATAGTCTATATAATTTATGTGTTGATAATTAACAGCTCACTCTATTTTCACCAAAGCTATCTCTCCTTTATAGTTAATTGTCAAGGGGAATTTGGACTTGTATCCCCTTGAGAATATCAAACAGAGGTTTAAATGCTCCTATGGTAAGCTTAAGATAAGATTTTAGCCAATTAATATCTCTTTTTTTTATATTTTATTTACATTTCAGATGCCATCCCCTTTCCGCATTTCCCCTCCCTAGAAAGCCCCTATCCCATGCCCCCTTTTTCTTTTTGCTTTTATACATTTTTAAAAATGTTAATCAAAGGCTTTTTAAGTTTTGTAATACTCAATCAAAAGTGTAACCCAATACCAAACCTAGACATATAAACTATCTTTGACTGGTGTAGACATGTGAACATCTGCCTCCATGCCCCCCTCTTCCTCTCTCTTTTTCTCTCTCATCTAGCTTTCCTCTCCTTCATCTTCTCCTCTCCTTACTCTATTTCTTTCTCAGTACTCCTTCCCCCTTAGCTCCTCCTATATATCACCCTTCCTGTTAAAATAAAACTTTTTTCTCACAATATAATTAGAGCATAATTATTCCTAATTGTACCAGTGAGGTACAAGATAGTCGTAATACCCAGTCCATCATTTTGTTGACTAACCAGAACCTCTGTCATCTCTCCTAACTAAAACACTTAGTTTTGAACCTGGCTTTTTAACTTGGCTTTAGAATTAATGTCAGCTGAAAACCATCCACTCAGATCTTTTCTCTCAAAGTAAATAGCCAGGATTGGCTATGAGACTATAGGTCTTCAACCCCATCAGAAAGCCAGAATGACTGAGTTCACTGAAATTATGGGAAGCACTAATCATAGCTTCTAAGACTTAGCCAATTTATAGAGACAGCTGAACACCTGGAAAGCCCCTATACTACCGAACATTGGAGCATCAAATCTTCAGCCTTCTGGCCCAGAATCATCTGACAGACCTTAGTGATGCAGAATTATTAAGGGCTGATTACTCTGTCTAGGCAGTTATAATCAGTCTACTATTCTGCTGTAGATGGAAAGAGGCAATTCTTGCCTAGTGGCTATCACCACACAACTGGAGTATCTCCAAGGATGCTCAATTTCTTCTTAGAATCCATGACAGGAAGCTGTCAGGAGTAGACAGGTCTCTAATCAAAATGAACATTAATATAGAAATATTTGTAACATCAATTCTATGGACTTCTGATGTTTTGAAAACCAACTATCCATGTAGGGTAACCTGGACTGTTGTCTGTTAACTCCTCTCAGCTATTTCTAAATAAAATATGGAAAACACCCTAACAATAAACTCAAAGCCATGAATTTGCTATAGTATAATAACTCATAGGCTAATCGTCCCAAATCAGTTAAAAAAGTTAAAGAAGGACTGGGTCTAAGCCTTGTATTCCTAAATGTGTTATATAGGCACAATGCCCATGACAGTATCAATATTCATCTCACTCTCATATCAATAAGAAGCTCGTACCAATGAAAACCTTAAATTTGAAATCAAAGTAAATTTTGTACCATTTAAAAAATTATAGCTTCATCTTGATATTAATTATACAGATTTCTATCAATAGGTTATGGCTATGCAATAAGTCCTAGCTAGTCCTCCCTGTTCCAACAAAACCACTACTTTTCCCTAGAAAGACAGCCTAACATTTACAACCTTAGTCCCCAAGTCCAGGGAATAGGGGCGATGACTCTTCATTTGCTTCTTTAAGCTGATTATGGGCATTGATATAATAGAAGAGGAGTTGGGGGGGGGAGAGTAAATTGATAAGCCGCTGATGCTGTGTCTTCACTGCATCCAGATGGAATTCCAGGACATCAGAGATTTGGGCAGGTCTGCTCAGTATGCTAGATACACCAGGGCTGTGTATTCTGCAATATACAATTCTCAGAACAAGTTTTAGTATCAAAAAAATTTTTTTCCTAGAGAGCTGACATTATTTTAAAGATGTTGGTTCTAACAAATTTTCTTTTTTCCCCCTTTTTAAAATTGGTTGTAATATTTACATTTCATATTTTAATCCCCTTATCCCATTCCACCCACCACCCAGGAACCCATTATCCCATCCCCACTCCTTGTGCTTCTATGAGGGTGTAATTTTCCAGTTTCTATGATGCTGTTTCCATTAACGTAAACTGCCTCCTAAACTTCTAAATCCTTCCATTTGTGTTATTAAGTCTCCTATTCTTTTTCTTTCTTTTTTCTCTTTTTTCTCCTTTTTTCCCTTTTTTCCATCTCTTTTTTTAAAATTGGGTATTATATTTACCTTTCAGATTTTATCCCCTTACCCCACTTCCTCCCACGGACCAAGAAACCTCCTATCCCATCCCCCCTCCCCATGCTTCTATGAGGCAGTGCCCACACCTATCCCCCACTACCCCCTCCCTACCCTTACATTCCCCCCGCACTCTGTGTTGTTTTTTATGGGACCAAGAAACTCCTCTCCCACCTACGCCCAACAAGGCCATCCTCCCCTACATATACCGCTGGAGTCATGGGTCTCACCCTATGTGCTCCCAGGCTGGTGGTTTAGACCCTGGGGGGCTCTGGTTGTTTGGTATTGTTGCTTTCCTCCTGGGGTCACAAACCCTTTCTGATCCTTCAGTCTTCTCTCTAAGTTCCCCATTGGGAAACCCCTGATCATATCAGTGGTTAACTGTGAGCATTGTCCTCTGAATGTGTTAGTCTTTGGCAGACCTCTAAGTAGACAACTATATCATGTTCCTGACAGCATGCACTTCCAGCCATCCACATCAGTGTCTAGCTTAGGTGACTGTACATGGGATGAATACCCAGGTGTAATGGTCTCCTGATGGCCCCTCCTTCAGTTTCTGTCCCATGTTTTGTTTCCATATTTGCTCCCGTGAGCATTTTTGTTAACTGTTCTAAGTAGAACTGAGGCATCCCCTCTTGATCTTAATTCGCTCAGGATGATAATTTCTAGTTCCATCCATTTACCTAAAAATTTCTCAAACTCATTATTTTTAATAGCTGAGTAATACTCCATTGTTTAGATGTACCACATTTTTTGTATCCATTCCTCTGTTGAGGGACATCTTGGTTCTTTGCAGTTTCTGGCTATTATAAATAAGGCTGCTATGAACAAAGTGGAGCATATGTCCTCATTATATGTTGGAGCATCTTCTGGGTATATGCCCAGGAGTGTTATAGCTGGATCCTTAGGTAATGCTATGTTCAGTTTTCTGAGGAACCGCCAGACTGATTTTCAGAGTGGTTGTATCAGCTTGCAATCCCACCAACAATGGAGGAGTTTTCCTCTTTCTCTGCATCCTCTCCAGAATCTACATTACCTAAGTTTTGATCTTGGCCATTCTGATTGGTGTGACGTGGTCTCTTAAGGTTGTTTTGATTTGCATTTCCCTGATGACTAAGGATGTTGAGCATTTCTTAAGGTGCTTCTCAGCCATTCGAGTTTCCTCTGCTGAGAATTCTTTGTTTAGCTGTGTACCCCATTTTTAATAGGGTTATAAGGTTGTCTGGAGTATAATTTCTTGAGTTTTTTTATATCTTGGATATTAGCCCTCTGTTGGATATATGTTTTTTTAACATCTTTTCCCAATCTGTTGGTTGCCGTTTTGTATTATTGATAATATACTTTGACTTACAGAAGCTTTGCAATTTTATGAGGTTTCATTTGTCAATTCTTGGTTTTAGAGCATAAGCCATTGGTGTTCTGTTCAGGAACTTTTCCCCTATTCCTAGGCATTCAAGGGTCTTTCCCACCTTCTCTTCTATTAGTTTCAGTGTATCTGGTTTTAAGTGAAGGTCTTTTATCCACTTGGATTTGAGCTTTGTACAAGGAGATATGAATGGATTGATTTGCATCCTTCTACATGTTGACCTCCAGTTGAACCAGCACCATTTGCTGAAAATGCTGTCCTTTTTCCACTGGATGGTTTTAGCTCCTTTTTCAAAGATCAAGTAGCCATAAGTATGTGGGCTCATTTCTGGATCTTCAGTTATATTCCTTGATCTTCCTGCCTGTCTCTCTTCCAATACCATGCAGTTTTTATTACTATTGCCCTGTAGTATAGTTTGAGGTCAGGGACAGTGATTCCCCCAGAAGTTCTTTTGTTGTTGAGAATCGTTCTCGCTTCCTGGGTTTTTTGTTGTTCCAAATAAATTTGCAAATTGCTCTTTCTATCTCTATGAAGAATTGATTTGGAATTTTGATGGGGATTGCATTGAATCTATAGATTGCTTTTGGCAAGATGGCCATTTTTACTAAATTAATCTTGCCAATCCAAGAGCTTTGGAGATCTTTCCATCTTCTGAGATCTTCTTCTATTTCTTTCTTTAGAGACTTGAAGTTCTTGACATACAGATCTTTCACTTGCTTGGTTAGATTCACACCAAGATATTTTATATTGTTTGTAACTATTGTGAAAGGTGTTATTTCCCTAATTTATTTCTCAGCCTGTTTATCTTTTGAGTATAGGAAGGCTACTGATTTGTTTGAGTTGATTTTATATCCAGCCACCTTACTGAAGTTGTTTATCAGGTTTAGGAGTTCTCTGGTGGAGGTTTTAGGGTCACTTAAGTATACTTTCATATCATCTGCAAATAGTGAAATTTTGACTTTTTCCTTTCCTATTTGTATCCCTTTGACTTCCTTTTGTTGTCTAATTGCTCTAGCTATGACTTCCAGTACTATAATAAATAGGTATTGTGAGAGTGGGCAGCCTTGTGTAGTCCCTGATCTTAGTGGGATTGCTTCAAGTTTCTCTCCATTTAGTTTGATGTTGGCTACTGGCTTGCTGTATATTGCTTTTACTATGTTTAGGTATGGACCTTGAATTCCTAATCTTTCCAAGACTTTTAACATGAAGGGATGTTGAATTTTGTCAAATGCTTTCTGAGCACCTAGTGAGATGATACTTTTCCTTTTTTCCTTACTGCTTTTAGTATCTTCTCTTTGTTTTGTGTATTTGATGTTTTGATTATTATGTGACAAGAGGTTTTTTTTTTTTTTTTGTCTAGTCTATTTGGGGTTCTGTAGGCTTCTTGTATATTTAAGGACATCTCTTTCTTTAAGTTAGGGAAGCTTTCCTCTATAATTTTGTTGAAGATATTTACTGGCCCTTTAAGTTGGAAATCTTCACCTTCTTGCATTTCTTTAAGGGCTTCTACCTGTTTACCTGTGTTCTCCTCAAATTCTTTGAGAGTGTTGTTTATGTCCTTTTTAAAGTACTCCATCATCATCATGAGAAGTGATTTTAATTCTGAGTCCTGCTTTTCTGGTGTGATGTGGTGTTCAGGACTTGCTACAGTGGGGGAACTGGGTTCTGGTGATGCCAAGTAACTTTGGTTTCTGTTGTTTACATTCCTGTGCTTGCCTTTTGCCATTTGGTTAGCTCTAGTGCTACCCTCTTTCACTGGTTCTGACTGAGGACTGTCTTTCTAGTTATCTTGCTTGTGTCAGAACACCTCAGGGTCCAGATGTCTCTGTGATCCTGTGATCCTGAGCTCCAGCAGCTCTGAGTGCAGTGTCTCCTCTAGGATGTCTCAGGGTAAGTTGTCTTCTTGAGAGCAGACCAACTAGGTGTTCACTGCTCTGAGTGCAGTGGTTCCTCTAGAATTTATCAGGATAAGCTGACTGCTGTTCTGGGTTCTGTGGCTCCTTTAGGATGACTCTGGGTATGGTGTCCCCTGCTCTGAGGTCTGAGGCCTCTCTAGGATGTTTCAGGATATGGTTTCCACCTGGGTGCAAACCCACTGGGTGTCTGCCTCTCTGAAGACACTGACCTCTCTGGGCTGACTCAGGATGCAGTTTCCACGAGGGTACAGACCTGCTGGATGCCTGCTCCTGCCACTGGAATCTGAAGAAGGGTGGAAGGGGAGTGGAATTCCACAAGGGCAGGGTTTTGGGACCTGGGGTGTGGGTGTCCTGAGAGCTACCTGCCTCCCTGAGGACACTGGCCTCCCAGGGATGTCTCAGGATAAAGTTTCCACAAGGGTGCAGACCCTGCTGGGTGTTTGCTCCTGCTATGGGATGGATCCTGAGAGGCATCATTCAAATTTTAATAGAAAGGCCATAGTCTTCACCCATTCTGAAAAGAATACCAGAGAATTTGTAGCCATCTATAATTCACCTTAAGCGTGTGTCAATTATCTAATGAAATCTTTTAGGCCTCCCTAGACAAAACAGTTTTGCAAAAATCAGTGTCAGCTATGAAGTCTCTGCTGACCTATTTTCAAGATCACTGGTTATTTTCTTACATTTGCTTTATCATATATAATATATAATATAATACATATAATTCCCTCTTTAGCTTGCTGATTGCCACTAAAGAGCCTATAACAACTACTAATTGTCCCAGTGTCTGGCCTGAAAACTTTCATAGGTTTTAAACTAATTTCCACTCATTCTCAACACCCACTTCCAGTCCCTTCATGTGAGTGCATGCACATCTGTAGAAAACCTGATGCCTTTAGCATTCTGTCCAGAGCTGCTGTACTTCATCACCCCTTTAAAATATGTTTACCTGTACATCATAGAAAACAGACGTCTTATCATGTTTTAGCTGTTTTTATTCTATATTTGTTTATTTCAAATATCCTATATTTGATCATATACATGGACAAACAGCTATCAGTCTGGAGGAAGGACAACAGAGGAAACACAGACCCAATATCTATAATCTTCATTATGGTACTCCAATTTACTGGCTTTCTTATTTACTCTCTTTCATCCATATGTTAGAAACTCAGTCTAGATACACATGCTACCATTAAAGTACATCTTTAGTTTTCATTTTGTTTTTTAGTTTGAGACAGTTCTCAATAGCTTTCCCATGATGCCATTGAACTCTGTAGCTTACACAGATCTTGAACTTGAGATCTATTTTCCTTAGCCTCCTGACTCCGTGATTTATAGTATTACAGGCCTATACTACCACATTCAGCTATCTATTTTATTCTTAAAACTGATCCTCATCAGATCATATTTACTGTATACACAAAACTGAAAGAGTGTATGGTATGTGGTTAGGAAAGCTCATATTCAGATTTCTGTTAGGACTGGGAAGTTTCTCTTTGTACCTAAAACAAACAAAAAAGAAGATTTTTGCATCGCACATGTACATTTTACTCAATGAAAATTGCTTTCACACTTAAATATAACAGATACTTGTGTTAGTTTTATTTCTCCAACTAAAAAGGCAGAATGGCAGAATTTGGTATCCAATATATGTGACTGACTTCTATCTTTCTGTTTCATAAGTAATTCCGTACAGGCATACATCTGAATCCTGATTATAATATTTTATTTATTTATTTATTTTACACTCCTGATTTTATTCTCACCCCTGGTGATCCACCCTCTGACTTTTCCACCTCCTCCTCATACCCCTGCCCCCACGAGGATGTCCCCACCCCTCACATCAACCCAAGCAGACCTCTAAACTCCATGGGGTCTCCAGTCTCTTGAGGGTTAGGTTCATCTTTTCTGACTGAACCCAGATACAGCAGTCTTCTGCTGTATATGTGTTCAGGGCCTCTTATCAGCTGGTGTATGCTGCCTGGCTGGTGGTCCAGTGTTTGAGAAATCTCAGGGCTCCAGGTTAACTGCTACTGCTAGTCCTCTTACACGGTTACCCTCCTCAGCTTCTTCCACCTTTTCCCTAATTCAGCCACAGGGGTCAGCATCTTCTGTCCATTGGTTGAGTGCAAATACCTGCATCTGACTCTTTCACCTGCTTGTTGGGTCTTTCGGTGGGCAGTCATGAGTGGTTGATAACCTCAGTAATAGTGTCAGGCCTGGAGACCTGCCCTTGAACTGGATCCCTCGTTGATCTTGTTGCTGGATCTTTTTTTTCCCCCCCCCCCCCTCAGGCTTCTCTCCATTCCCATCCCTGAAGTATTTTTAGACAGGAACAATCATGGGACAGAGTTTTGATGTGGGATAGCAACCCACTCCCTCACTTGATGCCTTCCTGCTGGAGGTAAACTCTATGAGTAAGTTCCTTCTCACTACTGGCAGGCATTTCATATAAGGTCCCTTTGAGTCCTGAGAGTCTCTCACCTCCCAGGTCTCTGGTGCATTAAGGAGGATCCCCCCCGACCCCCCACTTCATGCCTCCCTAGGTAGCCTGTTTCCATTCTTTCTGCTAGCCCTCAGGACTTCAGCTCTTTTCCCTCACCCAATACTAGATCAGTTTCCCCTCTCTACCCCACACCTGTGCACTTTCTCTCCCAGGTTTCTCCCTCCCTGCTTGTGGTTGCTTTCTTTTCCCTACCAAGTTAGACTCAGGTGTCCTCATTTGACCCCTTCAGATTGTTGAACTTTTTGAGTTCTGTGGACTGTATCTTGGGGATATTCTGTGCTTTTTTTTTTCACACACAATGCTAAAATTTTTAATTAATAAACATAAACTGCTTTCATATTGGATTCACTATGAAAAGGTTATAGGAACACATTCAAGGCAACAATTTGTCCAGGAACAAGTATATCATTAAGTTCCCATTTTAACATGCACAATGTAGATTACAAATAAAGAAAAGAAATACAAAAGTAGTAAAAGCAATCAGTCAAAATCATATCTGAGGATGGATAAAGAGTAATCCAACTTTTTAAAAGTATAAATCCCATTTTTTCTTTTGTTTCCCCCTCCTCCCACTTTTATATTAATTATTGGTATAAACAGAATGTCCTATTCAATGACACTGATCTATTTCCAAGAACTACTGACACTTACTCTTGTCTGTGACTACCTTGATAATCTATGTTGCTCTTTCAGAATTAATTGACTAATCCTCCATAGAAGAGTATTGTAGCTTTGAAAAATATTAAGAGTCGATGGCAAAAACAGGAAGAAACCTACACAGTAGATATGATTGTACAAATGTATATGATCCATTAATTTAAATACTTATCCCCATTTCACTCAAGAAACTCTTCACCGTTTCCAATGTAATATATCAAACTCCATTTTAATAGATTAGCCTTTTATTATATTTATATTATATTATTTTATTATTATATTTTTATTATATCATTATATAATTTATATTATATTTTAAATTATGTCCATGTGGGAATATGTATTTTATATTAAATGCAGAAGCTAGCTATATTTGCATGAACACTTACAGGCAAACTTAAAGGAGAAAAAAATTAATAGTACCAAACACTGACATAGAAGTAATCAAAGGAAGATGATATTGTGATGACATGAAAGCAGACGTGAACACTGAAACACAAAGTTGGTATTCTAACATTATAAAAGGACAGACTTAGTGGTGTGTCCTATTCAATCAGTGTCAGATGATTCTGTGAATAAAATTCTCTAAACTTTGGGGTGGTTCTAAGGAACTATGCTTTAACTCAATGAAATCCCAAGAAAATGATCTCTACTGTTACTTCATTATTAGCAAAATAATTCAGAGATATTTCCATGATATGGTTTAATACTAACACATTACATTGATCATGTCTATGTAACGTCTGGGGCTATAACTGTGTGAGTTCCGTACCATACTATAGTGTGTGCATGGGGAGTGCCAGGCATTTGTTTCCTTTAAGTGTTCCTTTAAGCTTGCCTTTAAGTGTTCATGCAAATATAGCTAGCTTCTGTATTTTTTTGATAATATGCACTTATTAATGAGTACATATCATCCATGTCCTTTTGGGTCTGAGTTACCTAACTCAGGATATTTTCCAGTTCCATCTATTTGCTGGCAAAATTCAGGATGTCCTTATTCTTAATAGCTGAGTAGTATTCCATTATGTAAATGAACCACATTTTTGTATCCATTCTTCTGTCATGGGATATCTGGGTTGTTTCCAGCTTCTGGCTATCAAAAATAAAGCCTCTATGAACATAGTCAAACACATGCCCTGGTGGCATGGTGGGCAGCTTTTCAGTGTATGCCCAAGAGAAGTATTGCTGGGTCTTCAGGTAAGTCTATTTCCAATTTTCTGAGAAACCTCCAGATAGATTTCCAGAGTAGTTGTACCAGTTTGCAATCCCACCAGCAATGGTGGAGTGTTCTGCTTTCTCCACATCATAGCCAACAAGTGTTGTCACCTGAGGTTTTGATCTTAGCCATTGTAATTGGTGTGAGGTGAAATCTCAGGGTTGTTTTTACTTGGATTTCTCTGATCACTAAGGACTTTAAAGATTTAAGTGATTCTCAGCCATTTAAGATTCCTCTGTTTTGAATTCTCAGTTTAGTTCTATGCTCCATTTTTGATTGGATTGTTTATTTGTTGTTTGTTTGTTTGTTTGTTTGTTTGTTTTAGATTAGCCTTCGATCAGATGTGGAGTTAGTGAAGTTTTTTCCCAAGCTGTAGGTTGGCAATTTGTCTTATCGACTATGTCCTTTGCTTTACAGAAGCATTCCTGTTTCATGAGGTCTCATTTATCAACTCTTGATCTTAGAGATATAGTAGGGAGTATAGTACAGAGTGGGAGACAGCAGAATGGAGAAATAAGTAATACTAAGAATTCCTGAGAGAAAGTATGCAGAGATATTGTTATATATGTGTTTTTAAATAGAATTATACATTGTAAGGCAATAATGTTTACCCCATGAGTCATACATTACCTAAATACACACCAGTGGTAGGCAAGAGAAACATAATTTTGAGTTGTTGGATGAGATTTCCAAGAGGCTACTTAAACAATTTAGAATATTGCCTTATATTGTCTCCAAGATTTTGAAGATAAGCCCTACTGTTTAAGACAGCACATACTTCAGAAATGGACCTATAAAAATTTATGTTGTCTTGACATAAACTCTCCTACCCAAGTGAGAGCCCCCACAATATCTGGAAGTACTATGATAGCTAAGATATCTACCCAGCTGGTAGGCCTGCAAACTAAAACAACAATAACTCAGCAAAATATCCATATGGATGAGTAGTGTTGTTTTTAACTAGGGAGTAACTAACTGGATATCTAATTAGATTTAAGAACTCATCAATATAGGGATACTCATGTCTAGTATTATAAGCCTTGTCAACTACACCTGGTTGAAGAGACCATAGACCATAGTAAAGAACTTAGAAATGTTATTTTCCTAAATCAATACAGCACTGATTTTATTCCAAACATTTATCTTTATTTATGTAGATATGCATAGCTTTCATCCTTCAATAAAGCAGTGTCTTTTATTAACACACACACACACACACACACACAGATTCACGATTAGTCAAAGTATAGAAAAAAAATGCCATGTGATAACCAAGTTTTGTTTGATACCTCTACATTGTCACCTATACACCTAAGAATCAGGGAGAATCACTGAAGGTGGAAAGAAGATATTGTAAGAGAGAAATGATCACTCATTTTAGGTTATTGTCTTCTTTACAGGACAGGAAAACAGCAACCAAGAAATATCAGCAATGAGGATTGATGCATAACATTGCAATGAAAGCAACAATCAATATATTTAAACAAATAGGAAAGTTTCACAAGAACACACTTCTAGATGAAGAACAAGTAAAGAATTAAAAGATTGAAAGGACAGTGTCCTGAATATATCTTGCAACATATTCATTGTAGGGTATTAATATTTAAATATATAAATTAATACACTGTTAAATAATAATCACATTAATGAATGAACAAATGAACCAAATATATATTTTTAAAAGCAGAGGTAAAATAATCAGTAAATATATTCTTAAAATGCTCAAAATCATTATCCATTCAACAACTTAAAATCTCAACTACTCAGCTGAATAACTTTATCAAAAAGACAAATGAAAATAAATGTTAGCTCTAAAGTTGGCAAAGGACTGACAATTTTATAAAACATTGGTAGAAATGTTAAATAGTGTCACCATGGCACTATTTTAAGTAGAAAGGTTCTTTGAAAAAATTTTTAAATGACACAAATACAGAAGTAATGGTTATATATTAGAAGAAATGAAAATCAATATACAACATAAATCCATGTCCATATTTACTGTAACCTTGTCCATAATAGTTAAGAAAGGTGAGAGATTAGCTTTGCTTCCCGTCAAAGGTGAGTAAATAAAGAATACATGATTATATATACACACAATAGAATTTTATTTTGATACATGGAAGATGACATTATTTAGTTAACAAGAAAATAGAGGAGATACTATTTCAAGTGAGAAATAGACAAGACTCAGAGAATGATTACATGGTAAGTTTTTTAAATATTTGAAATCTAGAAAAAGAATGTGAAAATAGAATGGGGAATTTGAGGGAAAATAATGAGTGTCAAGAGTAAAAAATCTGAAGGTAATAAGGGTCTGTGTATATTATCAAGTACACTGAATCTGTTTATGAAATGTAACCATGATATATTTTATGTATAATAGACATACACATAGAAACAAACAAACAAACAAACAAAACACCAAGACATATGAGGGTAGCATTATACAGCAATATCTGCCAGAATTGCCTTGTAGCTTATTGAAATTCCTTCCAAAAGGAACTGGTTCAACAGGGTTATTAAATTCTCAACTAAGCATTCCTATACTCCTCTGAGCTGTTTGTATGCAATTCTTTGAGAATTACACATGATTTCTAAGGCCCTGGAACATCTAGAATATACAGCCTTGGAGGAGTTACTTGAAAGAGAAACTCATCTATGTAGCTATAGAGAAGACTTCATCCATTCTGAATAAAGACATTCCATTGAGCCTGCTCTGGAAACACCAGGGGCCTGGCAATTACCTCTCACTCTTGCTACAATAAACTCACTAGCAGTCCAGGGTAACTTTGGAGAAAAAGTACTTAAGTTTATCATTGTAACCATGGAGGAAAGTGGTAAATATTGTTCACATCTTCACAAGAGAAAGTCTTTTATAGAAATAGGCCTCAAAAGAGTTTCTAAAATAAGCCTCACGAATTACCAATTATAAAGAAAAGAATGAGCAAGATATATTGGTACACATTTGTTATTATAGAACTGAGGCAGGAAGATTTTAATTTTAAAACCAACATGGGCCTCACAGTCAAATCTTATCTCAAAAATAATTGAATGAAAGAAGGCTGTTATGTTTGAGTATATCAAAACATAAATGTTCACTTTAATTATTAGATATTGGAAGAATTTATTTGCAGTAGTTTATATAAGTTGAATGTCTTGGAATTGCACTAAAGGTCGTTTATGACATGCTCTGAGATTTTAAAAGGGTGATTTTCCTGGCACTTGTATAATTTCAGAAAAGGCTAGTTTTTAAAACCAGCTGGATAAACAGAACTTCAGAACGTATTTGCTTGGGTCATTTTAAGGACATCATAGATTCTCAGGATCAGAACATCTTACTCCACAACTTTCTGGAAAGATAAATATATTCCCTCAAAAGAGTGTGCATACAGTTATTTCGGAGCATTGTCCCATATAGTATGTGGAATTTTAGACCAAAGAGTATATTACAGCATCTAACCTGAATTTCAATGATCAGGATGTAGAGGGACCTATGTATTGATGCAGTCAGAATTTTTGACTGTGGTATGGCAACTCTCTCTCCCCACTTGATGCCCTGTCTTTCTACTGGAGGTAGACTCTACTAGTTTCTACTCTTCACTGTAGGGCATTTCATCTAAGGCCCCTCTTTTTCAGTTCTGAGAGTCTCTCGCCTCCCAGGTCTCTGGTACTTCCCACCTCACAGACCTAAGGCTGCATATTTCCATTCATTTTGCTTGCCCTCCGATCTTAACCCCTTTCTCTTCTCACCCCCACACCTGATAATATTTCTCTTTTCCCCTCCCTCTCCCCTTTCCCATGCAGTACTCTCTCTCTCTCTCTCTCTCTCTCTCTCTCTCTCTCTCTCTCTCTCTCTCTCTCTCCCTCTCTCCTCTCTCTGATGGCAAAATCATTTTATGTCTGTATATAAAAGGGAAAAGAAAACATATGTCAAACTTCTTTTGAACATGAAAGATCATAGTAATAAAAAAAATCCACTAATCCTTGGTTACAATATTCATTCAAACTAGTATTTTAATACAAATTTTATAGTCTTCCCTCTTTTCTTTCTCTTCATTTGTGAAAAAGCATTCGTAGCACACAGCAAGAGTTGACACTTAAAATGAACAATTCTGCCAGATGTTATGATTCTACTGCTATTTAAAGTAAATTAGTCTGCAATTTTAGTGACAATGTGTCAATTAAGTGACTGCAGGCAGACCATAATCCTGTTTCATATTTAAGCATGAGTCACTATAAGAAATTGATTGTAAAATAATTGAATTGTTTCAAAGCTTTAACAGTGAATTCAAAGCCTTGTATTTATTGATTCAACTTTTAGTCATATTTTTCTAATAATTTTTATAATTCTATATTTGACTTTGTAACAACTTCAGTAAATATGTTTTATATACATCAATATTCTGAACTATTGATTATTATAATAACATCTAGTGCTCCTACAATTTAACAGTATTTTGAAAGTTTGTTTTTATTGATAAAATGATATAATAATAATAAATACTGATAAGTATCATGAATCAGAATACAGAGAGTAAAACACGTGAATAAAAACCTTACTTCTAAATCTTTTCTCTGGTTGATGAGACATTTATCCATTTTCCTGTTTCCTCCACAAACATTAAAATGTATCCTAGTTACTCATATTTTGAAATTTATTTACTTCAGCAATTTCCAATTTCCTAAAGCATGTGTTATTATAATAGCCTTGCTATTATATTTCCATTTTGGTTACTGTGTTGATGATTAAGTCTTAGTGGTTCAAGTACAAAGCCAAATTTGATGTCATAATTTCAACTAATTTCAGTTTTCTGCTGTGGCAGATGTTGTTCTCTGCTATAGGAGGGATTAGGAGAAGAAAAATACTCTTGCCATGTGCTTCGTATTCCATGAATATCAATAAAGAATTTGAACTGTAAATTTAAGAATTGGTTTATATTTAATATGTACTCTGTCTATCACAAACCAAATACACATTAACTATAATAATAGATAATTCTAGTACAATAACAGATACTTGATTTGACAGCCTCAGACAGAAGGTTGAGTTTTGCACAATTATTCTTTTTGTGCATGTGTTCTAGCACACTGGCCTCAATGGCATTCATTAGCTTTGTTTGTTTGTTTGTTTGTTTTTGCTAAGATGGGATGAACCATATCTGAGAGGAAATAACCCAACATGAGGAATGGTTTAATTTGATTTTCACTTTGAGAAGTTTTATGCAACAACCAAACTGATCTAGTTGCTTTGAGCTCATGCTGGTTCATAATAGAGGGAAAACATATACAGTAGGAAATCATTTAACTCATTTCAAAACCAGTGAATAAAAAAAAGGAAGGGATAAGTGTCCACACTGACATTAAGAACATGATTTATTAGACTAGAAGACCCTCCATTAGGCGGTGCTTTGTTGGGTTTATACAGCTTCCCAATAATACCATGGACTGGAGACAATAACTTTCTCTAGTTGACACAGGTCTGCGTGTTCTGATCCTTTAAGAGATCTGCTTTAAATATTTTGGTTCTAAATTCCCCAAATATATTTCATTTGTAATTTTTGTGACATCATAGCATCAGCTTCATGGAGTTGTTGTCTCCAGGTAAACTAAATATATTATGTTAACCTTTAAGCCTACCAATATCTAATAAGTATTTCCCCATATTAAGACATTCTGTATCAGTCGAAAATAATGACAGGGCAGGATTACATGTGATAACCTACACCCTCATGAATATCAAACGAAGCATCCAAACTGCAACTTTGAAAATAGATTAGAAGTTTGAAAAGATAAGAAACAGACTGTAAGAAACTATGTAAGACACAGAATCACTTAAAAAATTAATAAACTATAATCTAGAGTGCGGAACAAAGTGATAAAGAGGAAAAAATCAGCTGTTATCCAAGTCTGGATCTTTAAACAAGCCATAAAAGAAAATATCCATAAACATAGTCAGCAGAAACAACATTTTAGAAGACAGACTAACAGTGTTTGTGAAACAGATGTTGGGAAATGGGAACAATCATAAAAGTTAAAATATGAACAAATCATTCTAGCAAAAGGACAAGCCCTGTACAAAAAAAAAAGATAAACACTGAAAAAAGAAATTGAAAAAAAAAATTAAAAGTTCATGAAAACACCAAGCTAAAAGCCACAATATATGAAGAGCACCTGGTGAGGACCCATGTAATTCTTGTGCTTGCTGCCTCAGTCTCTGTGCACTCATCTGTGTCTTACTTAGTTGATTCAAAAGGCCCTTTTCTTCTGATGTCTTCTGTCTACTCTGCTTCCAACAAGCCCTTTTCCTTCTGTTCCTCAGGATTCTTGAACTACTAGGGGAGAGACCTGATGGACATCTTCTATTTAGACTCTCTCTGTGTCTCTGTCTCTGTCTCTGTCTCTGTCTCTGTCTCTGTCTTTCTGTCTGTCTGTCTGTCTGTCTGTCTGTCTCTCTCTCTCTCTCTCTCTCTCTCTCTCTTTCTCTCTCTTTCCCTCCCTCCCCTCCCTCTCTCTGCATAATGTCTGGCTGTGGGTCTCTGTATCTGCTCCATATGATGCTGGAGAAAGCCTTTCTGATGATGACTAAGACACTAATCTATGAGTACAGCAGAATATCATTAGGAGTCATTTTATTGATACATTGTATTAGACCAGTGGTGTTCTTATTCTAGGTTCCTGGGCTACCTATTCTCTAGTTCTTGGACACCTAGGCAATATGAAGAATGGGCTCCTAACTTTCTGAGAAACAGCCATATTGATTTCTATAAAAGTTGTACAAATTTGTACTCCATTGAGTGGTATATGACTAAACTTAGGACTCTGTACCTCCTGTTGTGATCACATGTCCAACATCAATGTAATAGTTTTTGCTTCATTGTATTATAATGTATTTTGTCATGTTTGGTTGTTATCTCTTTGAGACCTGTTATTTTCTAATTAGAGACAAAAAGAAAATGAGTCCAAAGAGTGGGAATGTGGGGGAGAAACTTGGGAGAAGGACTGAGAGGAGAAACTAATTTTGGTGTGTTATATGAGAGGAGAATTTACATTTAATAAAAAGAAAACAAGGAAAAATAGCATTCTATCACAAAAAGAAAAAATGACATTAGAATATGGAAAAGCTTCCCAGATTATGAGTCAACAATTTAAAAAGTAAAAACAATTATGGTTACAAAAGCAATCTACATATCCACAGTAGTCTCTATCAAAATTCTAAAGGTTTTCTTTGTAGGAATATAAAAAGAACATAAATTTAATATGTGTTTATGTAAGACTTAATATAGACAAAGCTACTCTGATTTTAAAAAACACTGTTATATGAATAATGACACATGATTGCAATTTGTAAAAAAATTATACTATAAAAACAGCTCTGTGCTCTCACAAAACAAGATAGTTTAGGTAACAAGCATGGAATAGAGGACCAAGAACTTAACACACATAGTTTTCATTATCTGATTTCTGAGAAAAATGTCAAAAATATACTTTGGAGAGATGACAATCTCTTTAGCAAATGTTGCTAAAGAAATTGAACATCCACACATAGAAAAATATATCTGGACTTGTATCCATGATTTATACAAAAAATAAAATCAAAATGAAATAAGTTTCTTATCTTTATCCATTTATATAATTGGAGTTCTCATGTGCCATTAAGGAAACTTTTTTCTATAATGGAGGTCATTATAGAAAACCATAACCTATAAAAATGCACAGTTGTAGAGGATGTTTCAACTCACATATCTACACCACACCTATTGTACCTAATGATCAGGAATAATTGTGTAAAAGGGGGTGGAAATAATGTATGAAAGAGAGAAATAGAATGTTTGTTATGAGACTATGTCTCTTAGAAATATCAGGAGCTATAATCGTGAAGTCTCACCAATATTTCTACTTGAACAATAATTAGCAACATGTAAAGCAAAAGAGGAAATTTATTCAGCAGAGAGCACTGTAGTAAGAAAGTTAATCTGGAAATGATGCAATTATTTTATTCAGAAAATATTTTAAAAATTAATTACGTTAAAACACCAAGGAAACTTATCCCCCTAAACATAAAATAACTTATATAAGAACTGAAGCTACAAAGTTTTAGAGTAAAATATCTTAACCAATTCTGTACATTTGTTCTTTTACATAATCTTTTCCTATAATGTAACTTAGAAGCTGTTTGAAAATTTCTTCCAAGGTCTTTCTATGTATAGCACCTCCCTGTCCTTAAATTTTAATATTTTTCATGCCTTATTATTTTGAGATATGAGTCATAGGAGTGGAAAGCAAAAGTAGAAAAGGGATGAATATTTTTTGACCGCAGGACAAAAAGACTATGGATTCTTTTTTGGCTTTTATCCTCACAACAGTGTCAATTATTGTCAATATCAATGTCCACCCTAATCAATTGTCATCTCATGAACCAACATATTTCTATTATGCTTTTTTATGGCTATATCATGAATGCAATATGTTACCTTCTTAATGGACATCATGGACAAGCCTGTATACTGGTCTCCTTTCTGCATGAATAATGCCATTGATAAGTTTACATTAAACTCAAAGCTTACAGTGCTATTGCAATTATTCTAATCTAACATATGTTTTTACCATAAGGCATATTACAGCTTTCTTATGAATCATAACTAGTGCATCAGTATTGGACAAGTGAATCATTTTCAAACTAAAATTAACAAAAAGTACAAAATTACAAATAAACACAGCATCAAATAAATTATAAAGGTACAAAATATACTTGTTTAGAGTATGATATCACCTGGAATTCTCATACAACATGGTTCAAAATTTTGATCTGTTCTAAATATATCCAGAGGTAACCAGAAAATCTACTTTTATTGTTGTTGTGGCAATATTAATTATATGTCAACATAATGAGAATGGACAAATTGAGAAAAATATGTTGTTCAACACTTGAGTGAGAGCATTTACAAAGATCTACCTCAGTAAATCTCTGTAATAAAGAATTTTATTTAATAATAATTACAGATGAATAAAATACCACATAAGTATAATGTATAAAAAATAATATTGTTTCCAGTAGAATTGATGTTTATATAAAATAAAAGTACTCAGAAACAAAATTTCACTTCGAAAAGAAGAGACAATATTTTACATTAAACTAATAAAGAAAACAAAAATAGATAAAAAGAAAAGAATGTAGAAGGGGGATCAGATGGAATGAAAAATGTGAAGCAAGAGAAAATGTAGAATAGAGAAGGCAGAAAATAATATTAAAGCAAATAGAAACTAAAGTTTTATCAAATATCTAAATATGGAAATATATGAGGCTAGAAATATCTTCATAACATTTAAAATATAATTAAAACAGAAATAAGCCCAAAAGTTTTGTCTAATAAATGTTAATTAAAAGATACCCACGGCAGCAGCTTTATTAAGCCAAATGGAAGAGAAGACAGTATATAATATTCAGAAAAATGGTACATCAAGATAATGATGAACTTGTGTGCATACAGTGTAATCTGAAAGTTTTTATACCTAAAATCGATAGACTCTCTGAGTAAAGTAAAAATTTTTAACATAGTTTCATCAGGAATTCACCTAAGAAACAGGCAAAATAAACAAAAATGTATAAAATTAGCTCAAGCAAAAACCATATTAAGTATAACATCAAAGAGCTCTCTCTAAAACAAATATATGTCCACTCTTGTAGGTCACATGTGCATTGTCTATCACTAATCACATTTGTTTTGTTTTGTTTTGTTTTTATTTCATTTAATCTTTTTTGACAGGCCAGAATTTATACCCCTCCCAGTCTAAATTTTTAATCATATTTAAATTTAAAATTGACAGCTAAATTTTACATCTATTTTTAAAATTTTTTGATGTTATACTAAGTTAAAATTGTAAGAAGCTGTCTACCTATAAAACAAGTCACATTTCATTGTCTTATTTATTTAAGAGCAATTGGTTTATTTGGTGTTTTATAGCCCTGAAATGGTCTAGTGCATATTCCTAAAAGGAGGATGTTTTACTCATATTGCTACAATAGTATTGTAAGTGATATTTATAATGGAATTTGATTCTTATGCATGGACATTTTCTTGGCCCAGTTCTCACTAGTTCGTGGGCCATTTTCTCATAGTTCCCAGACAAAAGTGATTCTTTATGCATTTAGCTCACAAGAGCTACTTTCTAAGAAGGTAGTTTTTCTTAGCTTTAGACCATAAAACTCTCCCTTAGCTAAAGTTTAGCTAACATGGCCAAATATATTTTATAAAGTCATAATTGTATTTTTGAAGGGAAAAATAATTCAAAAAATTTTAACTCATTATAGATGTTCTGTATAATCAATTGACCCCTTATCATGTAATATTTATAAGGCAACATGGAAGCACTTTTAATAATTGTATAGTAATACAAAAAGACATTTTCATGTAGGTTAATATTAATACTCTTATATCAGTAATCATATTATCTGTTGTGTTACTGGGTCACCTCTTTTTTAGTTTGTCATAGAAATGGCTACAGAAAAAGAGTTGGATCTCTCATACCATAAACTACATCAACACCTTATTTAACATACACATTAACACCTGCATTGGCAACAATTAAAGAAATAAAATATTTTCATAGCAAAGAAACATTTGTAGAAGTCTTACTTTTCTAAATATTATTTTATTTGAAGACATTTGTTTGTGTGTCAAACACTACCTAAATTAAAATGTTTATTTCTATAATGACTAAATGAATGTTTGTTTTGCTCCAATCTAAATGCACAAATGTTCTTACAAATGTTACATGGGACTGTTGCTACTAACTCCTTCATATGCTTTCCTCATCAGGAATTTTCTCTCAAATGCCTTTCTATTTGAAGAAAATGCAATATATTTATCAAAAATTATATCTTTTTTTGACATGTATAGTCACTAGACTTTAGTCTTTCTTCGTACAGAGTATTTTACATACATTAATCTTTTTCACTAGAAAATAAAATTATTGGAAAATGAAATTGAGGCATTGGAACTTTATTTAGAAGATGAACTTGTAAGTGGAGCTAGAAATTGCATGTCCCAATGAGAGCACAGTTCTGGCTTTCTGATTGTATAATTGACCACTATTATGAAATTGTACAGCCTTATTATTACTATAAATCAACTGTTAAAATTATTGAAAAGTCTTTTTAATCTAAACTTGGTGGCTACAGGAGATCTTGACTATAGCTTCTGAGACTAGGGTTTCAGAATAGATAAGCAGCAACAAGAACAACAAAATCCATGATGTTTGAACTGTTTCAAAACAAGGCATTATGGATACATTTTTAAAAAAAAAAACAGTTTATTTTAAACCAATAAATCAAGTTGGCAGGCAATAATGGCATGGCAAAAAATAGTCAGGGAACTAAATAGTAGCACCAAGAACCTGAGGGCCATCTTCTTGTGCACAGTCTGTTCTTATTCCTGGCAATGATCTTGACTGCAACCTGTTTACTATTTTTTTTTATGTTAGTCTTTTTGAACTATTTTCAGTGTCATGAAAATAAGAGTGAAAATTCCAGCAATAATACTATGCCAAGACCTTATAAACAATAAAAAAAGACAATATATTTTATTTAATTGATAAAATGTAGTGAGAATATCAACATTGGAAACCTTGACCATTTTCTTAATTCTTAGGAAGATGGTCATATGAATAAAAGCAACTTAACTGCCACTTGCATTCCTGGAGGCCTGCTTATGCCTAAGATCTCCAAGCACCAAACCCTGCCTGATGTTTCTTTGGGAAGTCCAGCAGCTATGAGGTTTTGTTGAGCACTCTGTGCTCAAACTTTTGGTCCACATATTTAATTGAAATCCCAGTGATCTGGAACTATTAGGGACCACAAGATTAGAAAACCCTCATCCCTGAAAACCTCATGCCACCAGAGGTAACCAGCTCTACTTGCAGATTCAGAAAGTTGCTGCCACCAGGAACCAGTTCTACATGCTTACTCAGAGGCATGCTGCCATCAGGGACTATCAGGCCTGACAAAACTATAAAAAAACAAATGATGAATGACCAGTGCAAGGGCACAATTACAAAAATAAAGGGCAATATGGCATTACCAGAAAACAGCTTTCCTACTACCACAATACCAGGAAATCCTAATACACCTAAATCATAAGAAAATAACTTTAAATCAAATCTTCTGAAGAGGACATGAATAAACCCTTTAAAGAAATATAGAAAAACACAATCAAACAGGTAGAGACCCATAAAGTGGAAACAAATAAATATAAAGAAATGTAGGAAAATACAATAAAACTGATGAAAGAAATGAATAAATCTGTTCAAGATCTGAGAACAAAATTAGCAGAAATTAAAGAAACAAAACTGGGGCAATCATGAACATGGAAAACCTGTGTTTATTGTCTTGCTTGTTCCTTCACTATATGCATCTAGTATACTGATAGAACCTCAACCTAGAACTGACCTTAATACTTGCATGTAATTAAAATGGTATAAAAGTGAGAAGGAGGAAGGGGAATGATATGGAGGTTGTAGGGAGGGAAAATGTGGAAAGGAGATGACATCTGAAATGTAAATAAATAAAATATCTAAAAAATAAATAAATAAAGCCAACTTTGAGAAGTTTTAAAAATAGAAAAAAAAAGAAAACCTATATATAAGAACAGGAACTCTAGATACAAGCATCACCATCAGACTATAAGAGAAAGGAAAGAAAACCTCAGGCATAGAAGATATGATCAGAGAAATCAATACATCAGTCAAATAAAATCATATACAAATTAACCCAGTTTGAAATAAAAAGGGAGGTATACCAATAACCATAGAGAAAATCTAAAGAGTATTTACGTCATATTTCAAAAGTCTATACTCCACAAAATTGAAAAATTATATATATATCATTTACCAAAGTTAAATAAAGATCAGGTAAATTATCTAAATAGTCCTACAACATCAGAGAAAATTGGACCAGTCAATAAAGTCTCAAAACCAAAAAGGAAAAAGCATGGACCACATGATTTTAGCAGAATTGTACCATACATTCAAAGAAGGAATACCAATACTTCTTAAACTATTCCAACAAACAATCATCAAAAAATAGAATTAGAAGAAATATTGTCAAATTCATTATATGAGGCCACAGTCACTCTGATAGCTAAACCACACAAAGAGTCAAGGAAGGAAGAGTATTTCAGACAAATTTTCTTTATGAGCATTAATGAAAAATTAATAGACAAAATACTTGAAAAACAAATTCAAGAACACATCAAAAACATTATACAACATGATCAAGTAGACTTCATCTACTTGATGAAGAAGGGGTGGTTCAGTACATGATAATCCGTCAATGTAATCTACCATATAACAATGTGAAAGAAAAAAAATCACATGACCATCTCATTAGACACTGAAAAATCCTTTGACAATATACAATACCCCTTCATGTTAAAAGTGGATAAATAAGAGATACAATGCACATACCAAATGTGCACAAATAACGGCACAAAACCACAATAACAAAACCACAATAACAGCAATATAAAGCAAGAAAATAAGTAGAATAAAATTAAATGGAGAGAAACTTAAATCAATTCTACTAAAGTCAAGGACAAGGCAAGGATGTCTACTCTCTTCATATCTCTTCAATACAGTGCCTGAAGTTCTATTTAGAGCAACAAGACTGCTAAAGGAGATCAAGGAGATAACAATTCGAAGGGAAGTCATCAAAGTATCAGTATTCACAGGTGATATGATAGTACACATAAATGACCCTGAAACAAAATATCCACAAATAATATAAAATATCTTGCTATAAACTGGCTGATAAAGAAATCAGAGAAACAATGCCCTTCAAAATAGCCACAAATAATGTAAAATATTTTGCCATCACTCTAACCAAGCACGTGAGAGGCCTGTATGATAAGAACTTCAAGTCTCTCTGAAGAAAGAAGTTGAAGAAGGTATCAAAAGATAGAAAGATATTACATGCTCATGGATCAGTAAGATTACCATAGTGAAAATGGCTATCTTAGCAAAAGCAATGTACAGATTCAATGCAATTCTCATAAATATTCCAACACAATTCTGTACATATCTATACAGAATAATTCTCAACTTTATAGGGAAACACAAAACAAAACACCAGGATAGTTAAAACAATCCTTAACAATAGAAGACTTCTGGAGGTTCCACCATCACTAATTTCAAGATGTGCTACAGAGCAAGAATAGTAAAAACTACAAGGTATTGGTATAGAAAAAAATAGGTTGATCAATGGAATCTAATCAAAGATCCTGAAAAGAAAAACAACCCAAATAACACCAGACACTTGATTTTTGACAAAGAAGCCAAAAGCATTCAATGGGACAGGGAGATGATCTTCAACAAATGGTGCCTGTCTAACTGGGTGTCTACATGTAGACGAATACAAATAGATCAATACTTATCAGTATGTATAAAACTCAAACCCAAGTGGATCAAAGATCTTAATATAAAACCATACACAATAAATCTAATAGAAGAGAAAATAGAAAATAGCTTGTAATCCATTGATACAAGAAGACAATTCCCTAAACAAAATACCCATAGTTAAGGCACTAAAGTGAATGATTAACAAATGGAACCTTGTAAAACTGAAAAATGTCTGTTAAAAAATGCCACCATCAATAAAGGAAAAAATGGCAGCCTACAGAATGTGAACCCTACTGATAAAAGAGGGCCAATATCCAAAATTAGAAACAAATAACCAAAATAACCCAATTTAAAAATGAGGTACAGAGCAAAAGAGATTTCACAACAGAGGAAACACAATTCGCTGAGAAACAGTAAGAAATGTCCAATGTCCTTAGTCATCAGGAAACTACAAATCAAGACAACTCTGAGATTCAGCCTTACACCCATCCGAATATCTAAGATTAAAATTTCAATGGACAGCACATGCTGGCAATATTTGGAGCAAGAGGAACATTCCTCTGGGAGTTCAAACTTGCATAACCACTTTAAAAATCAATTTGGTGATTTCCAAGAAAATTCAAAGTAGTTATACCTCATGACCCAGATATGCCACTCCTAAAAATATACCCAAAAGAACACCTAACATACCAAAAGAACACTTCCTCAACTATGTTTATAGAAGCTTTTTTCATAATAGCCAGAAACAAGAAACAATCTGGATTTCTTTCAGCTGACGAATGGATAACAAAAATGTAGTTCATTTATACAATGGAGTACTACTCTTCTATTAAAAACAACCTCATTATGATTTTTCAGGTAAATGGATGGAATCATAAAGTAACATCCAGAGTGAGTTACCCAAGACTCAAAATGACATAAATGGTATGATATTTAAGTAGATATTAGCCAAAAGGGACAGGATAAACCACTCTATGATCCACAGACCCAAAGAAGCCAAATAACTAGGATGTCCCAATGAAGGATGCTTGAATCTTTCTCAGAAGGGAAAATAAAGTAGACAACAAAGGTAAATAGATAGAAGTTGGGAGAGGGGAATGGGGCTGGGTGATCAGGTGTAGAAAGAGCAGAGAGGAGAGAGAGAGAGAGAGAGAGAGAGAGAGAGAGAGAGAGAGAGAGAGAGAGAGAGAGAGAGAGAGAGAGAGAATCGAAACTGATGGGGTGAAGGTTTATCTATAGGATATTTCAGAGACCTAGGAATAGGGAAGGCCCTAGGAAGTCTATATGTTTGACTTGCTGAGACTCCTAGCCATAGAGATATGGAAACAGAAATGCCTACATCCAGAAGCCAGGCAGGATTCCTAGTGAAGGGATAAAGATACCAACCCATCCACAACAACTTTTAACCAAAATGTGTTCTGCCTACAAGATATACACGGACCAAAATGAAACAGAGAGTGAGTGAACGGCCAACTAATCACTGGTCCAACTTGAAATCCAACCCATGGGCAAAATCCAATCCTTGACACTATGGACAATACTCTGTTATGCTTGTAGACAGGAGCCTAGCATAACTGTTCTCTGAGAGGATTCACCCTGAAGTTGGGAGAAACAGATAAAAACATCCACAGGCAAATATTGGATGGAGCTTGGGGAATCTTGTGGAAAACCTGTGGAAAGGATCGAAAGACCTAAGATAGATAGAAACTCTACAAGGAGACCAACAGTGCCAACTAACCTGAACCCTTGATGACAGAGACTGAACAACCAACTTGAAAGAAAGCATGAGTTGGACCTAGGCTCCCCTACACAAATGTAGCAGATGTGAAGCTTGGTTTTCATGTGGGTCCCCCAACAACTGGATCTGGGCTTTCCCTGAATCTGACACCTGCCTGTGAATTCAATTCCTTTATCTGGGCTGCCTTGTCTGGTCTCAGTAGGAGAGTATATACCTTGTCCTGGGGTGACTTGATATGCCAGGGTTGGGTGATACCCATGGGACATCCTCCTTCCCAGATTACGATAGGAAAGGTAGAGAAGAGGTTGTGTGTGTGAGGGACAGGGAAGAGTAGAGGGCTGCAATGGAGATGTAAAGTAAATAACTAAATTAATTAATAAAAAGGTAATTAAACCTTAAATAAATATAAACAGGCTTGATTCAGATTACTAGATACTTACAAATATTTCATAATGGCTGAAGATGAAGGTTTGCATGGATTGGGTTTGGGGTAGAAGTAGAGAAAACTCACTTCAGAGACAGAAGCTTAAAAAAAAATGAAAGGTTTATTTTCTGAGTGTTCAAGCATGTGGGCAGGTTGGTAAATGAACTGTGTCCCCCCAAAAAAGGTTATACATTATTTTTAAATGATGGGAACAAAAGATGGGTAGTACTGAGGGGAGCTGCAGTATTGTCCAATTTTATTTTGAAATTGCTCATTAATCAAGAATTGCTCCTAGAGATTGGGCTATATCCTGAGTACGTACCTGGGATAAAGGTCCTTAATTCAGCTTTTGCATCAAGGTCCCCTCCTAGACAATGGCCCTAAAATTTAGACTGGTAATGAAACAAAGGGGTGGGCAAGCTGCAAGTAAAAAATTAGGGCATAACTGGTTATTGATTATCTATTTTTATAACTTATGCACCTTGGTTTCTATGTTTTTTAGGGGTCAACAGACAATTTAAAAAAATTCATTCCTAGGCCTGGGAACATGAGCTTGTTTGACCCTGTCAGCAAGATGGAGGAGTTGTCATTGAGATAGCTGGTATCAAACAACTGCTTCCTTACAAGTTGTCCCTGAGAGGTCTGGACTTAGACAACTGTTTACAACAAAAGCTCTTCAGCTAAAAGGAAGTCCCTAGCTCCTCTAGGTCCTGAGACTTTGAAATTAATTTCTTCCAATAATTAAATGGAATGAATGAATGAAAATGAAATTTGAAAACTTTCATTTCATGAAAGTTTCATGAAAATGAAGTTTGAAAATGAAATAATAATTCTTAGAGTAAGTTTCTTATGTTTGTTCACACTATGAACTTACCATGTTAACTCCAAGAAAACAACACAGCATTAGCTCCTAAGGAAAGCCTTATCTCTGTTTCAGTTCAAAGGCCAGGGCAAGAAGTTCTAATCAACAGCTACTAAGTCTACCCCTATGACGGTTTAAAGATCAGAAATTTCTATATGATTTCCAAGATTAACATTCTTCAGTCTTGACCTCATCAGTGACACTGAACTTTAGTATCTATGACACCATTATTTTAAAATTGGTTTGCCTAATTAAACTGTAACAAAACTTCAAAATTACTCTTGAAAATCTGAAGAAAAAGGCAAACCAGAGAATCCTTGTTCTATATGTTCTGTCCCACAGAGATACACCATCATGGCTGTAGCAGCAGGATTTTTATTTACAGGAAAGAGAGTGTAATGCGGTCTAGAAACTAGAATTCTAGCTTCTAGGATGAAATAAAGGGTTTTCCTCAAGCTTACTGACCCAGGCTGAAGCAATTGGCAAGATTTGTATGAAAGATCACTGTGTAACCTCTAGAGTTTCAGTTTTCTAATTGCACTTGACATTAAGTGCAAATCTTTCAGCTAATGATGTGAATTTAAATTTTGTATTACTAATTGAGGCTACACAGTAATTCCATCTAAAGATATTCATGAACCACTGTACCATGTTGATTTAAATGGCCTCTTCTTTAATGAGAACAACTTAAATTGCTGCTTTCCATTATAGAGCCCTTCTTTATTTTAATAAATATTTGACTTGTTATTTATAAAATGTTCCAAACATATCATTCTAATCAAGAAGCACATGAAATGATAACTATTATTTTTATGTAAGCTCTCTACTAGATTCCATGTATCTTTCCTTTGGTACTTAATTTATTACTAAGAAGCAAACCACTTTGATATAATTTTTGTATTTTTGTTTTCTTTACAATGATTGGCTACATTTATATTTGGTTACCTAAACATCTTCAATAGAATCAAATAAAGTCTTTAAACTTTGTGAAATATTCTTACTATGAAATATCATACTGGATCATTTTAGTAATGATATTCATATAGGATTCTAAAGCAAGAGATAACCAAAGGTAAATTTGTATTTTTTGTTTAAATCTATGCTAAAGTAACGGGCATGAAACTCAAAAGCCCAGTGGTGGTAGTATGATGAAATGGGAATTCCATTTATGAGAAATCTGTGGGAGATATTCAAAGTTGCAGGCACTTTTTTTCTTACATAATCTTCAATTGAAGAAAAACAAATGTTAAACAAGCCTTTTTAAATGTTTGATGTGTTGTTATAACCTATGTATTTTTCAGGAGAATCAAAAAGATGTATTCTTGTGCTTGACTCAGGCTTAGGGAGATTCTCTGTGTGCATTTTCCCTACTTTATGAAGAATTATATCATTCTGTTCCTATGACACAGATTTTACAGGGATACCATCTCTGAGATAGATAGAGATGATTGTTAATATATGTTTAGAAGCCTGGGGAAAAAGAATTACTCTGTAGTATTGAAGCAAATGCTTGCCTTCTATAGAATCTTTTCTTTCTTATAAAAAACACTTGTTGGACTGCTATTATGTGGTTATTAAAAAAATAGTTATCTTATAAGAGATAGAAATGATGTTTCCAGTAATTATATATGTGTGTAAATGTAACTTTTGTTCACCAGATGTAATTGTTGTCTCAGAGGATTACTATCAAATAAGCTCACCCTTTCTAGTTCTTTCTGAACTTTGGCTAGGTGGATGAACTCAGCTGTTTCAACTCAAAACTCTTCTCCAAGCTGACTTACTGAATCATCTTTTCTCAGCTTCTCACTGAATTGTTTTGATGAACAACCTACCTCTGAATTCTATGAACTGAACTGTACTGAATGCCCTGACTGTAAAAACTGAACAGACCTGCAAGAACTCAACTACATTCAACAGAACTACACTGAACTGCTCGGAACTGAACTCAACTGAACTCCACTGCATTGTTTGAACTTAAATGAACTGCCCTCCATTCTTGACTCACTCTGCATTGCTCTTAAGTATCCTCTCTTTCCTGTCTGTATTTGTAAGTGTTTGGTGTATCTTATCTCTTATTTATTCTGTAAATCTTACTCTAATTCTTTTCTTTCTCTACCACTCAATTAGATGTCACTTTTAAATATGGCTGCATCCTTTTACAAACTAACTTTACTTACATTTTTGAGCTGAAAGGTGTGTACTAAGGGCAGGCCTATATTTTAGCCAGAAGGATTATTAATAGTGCCTCATTTCTGCCTAATCACACAAAACTAGATGGTCTTTGGGTTTAATCCCTTGTCAGAGCAGCCATGTTGCAGAATTAAAACTTCTCTACATCCACTCCCTTTTGATTATGATAAAAATTGTGCATAGCTTAACTATTACAAAAAAACCAATTATCAATCTAACACAATTAAAGTCTAAATCTCCTAAAAAAGATCCTCCGATGCAATGAACCTTCATCACTGCAGTACTGATCATCTGTCTTTCACCAAATGTCTGATTTTTTATCAAGGTTTCCCACTCTGTAAGTCTGATGGGTGCAATTTATAAAGGTAATTTCCATCAAAATTACAACATGATTCTTCACAGAATTTGAAATAACAATTCTCAACTTTATAAAAAAAAAGAACCCAGGATAGCTAAATCAATCATAAAGAAGAAGAAGAAGGGGAAGGGGAAGGGGAAGGGGAAGGGGAAGGGGAAGGGGAAGGGGAAGGGGAAGGGGAAGGGGAAGGGGAAGGGGAAGGGGAAGGGGAAGGGGAAGGGGAAGGGGAAGGGGAAGGGGAAGGGGAAGGGGAAGGGGAAGGGGAAGGGGAAGGGGAAGGGGAAGGGGAAGGGGAAGGGGAAGAGCAAAACAAACAAACAAACAAAAAAACTTCTGGAGGTACCACTTTCCCAGATTGTAAGCTGTAATATGCACCAATGGTAGAAAAACTCTCATGTTATTAACATAAACCAGACATTTCAATCAATTAAATAAAATAAAAGAGGTAGAAGTAAATATACACATATATGGACCTTTAATATTTTTACAAAGAAGACAATGCCATACAGTGAAAGAAAGAAAGCATGTTCAACAAATGGTGCTAGTTTAACTGGATGTCTGTGAGAAATAAAATGCAAATCAATTCATGTTTATCATCCTACACAAAACTCAAGTTCAAACATATCAAACACCTTAACATAAATATGGGTACACTAAATCTGGTGGTTTCTCAGAAAAATGTGAATAGTTCTATTTCAATACTCAGCTATAGCATTTCTGAGCATATACCCAAAAGATGCCCCACTATACCACTAGAACACTTGATTGACAATGTGTATAGTAGCTTTATTCATAATAGCCAGAAACAGGAAACAACCTAGATGTTCCTCAACTGCAAAATGGATTTTAATAAAAGTGTTTCATTTACACCACAGAATAGTACTCAGCCATCTAAAACAAGGACATCACAAAGTTTGCAGGCAATTGGATACATCAGAAAGACATGCATGGTATGTACTCACAAGTGCATATTATCCACTAAGTACAGGATAATGAGACTACTATCTACAGACTCAAAGATGACAAGTAGCAAGGAAGGCCCAGAGAAGGATGCTTGAATATTACTCAGAAGAGTAAATAAAATAGACATTTAAAGTAGATGGATGGAAGGAACAGAGGTGGAGATCAGGAGTAGGGAGGGGAGAAGATTGGAAGAAAGAACAGAAAAAGGGGGCATCTCTGGGACTAGGGAGGCTTTAGAGAGTCTACAGGTATGACTCTAGCTGAGACTTCTACCAGTGAAGGATATGGAACCAGAAGAGGCTACTTTCTATAGCCAGGCTCTTCTTTCAGTGGGTGTAGGGGGACACCAATCCACTTATAAAACCTTTGACCCAAATGTTGTTCTACCTTCAAGTTCAAGATAAACATGGATGAGAGATCAAGGTGGCCAATCAATGGGTGGCCCAATTTGTGTCCCACCTCATGGGAGAGAGCTAACTCTGACACTATTAATAATATTCTGCTGTGCTTGCAGGCAGGAGCCTCACATAACTCTCTTTTGAGAGGCTTCATTCAGCAGCAGCTGATAGAAGCAGAAATTGAGACCCACAGCCAAACTAAATATTGGGGGAAGAAATGTGGGATCTGGAGACATCCTTGATTACCAACAAGATTGATAAAGGATTATCATCAGAGTCAAATAATCTAAGCCCGTGATTGCTCACAAAGACTGAACTACCAACCAAAGAGCATACAGGGGATGAATCTCTACCCCTTAGACAGATGTATCAGATGATACTCTGTTGCCTGCCTTTGCATCTCTTTCCCATAGTTTTGCTACCTTGTCTGGCCTCAGTTGAAAAGGATGTCCTTAGTCTTTCTGTGACATGATGTACCAAGGTGGATTGATACTATTCTAGAGCCTTCTCTTTTCTGAAGAAAAGAGGCTGGGAGAATGGGGAAGGGTGTCTGAGGGTGCAACTGCAATTAGGCTTTAAAGTGAATAAATAAATTAATTAATTATTGAGAAAAACTTATTTGTTAATCTTATTTATTAGAATTTTAATTCATAATTCCAAGCTAGAAATAGTATAATTATGCATTTCAGTATTTGCTTAAGTCTTTTTAGGCAACATAAAATAATTACATCATGGATGTTTAAACAACAATTCTGAATCATATTTTGTATTTAATTCAAATTACCTATAATATATATGTATATTTATGTATGTGTATGTACATATTCTACATAAGTAGATCAAATAGATAGATAGATAGATAGATAGATAGATAGATAGATAGATAGATAAATAGATTCATATTTACATAGATACATAAATACACAGAATAATTCTGGTTATTCAATTTGGGGCAATAATATTTTATAGAAAACTATAAAGTCTATCAAGAATCCCAGTGCTAAGCATGGAAAACCCACTTTTAGCTATTGGTCAAGGGATTTGAAGAGACCCCCAAAACAATATAGGCTATTGCCATTGCTATTGGTTGCATTAGAGACAAAGAAGTTAAGACCCTATTGCTGAAGATACCACATGCTTTGACACAGTACTAGGAGAATGAATGATGGATATGACCCTGAAGTTGCTTACCTTTGGACTAGTTCTCATAGAATCAGAAGGGGCTATGTAAACACTCAAGAAAAGAAAGAAATCAATAACTCTACCCATCTTTAGTCCTTCAATACTACTACAGTGACCAGTATGGCAAGATATTCTATAGTGACACTTATGTCCCTGGAGCAACCACAGTCCCCTAATATTATTTAGAGCCAGTTCAATAGGACACAGTTTATGCCTGAAACTAAATATAGTTAACTACTCATGGTTGATGAGGCTGTGGATCTAGAAAAGAAGAAAAAAAAACCTTACTTCTGCTACTTTCCTAAACCAGTATAATTTCTAGCTGCATTCTAAATACATATCTTTATACTCACAGATAAATGTAACTTTCTCCCTTCATCAAAGAACTTTTGCAGTAGATGATTATTAGAGAAAAGCACAACCTACAAAGAAGAATTAACCATGGGGTACCATATCTCATCTGCTATATCTAACATGCAACTCTTACAATAAAAGAACATTACAGAAGAGGACAGAAATATTATAAGAACCATAATAACAGGGAGTCTCCTGCAATATTATGTCCTATAAAACAAAACAAGAGCAGGAAACAGAACAGCTAAGGAGGACGGTATGGATGTGGAAGGGTAGGAATAGATATAATCAAAATAATTTGCATGACATTCTGAAAAAATAATTAAATGATGGTTATTAAAAACTTAAGTTTTGTTCACTATTTGTTAAAGGACTAGGATTAACCCTTATCATGAATATTTTTTACTGAAGTATATTAATTCTTATTGAGTAGTATGGCTTTTTGGTAACTAGAATTTAAATCCTGGTTTACTATTTTTTTTTTTTTTTACTTTAAAATTTGAACATCATGGCAGAATGTAGCCAGATATAGTGCTGAAGTTGCTCAGAGTTCAACATCTCCATTGAAAGGAATTCAAAGTAGACTGTGTAACACAGGCAGCTAAGAGGAGGATCCCAAAGGCCATGCCCTTCTCAGTGAAAAACCTCCTTCAACAAAGTCACACATACTCCAACAAGGACACAAGTCCTAATAGTGTCACACCCTGGAACAATAAGATATAATTGTTCTCATCAGAAGCCTCAATCTTTAAGAACTATTCACTTCTTAGAAAATTTTTTTTTCATTTATGGCAATCTGGAGTAGCTTGAAGTTACTAAAATTATTTTCCTTCAAAAGTATAATTATAAAATATTCAAGAGAAGAGCTCTTTTGAATGTGTGTCAAATGTAAGTAGAGATGATTAAAAGGTTAGAAAATTGAGCACCCCTAGCAAGGATGACAAGTCTAGAAACTTGATCATATCCCCTAACAAACTGAATCAAAAAGACATCAACCTCCTATTTTATGTCCCTTTTGATCAAAAGGGGCTGTGTTATTTCCCAGGTATACACCTCAGTAAATGCCCAGTTCATGAGCCTCTTTTGGTTCTGTTCATTCCTGTGTAGAGAAATGCTAGGGTGGTAAAGTGGGAGTGGTTAGGTGGGTGGGCGAGCACTCTCAGAGAAGCAGGGTAAGGGGGGGATATAGGGGTTTAAAGAGGGGAAACAGAGAAAGGGGATAAACATTGGAATCGTAAATAAATAAATAAAATATGCAATTAGAAAAAAAGGTAAATGCAAATAGCAAATATTACATCTCTGGAAACCTGTTAGCTCTTTTCCTGCAATGACATCAAGCTCTCACTCCTCCAATGAAGTGAATAATGTGGGCTTTGGAGATGATCAAATCATGAATAATGGAAATATTGTTACAGAAAAAAAGATTAAAGCTTTCAACTAATACCTTCTCCTCAATATTCTTCTTATTCCTTTTGCAAAGTATTCATTTGCACGGATCTGATCCGTTTCCAGAAAAACTATAACCATAAAGACAACACTGATAACAAATGGAAAATATGTTTATTATTGAATAATAATAGAAAAGAAGTTGATCAGACTAAGTATCTAGACATATGGTTTCTATATTATTAAGGCGATTTATGATGACAAGGCAGCTTTGTGGATAAAAAACATTCTCAAATACAAGGTATTAAAGTGGATAAAGAAAATGAATAGATTAGATATGGTCTGACAGACGTATAGAGAACAACTAAAGTAAATAATAAAATCAATAAAGCCAATATTGCATAGTACAAGGAGTCTTATAAAGTTCTATAAAACAAAATGAAATTAAATCAAGAGATATTTCATTCTCAGAATGAAATACATTTAAAAATACATATTATTTTTATTTCTTTAAAATGAAAATAAACAAGGTAAGGAAATGGAAAAACAAAAGATATTCCATTGTGTAAATTAACCATATTTTTATTTATCTATTCTTCATTGGAAAGAAGTCTAAGTTGTTTCCTGTTCATGGCTATTATGAATAAAGCTGTCATGAATATAATTGAACAAGTATACTTGTGGAATGTTGGAAGATTATTTGGGTATATGGCCAGGAAAATCACAATAAGGTCTTGAGGTAGAACTAGTCCCAATTGATTTTCAAAGTAGTTGTACAAGTTTGCACATCCACTTGTAATAGAGGAATGCTCCGTTCGCTCTACATGCTGTCACTTAAGATATTAGATATTTTACCTTTCTGAAAGATATAAATGTAGTCTCAGAGTTTTTTCATTTTCATTATCTTTATGACTAACAATGTTGAACATTTACTTAAATGTTCCTTAGACAGCAGAGAATGTCAGTTGAGAATTCTCTGTTTAGCTCTGAATACATTTTTAATAGGGTAATTTTGTTTGTTGCTGTCTAAGACATATATATATAATCATCCCTCTGTTGGATGTAGGATTGGTGAAGATCTTTTTTCTCATCTAGGCTACCATTTAGCTTATTGAAAGTGTCCTTTGCCTTTCAGAAGCCATTGCTTCTTGAAGTCCCATTTATTAATTGTTTATTTTAGTGCTGAGCCTTTGGTGTTCTGTTCAGGAACTTGTACACTGTGCCAATGTTTTCAAGGTTATTCCACACTTTCTCTTCTATCAGATTAACTATATTCAATTTTATGTTGAAGTCTTTGATTCGCTTATACTTGAGTTTTGTGCAGGATGATAGATATGGATCTCTTTGCATTCTTGTACAAGCAGACATCCTGTTAGACCAGCACAATTTGTTGAAGATGCTTTCTATTTTCCATTGTACAGTTTTGGCTTCTTTGTTAAAACCAAATGTTTGTAGGTATATGAATTTACTTCTGGGTCTTTAATTCTATTACATTGATCATCTTGTCTGTTTCTATACTAATTCCTTGCAGTTTTTATTACCATTGCTCTGTAGTGCAGCTTGAAGTCAGGGATGGTGATACCTTCGTATGTTCTTTTATTGTTCAGGATTGTTTTAACTATCTTTGGTATTTTATGTTTCCATAAACGTTAAGAATTGTTCTTTTAAAATCTGTAAAGAATTTTATCAAACTTTTGATGGGAATTGCATTGAATTGTTCAGTTTCCATGTGTATGTCAGCTTTTTTAATTCCAGCTTTAATCCACAGTTGTCTGATAAGATACAGAGGCTTATTTCAATTTTCTTATATCTATTGAGGCTTGCTTTATAATGGAGTACATGTTTAAATTTAGAGAAAATTTTGAGGTACTGAGAAGAACATATATTCTTTTGTGATTGTATGAAAAGGGATCTCTTAGGTATATTTGATTCATAACAACTCTTAGTTCCCCTTTATAAAAAATTCTGTCTGGATGACCTGTCTATTGGTGAAAGTGGGATGTTGAAATCTCCCAAAATTAATGAGTGAGGATAGATGTTTGATTTAAGCTTTAGAAATGTTTCCTAAATGAATGTGGTACCCTTGCTTTTGGGGAATAGATAATCAGAAATGAGATGTCATATTGTTCTTTGATGTGTATAAAGTATCTTTTCTCAACTCATTTGATTAATTTTGGTTGAAAGTCTATTTTATTAGTTGAGTGGCTACACCAGCTTGTTTCATAGGTCCATTTGCTTAAACAAAACAAAAACCTTTTAACTCTGAGTTTATGCCTATTTTTGTTATTGTGGTTTGTTTTGTGTATGCAGCACACTTGGAGATCATTCTTTTACATCTGTTTTGTTATCCTCTATATTTTAGTAGGGAATCGAGACAATTGATGTATAGAGATAATAATAACAAATGGTTATATATTCTTGTCATTTTGATGTTGGTTATGGTAATGTGTGTGTGTGTGTGTGTGTGTGTGTTTCTTTGTGTGTGTGTATGTGTGTGTGTTTTCCTTCTTTTAGTTTTGCTGGTGTGTAATCATTTATTTTCTGTTTTCTTTTGTGTGGTTAACTTTGTTGGTTTGGAGTTTTCCTTCTTATATCTTCTGTAATTCGAGATTTGTGGATTGATTTTGTTTATATTTGGTTTTGTTATGGGATATCTTGTTTTTTCTCTCTATGGTGGTTAAAAGTTTTGCTGGGTTTAATAGTCTGGGCTAGCATCTGAGGTCTCTTTGAGATGGCAAGACATCTTCCCAGCCCCTAATGACTTTTAGGGTCTCTGTTGAGAAGTTGGGTATAATTCTGATAGATATGTTATGTAGTATTTTTCCCTTGAATCTTTTAACATTCTTTGTTCATTACATTCAGTAGTTTAATCATTATTTAATCAAAGAGAAGATTTTCATTTCTGGTCTAATCCATTTGTTGTTCTGTAAGTTTTGTCTCTGTTCATAGCTATCTGTTTCTTTTGGTTGGGAAAATTTTCTTCTACGAAATTGTTCAAATATTTTCTGGGTCTTATAACTGGGAATCATATCCTTCTCTGCTTAGGTTTGGTCTTTTCATAGTGTCCCAGATTTCTTGGATGTTTTGGGTCAGGAACTTTTTATATTTAATGGGTTTTATTGTTGTTGTTGTTTTCTTTCGTTGTTTTGATTTGCTCATGTCTTCTATGTCTGAGATTTTCCTTTCCACTTCTTGTGTTTTGTTGGTGATGCTTGCATTTTTTGTTCCCGTTTTCTTTACCTAAGTTTTTAATATCCAAAATTACCTGTTTGTGTTTTCTTTATTGCTTTTATTTTCATTTTCAGGTCCTGAGTAGTCATTATTTTCCTTCACCTGTTTGTATTTTTCTGTATTTATTTAAGGGATCTATTCATTTCCTCTTTCAAAACCTCTATCATCTTCATGATACTGGATTTAAGATAAGTTTTTTGTGTTTCAGCAGTGTTAGTATATCTAGGATTTCTGTAACAGGCTCTAGCTTTGCTGATTGTGTTCTTATGCTGGTGTTTAGCCATCTGGATGTCCCTGGTGCTGTCTGGCCTCCCAGGATAGAGGCAGAGTTGTAGACTGGAGGAAAGTTGGTTCATTTTACTGTTGTTGGTGCACTTTAGTGGAACTGACATGACATGGCAATTGGAAGAACCATTGTCTTATGTGTTCTCCCTAGAGTTGTGAGGCCTCTGGGAATGCAAGCAGAGCTCTAAATGCTAAATTAGAGTGTAGGGTCAAGGTGCAGCTCACCACTACTGAGCTTGCCTGGAGTTGTAGGGATATTGCCTGTTTGTTTTTTTTTAATTATAGTCAGAAAGCATGTGTATTTAGGTAAATGAAAGTTGGGAATGATCTTGGATGAGTTAGAGAAGCAGAACCACAGTCAAAATATTTTGTATGAAGACGTCTATTTTCTGTTTTTTTTTTTTTAACTTCTTTATTGATTATTTGGGAATTTCTTTGAACATTCATCACAGTCACTTCCCAGTCCTCCCAGGTCTGCCTCCCTAGCATTCTGCCTGTCTGCTCCCTTCAAAAAAAAAAAAAAAAAAAAAAAAAAAAAAAAAAAACCAATTTGTGTTGCTTGAATACACACTGAAACACAAACAAACAGAGTCTTTCCCCCACCCTGCACCAGAGCCATCAACTATAGAGAACTACACTTCAGCATCCTTATCATATTTTTTAAACAACTCTCTTTGATGGTTCTCTGTCAATGCTCTTATTATGGGGGTGTGGAGGTCACCAAAGACTTCTATGTTGATCTTTTCCAACTGTGAGTCTGCAGTCAAAAATACCAGAGCAAAGTTGCTTCCTTGAGCTTTAAAATCAGGAAGAGCATGGATAATGGGCTTGTACATGTTCTTGGACATCAGCACATGAGAGGACTATAGTGTGGTCTCTGGTGGCAGTACAGACCATGAACATCAACACAGGCTCTACCCTTGTAAGGACCACAGGCAGGAGGGATGGCTCAGCCCTTAAAGTTTATGCTCTGTTTCCCTGGGAATACAAACTAGCCCTTAATATAAGTTTTGCCAATCAAAATGAATAAAAAAATGTTTTTAGTAATAAAATGAACATTGTGATAGAAATATATATTCTAGAATTTTTCTTCCATGTAATATGAAGTTTCCACAGCACATATGAAAGTCAGAAGACAACTATGAAGACTCAGTTCTCTCCTTTCAATGTCAGGCCCCATGGACAAAACAGAGGAGACTGGACAATCACTTTGCTCACTGAACTATACCACTGAGTCTGCTGTAATTTTTAGAGGTAGTTCCCATAATTTTATTTTATTGATGAAGAAAGTAAGGCAAGAAGAGGTGTCATGGCACAACAAGATATGGATTCAGAAATCCATACAAATCTTTTGAGTAGGAAACCTGTTACTGTCAGTGTTTATGGATTGTGTATCTCATAAAAAAAAGGGAAAACTCCTATCATTTGACTGAATATTGCGACTAAATAACATTGTAAAACATAACATTGAAAATCCAAAGACAAATTTCTGAAGGGCACAGTTGAGTATTTTATTTACATTTCAGATGTTATCCCCTTCTCCCATGTCCCCCCCAGAAACCCCTTATTTCATTGCCCCTTCTCCTGCTTCTGTGAGGGTGTGACCCCCAAAATCTTCCCACTCACTAATCTCAGCCCTCTAATATCCCCACAATGGAGCATCTAGCCTTCACAGGACCAAGGAGATCCTCTTACACTGATGTCAGAAAAGCCATCCTCCACTACATATAAAACTGAAACCATGGGTCCCTCCATGAGAGCACCCAGGCTGGCAGTTTAGATCCTGGGATCTCTGGTTGGTTGGTATTTTTGCTGTTCCAATAGAGCTACAAGCCCCTTCAGCTCCTTCAGTCTTTTCTCTAATTCTTCCATTGAGGACCCCATGATCAGTTCAATGGTTAGCTGTGAGCATCTGCCTGTATATATGTCAAGCACTGGCAAAGCCTCTCAGGAGACAGGTATATCAGGCTCCTGTCAGCATGCACTTCCTGGTATCCACAACAGTGTCTACATTTGGTGACTGCACATGGGATGGATCCCTAGATGGGGCAGTCTGTGTTCCAGACTTTGTCTCCATATTTGCTCCCCTGAGTATTTTGTTACTCCTTCTGAGAAGGACCAAAGCACAAATATTTTAGTCTTACTTCTTCTTGAGCTTCATGTGGTCTATGAGTTGTTTATTGTGTATTGTCAGCTTTTGTGCTAATATCCAATTATAAATGAGTGCATACCATGTGTGTTGTTTTGTGATTGGGTTGTCTCACTCAGGATGATATTTTCTAGTTTCATCCATTTGCCTACAAATTTTATAAATTTGTTGTTTTTAATAGTTGAGTAGTACTCCATTGTATAAATGTACCACATTTTCTGTATCCATTCCTCTGATGAAGGACGTCTGAGTTCTTTCTAGCTTCTGGCTATTTTAAATAAGGCTGCTATGAACATATTGGAACATTTGTCCTTATTATATGTTGGAGCATCTTTTGGGTGTATGCCCAAAAGTGGTAGAATTGGGTCCTCAGATAATATTATGCTCAATTTTCTGAGAAACTTCCAGAAAGATTTCCAGAGTGGTTGTACCAGCTTACAATAACATCAACAATGAAGGAAAGTTTCTCTTTCTCCACATTCTCTCAAGCATCTGCTATCATCTGAGTTTTTGATCTTAGCCATTCTGACTTGAGTGAGGTAGAAACTCATGGTTGTTTTGATTTGCATTTCCTTCATGTCTAAGAATGTCGAACATTACTTTAGGTGCTTTTCAATCATTCGAGTTTCCTCAGCTGAGAATTCTTTGTTTAACTCTGTACCCCATTTTTGATAGGGTTATTTGATTGTCTGGAGTCTAATTTCTTGAATTCTTTGTATATATTAAATATTAGCTTTCTATTGGGGGTATAAGATTGGTAAAGATCTTTTCCCAGTCTTTTGAGTGGGGTGACTTTTTTTTTCTAAAAAGAACCCTATTGTATTTGTTTAGAGTACCTGTGGGCTATTTTTTTATTGGATATTTTATTTACATTTCAGATGTTAAAACTCTTCCCCATTTCCCCCTTATGCAGAAACCCTTTATTCCATGCCCCTCCTCCTGCCTTTATGAGGATGTGCCCCCACCCACCCACCCACTCCCACCTACCTGCCCTCAAATTCCCCCACACTGGGGCATCCTGCCTTCACAGGACTAAGGACTTCCTCTCCCACCTATGCCCCTGCAAGGGCATCCTCAACTACATATACAGCTGTAGCCATGGGTCACTCCCTATGTGCTTCCTGGCAGGTGGTTTAGACCCATTGAGCTCTGGTTGGTTGGTTTTGTTGCTCTCCCCATGGAGCCACAAACCCCATCAACTCCTTCAATCTTCTTTCTAACTTTTCCATTGGGAACCCCATAATCAGTTCAATGGTTAGCTGTGAGTATCTGCCTTTGTATATGTCAGGCACTGGCAAAGCCTCTCAGGAGACAGGTATATCAGGCTCCTGTCAGCATGCACTTCCTGGCATCCACAACAGTGTCTACATTTGGTGACTGCACATGGGATGGATCCCCAGGTGGGGCTGTCTCCAGACCACCCCTTTTCAGTTTCTGTCCCACACTTTGTCTCCATATTTGTTCCCATGTGTATTCTGTTACTCCTTCTAAGGAGAACCAAACACCCACACTTTGGTCTTCTTTCTTCATGATCTTCATATGGTCTGTCATTGTATCTTGGGTATTTTTAATAATTGCTGCTATTCCTTTAGGGGTTATGGGACTGTTTATATGCATTATTTGATCCTGATTTAACTTTGGTACCTAGAAAATTTTTTTTGTCTGTCTAGAAAATTGTCCATTTCATCCAGATTTTTCAGTTTTGTTGAGTATAGGCTTTAGTAGTAGGATCTGATGATTTTTTTTGAATTTCCTTGGTTTCTGTTGTTATGTTTACCTTTACAGTTCTGATTCCATTAATTTGGATACTGTCTCTTTGCCCTATAATTAGTGTGGCTTCCTTTTGCCATTTCATTGTCTCTAGTGTTACCTGCCTTCACTGTCTCTGACTGGAACCTGTCTCTCCTGTTATGGTTGTGTCAAAACTCCTCAGAGTTCAGATGTCTCTGTGATCCTGTGATCCTGAGATCCTGTGTGTATGAGCTCCTAGGGGTCCATCTTCCTCTCTGGTCCTGGGCATATTAAAGATCTTGGGAGTCCAGCTTCCTCTGGGTGTTGTGGGATTGGTTGTAGTGCTAGTGCCCAAAGTCGACTCAGGGCACTGGCTCAGACTGGAAGAAGCACCTTCCAGTGGGTCAGGATATGGTGTGTTTATGGGAGCAGACCAGCTAGGAGTCAACTTCTCTGGGTGGAGTGAATCCTCATCTGTTCTGAGTGCAGCAGATTCTCTGGGATGGATCAGAACATAGTGTCTTCCTGATAGCAGACCAGCTAGGAGTCTGCCCCAGCAGAAAAGAGTAAGATGAGGTGGCAGAAGGAAAGTGGTATTTTGAAGAACAGGGTTTTGGTGGGTGATGGGTTCCAAGTGCAACAGGCTCCCAGCTGCAGCTTTGAGACATCTAGTTGTCTGGGATGCTTCTTATCAAGTTCTGAGTGCAGAAGATCCTCTGGGATGGGTCAGAATATGGTGTCTTCACCGGAGCAGCCACAATTGAGTTTTATAGGAACTTCAGAAATCTTGTCAAATTTACCAAATTTTTAGTTATTTTCCCCTAGCAAGTATCTGGGTTATATAATAATATCTGTTACCTAACAAGTCTCACCATAACTTTGAGAAATTTGGAGGCTTAATGCTTTTACATTTACTAAAATCACATTTAAACTGTTTAAACTCTAAAGGCTTAAATGCAATATATGTTATACATTTATATTTCTTAGAAAGAAAAATAAAATTCTAAATCATACCTACATCACATAGCAAATAATTATATTTCACAGTACCAGGTGTTTGTTTCTTTTTGCTATTCTTTTTTGTTGTTGGTTGTTTGTTTATTTTTCTATAGGTTTGGTATCGGGGGGCCTAGCACAAAAGCCAGGCCTGCCAAAGATTAGCACATAGATAGTAGTAACAGATGCTTTTTGTGTCCTTGCAGTTTCAAATGTAGAAAGTGATCAAATTTAAATTTCTTTTAATATCTTTGTTTTATTGTTTCTCATCAGTGCTGTTTCTATAGAAGTGGAAAGCAATACAGTATCCTGTAGATCACCATCTTTGAACCAGGTATTTTTGGTTTTTTGTTTTTTTTTTTTCTTATGACAATACAATATTTACACTGTTCAATTTCAACATATGATTTCTTTCATCTTTAATTTGTAATTTGTTTAATGTTCAGGTACATAGAAATAAAACTTATTTTTCAAGTAAATTATTTTGAAGTATAGTTTAACAAAGAGTACAAAGTATAGTTTAACAAAGAGGAACCCATGACTCCAGTTGCATATGTAGCAGAGGATTACCTTGTTTCGCATCAGTGAGAGGGGAGGCCCTGTTTCCTGTGAAAGCTCAATGCTAGGCAAATGCTAGCATAGTGAGGAAATTGGGGGTTTAGAAAGCATCCTTATAGAAGCAGGAGAAGGGGTGATGGGATAGGGTGTTTGAGAAGGAAAAACCAGAAACAAGGATAACATTTGAAATGTTAATAAATAAAATAACCAATAAAAATATCTGAAAAATATCTAACTATTGAAGTAAAGATAACCCTATAGATTTTATGTACATCAGAATGTGAAAACACAGAAAATTGTCAGGTGAATAATAGTTATGAACATAATAAACAAGTATCAGTGTGCGAGAACTGTGATAGAATGTTTTATGTTTCTCCTGTCGTTGTCAGATACTTTAGCTGCAGAGAAATGCACATTTTAGCAACAAACAATGTGTGTGCCCAAAGGGCCATGTGATTGACCTATGTGATAAGCCATTCCCTTATATTACGTGCAACTCTCACTCGCATTTAACACTACCTGTGTTTCCTATAAGGAACTAAGCATATGTTGTACTTTTAGCCAATATGTATAAATGCATATATAAAATAGTCGTACAGTTGAAGAATATCAGGCTATGTTAATTTTAATGCTGATGATTACTCAATTAGAGTATACCAAATAGTCATAATAAAAAAACCCACAACCAAAATACATTTTGAAACTATGCTCTATTTTTTTAATGAATATGAATTCACTTGATGTTTTAAAATTCAGTTCTACATCCTTTAAATTAAGAAACTCAGGGCTTATTAATTAAGAAAAACACTTTCTTACATGAATTGCCTAATTTACCTCTTTGGGATCCCTAGCACAATTATTTTGCATAATCATTGACTCTTCTTCATAAATTATCAAATGAATGATTGAATGGATAGATGAATAGGCAATTAAATCTGTGAGCTATAAATGAAAAGAAACAGTGTTCAAAAAATGAAATGTTAGAATTTTACTGGCCAATATTGAAGAAATTGTAGAAAAATTCCATAATACTTGTGCAGTATTGATGAGATATTTAGCTTCTTGTAATTAGAGTTTACACATGAACAGACACAAATAATAGAAATGACAGACAGGTGATGAACTTGAATGTGTAAAGTGGCCAAAGCTAATTTTCATCTTGTATTCATTCAGAAAAGTTTATTTTCATTAAAAATGTATATCTTCAAGAAATCTGCTAACAGTTTATCACTACAAATACTATTATAAAGTAAACTTATATTAAAACATCAATTAATAGACTGGAGAGATGGCTCAGCAGTTAAGAGCACTGGCTGATTTTCTAGATGACCCAGGTTCAGTGTCTCAGCACCCACATTGTAACTCACAGATACCTGTAGCTCCAATTTCAGGAAACCTGACACCCTTACACATACATACAGACAAAACACCAATGCACATAAAAATAAATAAATAAATTAATTAATTAATTAATTTTAAAAATCAACTGGAGAAACGTGCTCAGAGGGCACAACTGCAAGAAGGTGATAGATACATAGATAGATAGATAGATAGATAGATAGATAGATAGATAGATAGGAGTGACAGAGGAGTGAAACAGTGGTAGTGATGTGGAGAGAGACAGAACTGGTGTTGACAGCAATGATTGGCATGAGAGAGGGCAGAGGACAACAGTGGATAATGTCATTGCCCAGTGGAGTCAAGGAAATGGTGTTCAGCAACCCAGAGCTGCTTACACAGAAGCAGAGTCAGCTACAAGAGCAAGATGCCCAGTGACATGACCATCCTAGCTCATGTCAACGATTAAGGCTTGTAATGAGGAACAGTTCACTTTCTAGATTGCAACTTCTGCAAGGACCATCATGTCCCTCGATGCTGCTAAGGTTAGTGGCCCTTATGTGTCAAGAGTCTAGATCAATGTCTGAGGATCATGTTTTATCTAACAAAATTTAGATGTTCATAGCCTGTGCTATCTCAGGAGCAGGCCACTGAGAGTATGACTAGAAACTGTACAGACAAAACAAGTAATCCGCAACATTAAACTTATAGGGACTGGTGCTATCATTGAATTTTAGTCTATCTGCCTAGAATGTGTGACTTACTCAGCTTGATGCACAGTACACTACAAAACAACAGGAAACATGCTTGTCATCAATATTCGTCACATAGGACAACTCAAACATAGTTTATAAAACACGTACTTAAAGGATAGCTGAGAATTTCTGGTCATTTTTAACAATGAAGCCATATTTTTTTTTTTTCACTTTGCAGTTTACAACACATTAGACACCCTGTTTATTAAAAAACAAATAAATCAAGAGAACAGTCATAAACTTTTAAACCTTTTTTATATCACCTGAAATAAACGGTTTACATGGAAAAGCCAGATTCTTGATTCATTGAATTCATTCTTGTCCTTCTCACCTAAAATTTTTAAGAGGAAACTTTGAAGATGTCTTGTGTCAGTTTGAGTCTCCTAACTATCTGCATTTCCAAAGATAGTTACTAGACCTGCTTCACTTTGTAACACAAACAAATGGATACCTAAAGATTCTCTATCAGCTTACCTATAATTTGAAAAGAGCAGTACTCAAAGTACTTGGCAGGGGCTTCCTCTTCTGTAGCTAAGCAGTGTGTATTAAGAAAATCAGAGGGATTCTCTCAATAGTGTAGTCGAGAGAAAGAAATGCAAAAAGGCCAAGATATACTTTGGTAGTGAAATACATAAGTAAAATATTTATGAATTCCGTAAATTTGAAGAGAAAAAAATCACTTTATTATCCTGTGGCATTTTTGACAAATTTGATTGAACTTGCCCAAACAGCTTTAATATTAGGAAATGAAGGACACACACAGGTAGATGTAGTGATTTATAGCAGAAAGACATTGACTATCTTGTCTATTAATCATCCATTTGTCTGCACAAAGAGTTTCAGTTAAATTTGTTAAGCAGCCTGGCTGACAGCAGCATATGGATATAAAACACCCCATGTGTTTGCTTTCAGTGTACACTTGCCTTTGTGTGTTGAAATATGCCATTTCCTCTCTTAGTTTTAAGAGAGATTTATACTACTATGACTTATGGAATTAGCTTGCCTAATCTTATTGTGAGATAATCTTGAAGGATGAATTTTCCAAGTAATGTTGAACAAAATTTTCTGTCTTATGATTATAGTATTGTTGGGGTCCAGGAATCATCCCAAAGACCACACAGACATTGATCTCAGTCAAGCAAGGATATTATATTGAATACACACTGCAGGATTGATCAACCAGGACTCAGGTCAGACTTGGGAGCTGAGACTGAGACCCTGACTGTTTCCCAGGGGCAGTTTATAAAGGCAAAACCCACAAAAGCTCATAGTAACCATAAAAGCGCACACACAAGTGTAGGAAGTATTTCCTATTGGGGTGGTTGTTTTGGGTCCACATTTATTGTAGCTAATTACACAAAGGAGCTCTAACTGACCTTTATTGTGATTGGCTGTAAAGAATGGTGAGGGTCTGGGGAATTTCCAAGAATACCAAATCATAGAAATTAAAAAGGATGCATAGTTAATGGTAACATTGGACATGAGAAAAGTTCTCTGTAACAATGTAAGATGGCTGGCTTCCGGCATAAAATAAAATTAAAAAAAAAAAAAGGCTTCAGTAATATCAGAAAGCCAGTAGCTACTTAAGTCTTAACATTTTGATCACCTTAAGTCTTTTGAGAGAACCCTATTCAGGTAATAACAAAGGCATTTGAATCTCAAAACCAGCTTCTCTGTATTATGTGATATGTTTTCACTACCCATAGAGATCATACTCAGGTCATTTTCATATGCCACTCTTCACCATGGGGTTTACAATTCGGGACCCAATTGGGATAAGTTATCAGTAGTCCTCTACACAAACATCTAGCTCACCAGTTTCTGCCACTGTATGTCAAAGTATAGAAACAAGAATAAGAGTTATTTGCTTCATTTTCAATGATCAAAGAAAAAATTTTAAAAATGCACATTATAATTCACAAAGAATTTTGAATTTTAAGCAACAAATCAGAGAAAGATCTGACAGAATGAATCAGAGACAGTATATGCCCAACTCTCTTTAGACTGACAGGAAAGGTAAGCAACTAGAGAAATAAGGAGAGAGAAAGAGAAAGAAAGAGAGACAGAGACAGAGACAGAGACAGAGACAGTGTTAGAGAAAGCAGAAGGCGCCTGTTTTTATTGGAGTGGCTTTACCAAGAAAAGTTGCAGAGAAAAACAGCTAGAAACAGGTGAAAACAGAATGAGCCAGAGAAGAAACAAGATTAAAACAGCCAGCCATAGTTAGCTTGAGTCCAAAAAGAACAATTCAGTCAGAAACTGAGAGTCCTGATTGAATCAGTCAGCTTAGAGAGGAGTTGAGCCAGTACAGGTGAGTTGAACCAGTTAGCCAGAGTACAGAAAGAACTAAAAAGGTGAGGTTATTCACCAGTAAGCCTTTGAAACTACAAGTACATCAGGTAAGTGAAAGTTTACATCTTTGCAACAGATGGAGACCATTATAGAAGAAAACAGTCAATCAAAATGCATAGTGTGGAATCCAATAGCGAATGATACCTAAACAGTACAATTACTGTACCTAGGGCTCAGAGATCAAACCAGAGTGGGCAGAAAGGGTGGTAGAACAAGAGGAATGGCAAGTTTTTGTGAAATTGTGTCACCTTATTTTTGAGTACCTACTCTGTCAGACACTCTCAAACGGCCATATGCTCTCCGCATAGGAACTCTTTCAGATATTTCTAATGTTCACTTGGGAAACATAGGCTTAGAGAGCATATGCCATGTATGTGAGGAAACACTAGGTGAAAAGTCACACTGAAAAATACATTCATTTCACTGACAAAGATCTCATGGAAGAAGATTATGGGTTTCACAAATTATGAAAAACATTAAATTAAATATTTCTAGTGTGTTCCAACAGCTCTATGAATCTCAGTATATTTAAAATTTAAACAGTTTGCTGAGTGTTCCTTAACATAGCACAAACTGAAAGTAGGAACCAAGTGCAAGTTAAAAATACATAAAACTACAAACTATTGATCAGTGATTGATTGATCAATTATAGCCTATGGGAGCCTATGTTCTTCAAAGAAGACACTTGTTTTGTATTAACTATGGTATTTGATACAAATATATACTTTGACCAGTATCTCTTTGAAGTTTCTCTCAGAGAGAACTAAGTTGAAAAAAGTAATTTTCAGACATATCTGGATTAAAACTTTCACCCAAAGAATGTTTCAAAAGCAAAAGTTTTCTTGTACACAAGGGTAAAAATAAGATAAATTCAAAGGTAGTTCCAGATATGCATATTAATAGGCAAATATTTCAAAATTAGAATTCACCTAGTACATGCTTTCTTCATTCTTTGCAATTTTGTTCTTCTGTCTGATTCTTAGGATCTACTATCAGCACACAGAAACAATTTTTTTTAAACTGGATACCTTATTTACATTTCAAATGTTATCCCCTTTCCCAGTTTCCCCTTTGCAAACAGCCTATCCTATCCCCCCTCCCTGCTTCTATCAGGGTGGTCCCCCCCCCCACCTACTTTCTCCCAGATCACAGCCCTAGCATTCTCCTACACTGGGGCATTGAGCCTTCACAGAACCAAGAAATTCTTTTTTTTTTAATATATATATATATATATATATATATATATATATATATATATATATTAGATCTTTCATTTACAGTTCAGATGCCATCCCCTTTCCCCATTCCCCCCCTTAGAAAACCCCTATCCCATGCCCCCTTTTCCTTTTTGCATTTATACATTTTTTAAAAAAATGTTAATCATAGGCTTTATAAGTTTGGTATTGTTCAATCAGAGGTGTAACCCACTACCCAACCTAGATATATCTACTATCTTTGACTGGTGGAGATTCATGAACATCTGCTTCCCTGTCTCCCTCCTCTATCTCTCTTTCATCACCTAGCTTCTCCTCTCCTTCTTCTTCTCCTCTTCTTACTCCTTTTCTTCCTCTCAGTACTCCTCCCACCTTAGCTCCTTCTACACATCACCCTTCCTGTTAAAAGGAAACTTTTCTCTCAAAATACAATTAGAGCATAATTATGCCAATTTGTACCAGTGAGGTACAAGATAGTCCTAATACCCAGTCCATCCTTTTGTTGACTAACCAGCACCTCTGTCATCTCTCCTAACTAAAACATTTAGTTCTGAACCTGGCTTTAGGATGAATGTCAGCTGACGACCATACACTCAGATCTTTTCTCTCAAGGTAAATAGCTATAAGTTTTCAACCCCATCAGAAATCCAGAATGACTGAGTTGACTTTAATTGTGGGAAGCACAAAGCATAGCTTCTAAAACTTAGCCAATTTATAGAGACCTCTGAACACCTGGACACTCGCTCTACTGGAGCATCTGTTCTTCTGCCTTCTGGCCCAGGATCATCTGACAGATCTTAGTGCTGCAGAATTATTAAGGGCTGATTACTCTGTCTAGGCAGATATAATCAGTCGACTATTCTGCAAGTGTGTCCTTTTCTGGACAGTAATTTGTCTGTAGAAGGAAAGTGGCAATTCTTGCCTAGTGGCTGTCTTACCACAACTGGAGTAACTCCAAGGATGCTCAATTTCTTCTTAGAATTTAACATAGGAAGCTGTCCGGAGCAGACAGGTCTCTAATGAAAATGGACATTAATACTGAAATGTTTGTCATGTCAATTCTAAGGATTTCTGATGTTTTGAAAACCAGCTATCCATGTAAGGTAATCTGGACTGTTGCCTGTTAACTCCACTCAGCTATTTCTAAATAAAACATAGAGAACACCCTTATAATAAACTCCAAGTCATGAATTTGCTATAGTCCCTTAACTCACAGGCTGACCATCTCAAATCAGTTAAAAAAGTTGAAGAAGGACTGGGTCTAAGCTTTGTATTCCTAAGTGTGTTATACTGGTACAATGCCTATGAGAGTAACAATATTCATCTCACTCTTATATCACTAAGAAGCTCATGCCAATGAAAACCTTAAAATTTGTAAACAAAGTAAATTGGTGCCATTTAAGAATTTATATCTTCATCTTGATATTAATTATACAGATTTCTACTAATAGGTTATGGCTATGCAATAAACCCTAGCTAATCCTCTCTATTCCAACAAAACCACTACTTTTCCCTAGAGAGACAGCCCAACATTTACCACCTTAGTCCCCATGCCCAGGGAATAGGGGCGCTGACTCATCATTAGCTTCTTCAAGCTGATTATGGGCGTTGAGATATTAGAAGAGGAGTGGGGGGGAGAGCAAATTGACAATCCTCTGATGCTGTGTCTTCGCTGCCTCCAGAAGGAATTCACGGACCTCAGAGGTTTGAGCAGGTCTGCCCAGCTTGCTTGTTGAGTAGATACACCAAGGCTGATCATTCTGCAATATACAATTCTCAAAACAAATTTTAGCATCAAGATAGTTTTTTTTTTTTTTAGAAGAGGGCTGACATTTTATTAAGAATGTTGGTTCTAACCGCTTTTCTATTTTCCCCCTCTTTTATTGGATATAATATTTACATTTCAAATTTTATCCCCTCACCATATTTCCCCCACCACCCAGGAACCCCTTATCCCATCCCCCCTCCTCCTGCCTCTATGAAGGTGTTTACCCACCTACCCCCAGCCTCCCTCCCCACCCTCAGATCCCCCCCCTCAGTGCTCAGCCTTCAGGGTACTAATTATCTTGTCTCCCACCTATGCCCAACAGGGCCATCCTCCCCTACATATACAGCTGGAGTCATGTGTCTCTCCCTATGTGCTCCTAGGCTGGTGGTTTAGACCCTGGGGAGCTCTGGCTGGTTGGTATTGTTGCTTTCCTCACGGGGCCACCAGCCCTTACGAGAATCAAGAAATTCTTATTATTAAGACCTTAGGACCGAAGGAGGTTGTTCAGTGTGCCACAATACATGCTACTTATATGTAAGGATTACAGTTCAGGTCCTCAGAAAATATTTGTTTTAAAAGTTGGCTATGCCATATATACCTGTAGCTCAGGTAGATATCTTTGGAATTCTTGTCAGTCAGCTTATCTTAAAAAATAGTAAGGTATGCTTCATCTTCATTGAGCTACCCTTATAACCATATTTACTAAGAGGCTGAATCAGTGCCAACATTGAAGATGTATTCCATTGTATCATTTCCACCCATCCTCTCTCCATCTCTTGATGTAATTAACCTTTATATAAATTCTAGGAATTTTTTTATATAGTTCTAAGTGCTAACAAACACCACGACCTGAAAGTGAACACACACTATACACATATAAACACTCATATACATAAATACCTACACAAGGTTATATACATGCAAATCAGTATATATTATCAAGAAAATTTTAGACATAAGTCCTTTCCAATCTTTCATTTAATCTAAAAACAAGAAAAGATAAAACTACTTTATATTATTTGCTGATAAAATCTAAAACTGTACCCATTGCTTGCTTAACAGGTTGAGCAAAAAAAATTCCACGGGAGTGGATATTTTTTTCAGCAAATTTTTTTTTCAAATAATTCCAATTGTTTTCTGACACTTTGACTAGAGTCTATTTAATTGTATGAGAGTCTGCCACAAATATAAGTGGAACTCAAGTGAATGTATTCACCTTAAAAGTACAATATTCACAACAAGCCATTCTTACATAAGAGAACAATTGCAAATTCTTCCTTTTGAGGGTGTGCGTGTACACACAGACACACACACACAAAGAGAGAGAGAGAGAGAGAGAGAGAGAGAGAGAGAGAGAGAGAGAGAGAAAGTTGTCAGGACATGCCATAGAATACATGTGGAAGTTTGAGAACTGCTTTATGAAATTGGTCTCTTCTATTTTTTAGTGAGATCCGGGATTGAACTCAGGTCACCAGGCTTGAGTGCAAGTGCCTTTATCTGCTGAGACCTCTGGTCAGCCCATACCTATTACAGGCAGAAGATACAGAAAAAGAAATGAAACAGTGTGTGAAATGTATAGGGCAGACAACAAGGAAATACCAAATGAGCAGATGTCACTGCCTCACTATGAATTCAAGAGGAATTTCTTTCCTGGCTCTGAAGCATGTTGATTCATAAGTACACCATCAGATATGTGTGTTTCATCTCAGCTACCAGGTTGCTTGAAATAGTGTAACTAAATCTCTGACCAAAAACAATGTTTCTCCCTATGAAGTGACATGTTCCTGCCTTAAATCTCATTATTATCACATGACTATCCTAAGAAATCCAGAAGGTGACATACAAATGGTAACTTCTTTGAGGACAAGATTAAAATCTTTGCCACATCCTCATTTGCATTAGTTTGAGTTGTTACAGCAAGTTATTGCAGACTGAGTGGAGTCACCTACAAAATTTATTTATTTTTTTAAGAAGTCTGGAATGGAAAATGATATTTGACATTGAGGTGCAAACAATGTGTTTCTCTCCTCCAAAGCGTCTTCTCTGACTTGGCCATGGCCCTGTCTCATTTCCCTTCACAGTATCCATTCTCTGTATTCACTCATATATGACCTGCCTGCAAGTTCTAATCTCATTTGTTTTTTTAATAAGACCAACACTCAAGTTAAAATAAGACTCCACCAATGACCTTATTTTAACATTATCATCTATTGAAGTATCTCCAAATAGTTTTACAGTCTGTAATACTAGGGGTTGTCAATTAAACATAAAAATTTGCAGAGACATAATTAACCCCATGACATTACATGAAATCTATAGTAAGGCCTGCAATGTATCTTTACTCTTCTTTGATGCATATAATTTTAAAATTGTATTAAATAATTAAATCAATATGGAAGTGTTGCTGATTAGGTGATAAAATCACTCTATATTCCACAGGAATAACTGTTTATGGGTGTGCATTCATGAAAATGCACATTCAAAATAGTATTTTTATTTTAATGGTTTTTGTTCTTTTGCAGAGACTGAAATAGGCACTAGATCATGAGGAAGAAAACAATAAATTTGAAAGTTCTTTGATTTTTGTTTATTCTGTATTCATGACTTTCATATGTAAAATATTGATCAGTAGTAAAAAAAAAATCTTGCCATGATCTTGGGGAAACTGTCAAGGTAAGGTTTCAAATACTGTCTATGCAGCAGATTGATAAAGATAATCTTTATCAGGGACTGCAGTGGACTCTTCATCATCAGTAGTTGAATAATATGCAATAAAGTCCACAAGAGTTTTTGTAAGTTTGTTTCTTTGTCTGTTTGGTGTGTGTGTGTGTGTGTGTGTTTGTGTGAGTGTGTGTGTGTGTGTGTGTGTGTGTGTGTGTGTGTGTGATTTCATGTAGTCTGGTTTGGTTTTGTTTGATTTTTTTTTTTTTTTTTGGTTCTGTTTTTGTTGTTCTTTTAGGAGTTGTTTTTATTTATTTTATTATATTTTAGTTTTGCAGGCCTATGTTGCATTGAATATTTGTTTGTACTTTGAGAAAGAACTTAAATTTGGATAGGTATGGAAGGAGAGAGAAGCTGAAAGATCTTGGAGGTGGGGAGAATGTGATCAATATATCTTTACTTTTAAAAATTGTTTTAAATAATAAAATCATAGTAAATAATGATTAACAAACGAAAGTCTGTTAAAAGAGATATTTGTGCCCTTGATTTTGTATTAGAGGTTTTGGTCTCTTCCAGACCTGTCTGTGTTTCAATGTAGAACATTTTTTGCTGTACATTTAGCTTTCCTATTTTTATGCCAAGTCAAGCTAAATGATGCTTACAAGAAAAGATGCCTTCTATCAAAACAAATAATCACATCAGCCATTATTATGTTCTCCACAATGAGCCAAGATAAACATCTTATATCCTGCTAGAAACGTTTTGGCACATTAATCCCGAAACTTTGGTCAGCTACAATGGGGTTCACATGTGTTTAGTGAAGTTGGCAGATAAACTAAGGGAAAAAATTCCAACAGTAAATTTGATATTGGTGTGTATATTTCCCTCGAGTCTCCAAGAGTGTGCGGTTTCAATAGACAACATGCTTAAGTGATATAAGATTGTTTTACATGGACTCTTAGAATAAGGGCCCGAATATGACCTGCAGTTTTGAAGAACTGCCTTTGTAAACAAGCACCATTTTAAGTATCAAGTAGTGGGGATTATATGCTCAGTCTATCTTGTTAGAAGCCAATAAACAAGCACACATTCATGACATTTTGTTTGCTAAAATTAAACAAAATAAGATTTTGTTCCTTTCAAATAACATAAGAAACACATGGCTACTTCTTCACAATTGGTCTACGTAAGCCTTTGTTCCGGTACATTCTCTGTGTTTTCTTCCCTTCTCTAGTTATAGTAGCTAGTGCTAACTGGCAAGGTGACAAAAGCAAAAGTCCTCTATGACATAGGTTTTGAGCATGCCTGTGCTTATTTTGTTAGGATTAAGTATTGTGGGAAGAACCAATCACTGCACTTGGTACTGTTTACTAGTCAGTGGATCCTGCACTGTGTACATTGTAGAACATGGGCTGAGTGCAAGCATGTATGTATTTGGTATTTCTTTCTTATGATTGTTGATACAATGTTACCAGTCACTTCAAGCTCTTAATGACTTAAGTCCCCTGAACAACAACCTAAAACAGTGATCTAAAATGAATAATTTTTCTCATTTAGTTGTTCTTCTTAGGATATTTTATCACAGCTACAAAAAAAGGAACTAAGATTCCATTCAATCACGTATTTACTATCTACAGTACTTTCTTGGTCTTTATGATACACAGTAACAACAAGAATAATTGTAACTTTGCTATGATCTTTAAAATATTACTCCGCTTAAGTGGCAGGTGATATAAAATATGACATTTATCAGGACTTAATACTTGTAAAAACTGCAACTCATTTATTGATATGTTCTTATACTTAAATTTATATGGATCACACATTCATTTGCATTGTTCAATATGTGTAATTCATACACATAATCTATCATAATCTTTAAATTTTGAAATTTTGTGTACTCATTACCACTTCTTGATGACACAACACCAGTTTTGATATGACTTGTCCTGTGACATTTTACAGGTTTTGATCTTTCATATAATGATGCTCTGGATGACCTTTAATTTATTAATTCTATTACTTTTAAAAAACACTGTTTTTTCTTGCTTCTTTTTTCTAGAGCTTTCAGGTGAACTTTTTTCTTCTTTTTCTTTTTTTATTGGATATTTTATTTACATTGCAGATGTTATCTCCTTTCCCCATTTACCCCACAGCTAGAAACCCCCTATCCCATCTTCCATCCTCCTGCTTCTATGAGGATATGCCCCCACCCACCCACTCCCACCTCCCTGCCCTCTCGAATTCCCCCACACTCGGTGTCCAGTCTTCACAGGACCAAGGATCTACTCTCACATCTATGCCCAGCAATGCCATCCTTCCCTACAAATACAGCTGGAGCCATGGGTCCCCTCCCTATATGCTCCCAGGCTGGTGGTTTAGACCCTGGGAGCTCTGGTTGGTTGATATTGTTGCTCTCCCCATGGGGCCACAAACCCCATCAGCATTGCATCTCTCTAGCTCCTCCATTGGGAACCCCTTGATCAGTTCAATGGTTAGCTGCGAGCATCCACCTCTGTATATGTCAGGCTCTGGCAGACCTCTAAGAAGACAGCTTTATTAGTCTTTTGTTGGCATGCATTTCCTGGCATCCATATCAGGGTCTACTTTTGGTGAATCACATGGGATAGATACCCAGGTGGAATGGTCTCCATACAGCCCCTCCTTCAGTTTCTGTCCCACACTTTGTCTCCATATTTGCTCCCATGTGTATTCTGTTACTCTTTCTGAGAAGGACTAAAGCACAAACACTTTGGTCTTACTTCTTCATGAGCTTCATGTAGTCTTGTGAATTGTATCTTGGGTATTGCAAGCTTTTGGGCTAATATCCAATTATCAGTGCATGCATACCATGTGTGTTATTTTGTGATTGGGTTACCTCACTCAGAATGATATTTTCTAGTTCCAACCATTTGCCTAAGAATTTCATGAATTCATTGTTTTTAATAGCTGAGTAATACTCCATTGTGTAAATATACCACATTTTCTGTATCCATTCCTCTGTTGAAGGACATCTGGGTTATATGCATATAAAAATTAATAAATGAAGCATTCAAGGAAGCAAAGGAGAAAATAGAAAAGGAAGGAGGGAGAGAGAGAGGTGATGTGTTATGTTGAAGATCTAAAAAATGAAGTTCTTAAAATTAAAATTCTTAGATAATGATGATGGTTTCTTAAGCTACCACTGTACTGTTAAATATATTTTCTTTCTTCTTTCTTTCTTTCTTTCTTTCTTCCTTCCTTCCTTCCTTCCTTCCTTCCTTCCTTCCTTCCTTCCTTTTTTCTTTTCTTTGTTTCCCTTGTATGTTGAAATCTGTTCAATTTCTCTAGAAAATTTTCATTTCATCTATTACAGTTTTCATCTCGAGTATTCTTATTTGCCTCATCCTTCATAGTTTCTACATTTTTGGTAATATTACTATTTAAGTCACATTTCTATGTCACTATTTCACTTGCTAATTGAAGTATGAGTACTTACTCCAATATAAGCAGGCTATTTTATAGACAATGGGATTTTGGAACATACAAGATTTGTAGGTGAAAAGGAATGAGAAGCTGAGAAGCAACGAGTAAGCGGCCTCTCTAGGCTTCTACTGTGAGTTTCTGCCTTGGATTTCCTTAATGATTAGCAATAACCTGTCAATTGAAAGGAAGCCCTTCCTCTCCCAGTTGTTTGTAGCCATGATACTTCTCCAGAGTTACAGGAAAGGAAGTAAGACAAGTTCCTTTAGTACATTTAGATGAATGTTTAAAGCTTTCCTTAGAATGTCTAATGTTTGAACTCCTTATGTTACTATCATCAGGAGAGTGATTTTACAAAGGTGAATCCACTCTTGAAGGACAATCCCAGAAAAAGATTACACAAGCTCCTCTGAGATGCCTAACAGAAACATCAGAGTAGGATATGTAGTTCTTATGTTAGAAAAATCTATCTTTATAAGTAATAGAAAATACAAGTTAGATCCCCCAAATTAAACTGTGGACCTAATTTTACAATTATGCCCCATCACTGCCCTTATAAAATGAATTAATTTCTGAGCAGAAACGTACTTGTAGTAGGAACTAGACAGTTAGAGAGCTACAACAGTGAATGAATTTCACTTTTTTCTCAGCAGTAACAAGATCTAACAAGCAGGATATATATACATAATGTATTTAAATGCCATTTCTAAGAAAACTTCCCAAGAATAGAAAGCAGTCACAATCTGGGCAGCATCAGGCAGAAGGCAACACATAGCACACTCAGATGTTTGTGTTTTGCTATCACATTTTTTACTTATTTGCTGTTTTGCTTTTCATTAGTTGTTGAGTACTTTTTCACTCTCCACTTCATCCCAGTCAACATTGATCTTTATTATCAAACATTCTGCTCACATTTGTTGTTTCTCCAGGGCCCTTGAAGGTGGCTCAGCATAGGACCCTCAGTGTTCCTATTGCATGTTATATTTATACACAGTGAAACATAAAAATTATCATAGTTTCAGAAAATCAGATTATTAAAAGCTTCTAAGTGGGATGCTCAACATTGATTTATTTTACATCTGGCATTTTTGTTTAGCTGTAACTGGTATGAAAATTATCACTTTAGAAATTCCAGTCACGTTTTCTGCCTTCTCTGAATATGGAAAGGAGTAGAGAGAAATGCAACAGAAATTTATTATGCTACTATCTATGTGCATGAACAATAGTTCTAACAGGCTGTATAACAATTCCGTGATATTTATATCTAAATTTATAGATGTGGAGTTTCTGAACTGAGACCAAGATCCACAATTGTTGAAAGTATCTCCAGGACAGTTATCTAGGGATATGATACATTCATGTGTGTGTATGCATGTATAAACCAACAAATAAATTCACAACTCTATCAATCATTGTGTATTGAGTGATTCCTGTGTGCTTGGCTGTGCAGGTAGCTCACAGTGCAGCTTTACTGACTAATGAGGATAAGTGCACAACCAAAGATATTTTTGCATACATTCTGAAGATAGAGCTGCACCTATTAGATGCAAGAGAAAATGCTTTCTATCTAAATCATTGGTTATCATACCATATTTTTATAGTACATATTGTTTCCAAAACACTACCACATTATCACTTCTAGATACTAGAGAACTGAGATAAGAAGGTTCATCTGAGTATAGATTACAATCATAAGGACAAGCTGCTTGAGTGAAAAACATGTTTTCCATAGAGGCATATGAAGAGCTGTAGTAAACTTACTCCTATATGCTACACCTGCGAGGAACTGGAAAATACATTCCACAAAATTCTGTGTTTTGGAAAAAACTGAAAACACAAGACTCTCAACTTGTTTTTTGTTTGTTTGGTTTTTTTTGTTTTGTTCTTGTTTTTGTTTTCTCATAAGCAATCAGAATTCTCACATGACTCTATTCTTGTGCTGTATTCTACCATAGAACAAAAATAATTACCAGTAGCTGATTCTTCTCCCTCTTCCTATTCATCCTGTCTATTCTTGATACATAAGACATAGGGAAAAGAATGGTTGATAAATCAGGTAGAAACGTTTCAAGTAAAGATTATAAAATACATTTACAGTCTGCAACACATTTAGAAAAAAACTATTTAATATCAACAATATAAAAATAACCAGTACTTTAATTATGCAAATAACTGAGCATAAAGAACACAGATGTTGTACTTGTGTGCCTTTCTTTTTAAAATCCTTATGTAAAAGTAGGTTTTGGCCATTTCAAGAATTCGCACATAATGACTGTCTAAAATGTTTTAGCAAGTACATGCAATATTATTATTTGAGAATAGTGATGCCATGTGCATAGGTATTTTTGTATATGACCAATATTTTTTATTTTATTTCAGGATATTTCCACAGCATGGCTTCCAACTGAGCACATACTGCTGTTCATTCCAATTATATGCAGAAAGTCTACATAAATAGCGTAGCTTTGGTAGCCAAGATACAAACAGAGCATGTTTCAGAGACTATATGATTTGTAAGTACCACTTAGAAATGACACCAGGAAATTAAGAAAAACAAAAGGATGGAGACTGTAGATAGAAGCATAGTGTTCTCTTCTCAGTTAGGTGTCAGAAAGATGAGTATTCTCATATTAACATTTCAAATCAGACAGTCCCATAAATATACTCTTTATAGGATTTCAACACCTGTAAAAAGAACAGTTGTAATAGTATCTACTATTACACGATTCTGTGTTATACTAATGTAAAAATTGGCCAGAATGTGTGTTTCCCAGTGAGATAAGAATTAAATAAAGTACTGGTTAGAAAACAGAGGAACATCTTTAACAAATCTTAGAGAAATTACTAATGAGAACAGTTACTCAATCAATCATTGCCATCTTGAACCCTCAGTAGATATTGTTACTGTAACCAGTTCTGCCTGGGTCAGCCCTTGCCAGCAATCAGCTATGGACTGGAAGAGACTCTTGTGTTCTTTGACTTATGGCTGAACTATCGGCTATTGAAAGATCCAGAGAGAGAGAGAGAGAGAGAGAGAGAGAGAGAGAGAGAGAGAGAGAGAGAGAGAGAACAAGAGAGAGAGAGGGAGAGAGTCATTGTCTTCACTTAATGAGCCCACTAGATTCCAATAGATATTTCCAAATTCAGACTTATATGAAGGCCTTGTTTAGAGTCAGTGGATCACAAAACAAAATAAAACCAAAGAAAACAAAAGAACTTGAATGTAGAAAACAAAATATATGTAAGAAAGGAGCCTAACAGGAGTGAGAGATAGAGAGAATATGGGAGAGTTAATTAAAGTATATTATATAGATATGTTGACAACAAATTTAAATGTAATTAATAAAAAGTTAGTCTTTGCATTTTACATTTAAAATAAAAATGTATTTGGTACTAGATAAAATAATTCATTGCATAGTGATGCTAAATAATTTTCTACAATGAGAGAAGTTTCATTAGGTTTTCAATATTAAGGTAGCCATATATAAGATTTCTAAAAATCTGATCAATGTCATTTGCTTCATTAACCTTTTGCCTACATATGTGTTGATCTTAAATACCTTATTAAGATCTATATAGGTCTTGCAATCCAAAAAATGAAATAAAAGCCCTCCCATTTGATTCTCTCTCTTTCCCTCTCGTGTGTGTGTGCGTGTGTGTGTATGCAGGTATTTGGATCTTGAGAACAGTGAGTAAACACTTATCTATTGAGTAATATCTTCGAATACTGGAAATACTCCTGTCTTTTTACTCCTTTAAGTAAATCTTAAATTAGTCCATCAAGTCATTCACATAATAAAATTAAGGTCTGTTTGGGCAGAATTAGTGTTTTTGCATATATTGCTAACTATTTTAGCCATTAAATTTTTGATTTTTAAGAATTTCAGGGAATGTATTGCTAAGCATGCAACTTTTATATTTTAAAGTTTAATAAATTTTATAATTTTCTTAAATTACATATTAGTCCTTATGCAGTTTATGAAATTTTGTCCTCGGAAATGGTCATGTTGTTTGCTATGCTCTGCATATGAATACATGTATTCAAAATACAAGTAACCTGATATATCAGAAATATCTGTAAGCTTGCCAACTGTAAATTCAACAAATGTAAACTGAATATATTTGGAAACAAATTATGACTTTGGTGATCATGTATAGACATTTTCTCTGCACTTAACGATATTTTTCTTAAATAATACAGTACAGTGGATATTTTATTCATTGAAATTAAGTAAGATTGCTACAAACAAGAACAAGAAAAGTCAAGATTCATCAAAAATTGTATGCTTAATCATTGTATGAAAGAAATAAATGATGTATTAGAGAAATTTGGGAAAGGTGATCATTTGGTATACTCGTTAATTTGAACTTACAATGTGGGATATATATATATCCATATATATATATATATATATATATATTCCATATATGTGTATATATATGGAATATATATATATAATCACTTAAAGAGAACAAAGATTCTGTTATATAATTCTCAAATCACTTTGATTTCTCTGTCTATGATGTTTCAGAATAATTTGTTTAACAAATGTTTTAAAACACCAGAGGTTACACTGAGACTGTTTTAGAAAAATCAATAAAAATAAATAGTAAGTAAATATTTTAAAGCACATATAAATAATTCTACTCTATTCTCTTTTTTTTCTTTTTCTTTCTTTTTTTTTTTTTTTTTTTTTTTTTTTTTTGAGCATAGTCTCAGGGTGAAACCCTGGTATTTCTGATCTTTAGTTGACAGGTTCTTAGGAAAGATGAGCTAGTTTTCTTTATGGGTGTGGTTCCTGATCTACAGTAGGCATGGACATGTGATATCTCATAGCTATGTGCATATAGGCAACATAAGTTGACCTCAGTGTGTTATTTTTAAAACACAGATAACATAAAATTGAAAGTGCCTGAGTTGGGGTCAGAATGAATGGTGTTGATTGAATAAGATTAAAACAAATTACACAAAAGTCTAGAAGCATAAATAAAAATTTCATATTAAAGTAAATAAAATTTGAAGAAGTTCATATAAGATGCTAATAAGAGGAGAAGAATTGAGTATGGAACTGAACTTACATGTCTCATAAATGTTGTGTGCAATAAAGAAATGGACTTACTTTTTAAAAATTTATATAGCTTCCCTGTGGGAATGGGTAATATAAAGTTTTTTAAAGTTTTTTGGTAATTTCTTTTTTCTTTTTTTTTATTCTTGTCTCATCCAATACATTCCCACTTCAGCCACCCCTCCCTTCACTTCTTTTAACACTCCCTACCTCCCCTTTTCTTCAGATCCACTGCTCCTCTGTTTCCCTTCAGAAAAGAGCAGACCTCCCCAGAGATATCAGCTAAACACAGAATAACAAGGTTCAATAAAACTAGACACAAACCCTTATATGGAGCCTGGTTGAGGCAATGCATAAGAGGAAGAGGATTCTAAGATCAGTAAAATAGTCAAAGACAGTTGTACAAATACTGAAAAGAGAAAAAAAAAAAAAAAAAAAAACCCTAAACAACCGTGTGTGATTTAGGCAGATCTACAGTAGATCTAATACAGACCCATGCAGGCTCTATGAGTGCTGCTTCACTCTCTGTCAGCCCCCGGAAGTCCTACTTAGTTGATTCTTTAGGTCCTGTTCTCCTGTTGTCCTCAAGCCCTCTGGGTCCTACAGTCCTTCTCCATTCTGGTAACGTTTCTTGAGCTTTACCTAATTGTTGATTGTGGGTCTATGCATCTTTCTAATCAGCTACTGGAAGAAGCCTGTCTGATGACTATTGGGCTAGGCACCTAACTAGTATTATAAATGCAAATTACTAGAAATAATTTTATTCACATTTTTTCCTGTGTGTGTGTGTGTGTGTGTGTGTGTGTGTGTGTGTGTGTGTGTGTTTCAGGGGTTGGTCAGCTGTGTCTGGGTTTGCCCTGATTCTGACCTATCCAGCTTCAGCTTCAGGTTCCTGGCCATTCAGGCAGTATTGGATATGGATTCTCTCTTGTGAGTTAGGTCTCAGTTTAGACTAGTTATGGATTGGCTATTCTCACAAGGTATGAGCCAACATTTCCCGAATGATCTTGCATCCAGGACAGCTTGTGAGCTAAACATTTTGTGGATAGGTTACTGTCCCAGTCCCAACACTGGGAGCCTTGCCTGGTTATAGACAGTGGCTAGTTCAGGGTTTTTATCTTGCATTTCTAGAAGTCCTTACTATGATCATCTAATAAATTGCGAGAATTTTCTACTATACTAGGTTTCCACAACGCCCCCTAAGTGCCCCCCATTTCAGTTGTCAAAAATAGTTCAGCTAAATGTCATGAGAGTTTCTGAACAACACTCCCTTCATCCATGCATTGTTAATGATGTATCCAGAAAAAGGTTGAATTTTAAGATGGTTTATTTCATATAAAAATGCCTACATAATAAAATATTACACTTTACCACCTAATTAGTAACTATAAGATGAATCTAAATCAACAAAGAGCACAAGAATTGCAAAGAACTAAAATGTCCATTGACTGAAAATTTTTATATGTATTATAGTCTATGGAGTGAAACACTCAGATATAAAGAGAGAAAAGATTGCAAGTAGATGAATATAGGAATTACTATGTAAGTGAAGTAAGTTAAGCACCAAAAGACAATTTTTTGTACTCACTCATATGTAGAATCCACATTGTTAATTGAGAATGAAAGGATAATTTGCATGTAGCTAGAGAGTGTGAGTAATAGGAGACTGGGTCCTGCAGAGTGGGTAATACATGAAAAAAAGAAAACAGAGAAAGAGGGCAACAACTTGAAATTGGGAGGCCCGACATGGAATAGATGTTATTCTATGATTTAATCAATAAAATAAATTTGAATACTACTCCCTCACAAAATGACAAATATTCAAACAATGATGTGTTACCTTAATTTGAGCATTACCTAATATGCATTGAACAATCACACTGTGCTGCCTGGTATGTTTGCTTTTTATGCATCTGTTTAAAAAAATTTAAAAATACCTAGAATTCATTTTTTTCTCCTTAAATGCCTAGAAGGAAATAGAGGGAATATCAATAAACTTGGAGACCATTTCAAGAATTATTTTCATTTCAAAAAAAAAAAAAAAACACTACTTCTATGACTGTCTATTTCTTGCTTGTAGAAATTTAAGAGATCAAATTTTAGTCTGCAGGCTCTTCAACTTACACACATGCCCAGATGTATTATAGCTTGACATGATGCTCCGTGGAATATAGTACAGGAAGCATATCTTATTGCAACTGTCAGTTGGGAATTGGCTCTGCAAGTGACCTGTTAGGAGTAGAAAAATGTGTGTACACATTCTCTGCCTTCAGGGGAATTCTCAGGGAGACTTACCAGGTGCTCAGAGTTGTTTCATTAATACATAGGTATCCTGGCCCTCAGGAGCCAGGCATTGGAGGAAGGCTATGAAAGCAGCTTAATGTGAAACGCAAAAAGGGCTTTTGACAGATCTCATTTATTTCCAAAAGAACCTTTCCATGAAAAAGAGAAAAGTGTAGCAGATAATCATTTGTATTAGCTCAATTGCACTAAACAATAACAAACAATATTTAACTTTAAAATTATATTTATAGATATCATCTTTATAACTGTTTAAATATATTTATTATATTTTCAGATATCCACATATGTATAAATACATTTTATTATGAACTTTGAATACTGCCATATCTATTTTATACCTCCTAACTTTAGATCCTATTAAAATAAAGCAAATACACAATTACTGCATCTTCTTCTGCTATCTATACACTACTGCATGGCAGATATTCAATGGAGTGTTATAGACCTACCAGGGACCATGCATTTAAATTGAATCATCCTTGTCTAGAAGCCATTAGCTGTCAATAGTTTGTCATCAGAATTTTCAGTGCATGAGCTTGCCCATCTCCTGCAAGTGTGTTGACCTACTATGGGCAATCATAGCTACTGTAAATTAATGAGTGTCTTGAGTGTTTTGGTGATATCCATAAGACAAGGTGTTAGAAAAGTCCTCCCAGAGGTCTGGTTTTTATGATCTTTCTCTTCTTTTGTGATGGTCCATAAGCCTTGAGACAAAAATGTGGTATATGTGCTCTATTTGTGGCTAAGCATGACACAGACACTGACTTTATTCACCAGTTTTTATTTTCTCTGTTAACTATGATACATTGAACAAAGAATCTTCTTGGATTAATCTATGGATTAAGAGATGTAAATTTAGAGGACATGTAGGTACTATATCAATTTTTAACAAAATAATAGCAGTAGATTCATCTCTTGAACATGTGCAAATAGTGATAGACCTTTAGATAAATTTACAAGACTGTGCATGTGTTTCCTTCCATAGAACTGGCTAGCTATAAATCCAATAAGAATGTAATTGTTTACCCATATAACATTCTTGTCACTACTGTACACATAGGCATATCTTATGCTGGTCATTATCATAGCTCAATCTGACCACATCTTTCTAAGATGGTTGATGACTTTATTGTTTGTTCATTTGTTCTTGGTTTTGTTTTTCCTAACAGCCTGCATAGCACTTTATATTACTGGAAAAGCTGAGCGGTGAAGAGGAAACTCTTTGGTCAATACAAAATTGGTTTCTCCATGTCATATGTTCAACATGTTTTGTATTACCAGGAACAGACTCTTTCCATCTGGTGGGAAACGAAGAAACATGTTGCTTTATGAGGTCTCCATGAAACCCTTAACCAGAAACTCCAAGGGAAGTATCCTTCATCTGGCACTGATGTTTTTACTTAGCAACCTATAAGCTTTAATAGGGGCATTATACCCTATTAAGTTGTGTTTGTGTGTGTGTGTGTGTGTGTGTGTGTGTGTGTGTGTGTGTGTGAAATGTGTTCATGGCTATAAAGCAGGTTTTACGAAGAATATTTAAAATGAAAACATCCTTGAATATTGTCATATTTACTAAGCTATGAGCTACTTTTGAGGGAAATGAGTCTTGCTCAGTGTTCTATTATCAGAACTTAGCCATACCAAACACCAAAGTGAACACTGTTGGATAAGTGATTAAATAATTGACACATGGAATTCATAATAATAAACACAAAAATTATATATTTTCTTTATACACACCTGTAGTATTGACAATATACAAACTTTAGCCCCCTTTTAAATTTTTATTATGTTTGTCTAAGTTAATGTTTAGCTCCCTCAGTATTTCTGCATCCTCCTTTTGTCTAGCAATTCAATCATAAAATGCAATCATAAAATGCAATTATTTATTTGAATGATATTATTCTATATGGAATAATTTCCATTTAGTTTTACACTCAGTTTTTCCCTTTGGCTAATAATGTTTTACATATTGATTCAATAATATAGTTGCTGGTTCAACAATACCTTTTTCTACATAAAAATGTGTAAGATTTGACTGACAAAGACAAATTGTTTCTACTCATCCTTAAACAGTACGACCTATTCCAAAGTCCTCTACTAAATTTTTGAGTAGATAAAAATGCAAGGAAAATAGAAGTGCTGCATTCAATTTGTAGAATCATAAAGTTATAAGAAATGCATTTTAACATAAAATATTCTTGAGTGATATTTGAAATAATTATGTCAGAGGTAATATTCTAAGCAAAGAGAAATAACATTTCAATAGATTAATACATGGAACATCATGAGTTAACTGGAATGAATGCACTTTATTCAGAGGATAAAAAATATACATTTCAGTAAGTTGGTATTTGATGAACCTAGAGATTGCAAACTTTAGATATAGTAAACATATTTTTAATTCATATTTTTATTTCCCAACCAGTATGTAAAAGTCAAACTCCATCTAGTACAGAATACTTTTCATCAGAAGAAATAAATATCATCCATTTCCTATTTGTGGGTCTTGTAATTTCTCACCTTCATGTTTCATTTAACAAGTGGGTTAACTCATCAGAGTATATTATGACAAGAATGAAGCCACAGCCTTATATATTTTTCCTTATTTTCAAAGTTCAGGTTGAACATTGACTGCAGTTGGTTAAAGCTCAACATTTATTATTATTATTATTATTATTATTATTATTATTATTATTATTATCATTTTGAAACAATATAAACAACTAAACAGAGTGATGCTAGAAACACAACAGGGTTGCTTTTGTGTATTGGGAAAGGGTGCCAAAGGGGCAGATTAAGATCAGTTTGTGTTTGCCAAAGGAGGCAGTATTTGAAGAGTGGAAAAATGTTACTCAGCTTCACTGTACTTTTCAGATAATAGCTACAGGCTTATTGCATTTCCATGAGATTTAGCTCTTCAGAACCAAAAGCCTGCTGGAAGAGGTGAGCGGATTAGAGTGGACAAATGGGGTCATTTTAGTGTGACTGGGACAATAAAAAGAAATGGAAAGTAAATTTGCTGCATGCTACATTTTCTCTCAGAGCCATTGCTTCCCAAAGAGCTTATTGACTTACAGGAGCAATGTGAAAAGTCAGGTTAAAGCCACATAAAAATAAAACACTACAATGGCAATCATAGCTATGCAGATGCCCTTTTGTTTTGGTAGCTGTTGTACTTAACCCTTCATTGTATGGTGTCCTTTCTTTTGTCTACTTAATACAGTTATTATATATTGCTGTGTTGTAGGAAGCACCAAAATTAAGGGGGAAAGGTCCTTTCCAATCTTCAGTCAAGCAATGTGTACATAATCAATTACCTCATAATTCAAAGCAGGTGATAAGACATTATTCTTTCATTTTACTTTAGAACGGGGAAAATTACATCACTAGAATAAATAGACAAAATAGGTTGACATTACTATTTTAACAGTAAGTGGGACATAAAATTATAAGCTGTAAGTTTATATTTTCTGATCATTCTATTTCACTGTAGATATAACTATAAGCTATGATATCATTACAATAATTTTTCTATGTTCTAGAGAACATCTTCTCTGCCCCAGATGCTTTGTGAGCCTTTGATGAAAAAATAGAGGGCATAATTTTTCCCTGAAGAAATTCAACAAATGATTTTATAAAACATGATTATGATGTTATATAAGTCATAGATTATTACAATATAAAAATAAACATTAAACGTAAATGTCAACTAAAAGACTGGCTTAGGCATTTTCACTCTTACAATAAAATTTAGTATATTGCTTAGCTTTGGCATAGATTGGAAGAATAGAAACCAAGAAAGGATCAATAGTACCAACTCAAAATTACTCCAAAAAGGAATTGATTCAAACATATATGTGCGCGTGCGCACACACACACACACACACACACACACACACACACAAATGAGTTGTAATGTTTAGAGACTGATATCACAGATGTTTACTATAACCAAATAAGTATTATCATCAGAACCTGGACATGTAAAATGAACTAATAAAATCACAAATTGACCAGTAAAAATGGAAGTCTTATTTGAAATACACATTTTTATTTCCTCAATTTAATATATTATGGGTGTCTTGACTGCATGTATGAAATCACCTTCCAGGACAAGTCTTTAAAAGTAGGGTGTTAACTGCTGAACCATCTCTCTAGCTCTAATTTCCTCATTCCTTATTTTCTGAATACATAATTTCTGAAGTATAACAATGGGATGACAAGAATTTTTCATCATAACATTATGAGTAGAAGAGATATATAAAATGTTTAATATTTTGTGTGACAAAGAACTGTATGATTAAAATATTAAAAATTCAAAGTTAAAGCATAATAATAAAATTTCTATATGCCCCAAGACATATGTTTTTATTGTTAATTTACTTTTAATAAAATTTAGAATAATTCTTGACAATAGAAAATGTATCACTGAAATTAACCATGTCCAAAGTCTAGACAATAAACTTCTATATGGTTAGAATAGCCTGTCTGAAGTTGTAGAACTTCATATTTGATTTTATATTTACACTAAAAGGTATTATATTCACTTACCCATCATCAAAATTGAAAAACATCCATGACAGAATTAGAACAGTAGAAATGACTAGCTTTATGTCTTCTTTCATAACTAGTCTCTGCCAGCCTTCAGTCCCTCCACATACCTTTCTTATTTAGCTTGCTTTTCTCTTTTTGGTGCATATTAAATTTTAGCCACATGAACATTTGGGTACATATGCATATATTATGTATAGATACATATGCATATATTATGTGTACATACATATGCATATACATATGTTGTTAAAAAAGCTATGTCCTAAAGGGCAGCCTACAGATTAGGAAAAGATCTTTACCAACCCTCCATCTGACAGAGGCTATTATCTAAAATACATAAAGAACACGAAGTTAGATACCAACAACCAAAATAACCCAATTAAAAATGAGATACAGAACTAAACATTGAATTCTCAATAGAGAAATCTCTAATGGGTGCGAAACATTTAAAGAAATGTTTAACGTCCTTAGTCATCAGGGTAATGCAAATCAAAATGATTCCGAGATTCTACCTTACACCCATCAGAATGACTAAGATCAAAAACTAAATGAACAACACATGCTGGTGAGGATATGAAGAAAGGCAAATACTCCCCCAGTGCTGGTAGGAGTGCAAACTTGTACACACACTCTAGAAATCAATTTGGTGGTTTCTTAGAAAATTAGGAAATTCTACCTCAAGACCCAGCTATACCACTCCTGGGAATGTACCCAAAAGATGTTCCACTGTCCCACAAAGACACTTACTCAACTATGTTCCTAGCAGTTTTATTTGTAATATCTAGAAACTGGAAACAACCTAGATGCCCACCCCCACACACTTAGGAATGCATGAGGAAAATGTGGTTCAATTACACAATGGAATATACTCAGCTATTAAAAACAAGGACATCATGAATTTTGCAGGCAAATAGATGAACTAGAAGATATCATCTTGAGTGAAGTAACTAAGACCCAAAAGAACATGCATGGTATATATTCACTTATAAGTGGATATTAGCCATAAAGTACAGGATAACTATGTTATAATCCATAGACACAGAGAAGACAAATAACAATGAGGTCTCAAGTGAGGATTGTTGAATCTTTCTCAGAAGTGGAAATAAATATGTAACAGATATGGACAGAAAGAGAGAAATGACTGGGAGAGCAGATAGGTAAAGGAGCAGGTGGAAGAATCAGGTCTAGGGAGAGTAAGGAGAAAGAACAGAAATCTGCAGTGGGCTGTGGGTTTAGCAATCTCTAGGACATGGCAGACACCTAAGACTGGGGTCAGGGAGGCCCCAGGATGCCTAGGGGGAGGGATTTAGCTAAGACTCCTAGCAGTATGTAATATGGATACTGAATTGGTCACTTCCTATAGCCAGGCATAACTCCAAGTTGAGAGATAAGGACAACAACCCACACACAAAACCTTCAACCCAAAATGTGTCCTGCCTACAAGATGTGCAAGAACAAAGATAGAACAGAGACTAAGGGAATGGGCAACCCATGAATGGCCAAATTGAGACCCATCTCATGAGCAAGAACAAATTCTTGTCACTATTATTGATGCTCTGTTATGTTTGCAGACAGAAGCCTAGCATAACTATCCTCTGAGAGGGTCCACCCAGTAGCTAATTTTAAAAGATGCATAGGTTAAAGCCAAACATTAAATAGAGCTCAGGGAGTTGAATGGAAGTGTTAAGGGAAGGACTGGGGGAGGCCCCAAAAGAACAAAGACTCCAAAGGAAGACCAACAGAATGAACTGACCTGGACCTTTGAGGGCTCCCAAAGACTGAGCCACTAATGAAAAAGCTAGCATGGGTTGGAACTACCATCTCCCCTGACCCCCACATATGTGTAGCAGGTATACAGCTTGGTCTTCATGTGAGAGCTTGGGCTGACCTTTAATATGTTGCCAGCCTGTGGATCCCATTCCCATAACTAGGCCCCCTTGTCTGGTTTCAGTGGAAGATGATGTACCTAGTCCTGTAGTGACTTGACATCTGCAGAGATGTGAGAGGCATCATGTGATACCCAGCAAGGCTCCCCTTTTCAGAGGAGAATGGGAGTACTGGGGGGAAGGTCTGCCTTGGTGGGTGCTGGGAGGAAAGGGGATTCATATTGGGATGTAATGTGAATATGTACATACAAGTTTTTAAGGAGTTGAAGACAAAAATTATCATTTCAGCTGAAAGTAATTTCTTAATTCTTTTTCTAATAGTTGACTACAGGACTACAATGACCACTCATGCATGTTCTTTACTATTCTAAAACTAATACAATAAGACTAATCTAGTTGCTTTGAATCAAAGCCTATTATAGAATCTATTCAAAATCATTTTATAAATTTGAATTTTAAACAAATATTTGAAACAATGTTGACCAAAAGTTGGAAAATAATCTTTTTTATTATTTTTTATTGGATATTTTATTTACATTTCAGTTGCCATCCCATTTCCCCATTCCCCACCCCCAGAAAACCCCTATCCCATGCCCCCTTTTTCTTTTTGTTTTTCTACACTTCTTAAAAATGTTAATCAAAGGCTCTATAAGTTTGGTAATGCACAATCAGAAGTATAACCTAATACCCAGCCTAGATATATCAACTATCTTTGACTAGTGAAGACACGTGAACAACTGCCTCCATATCCCCCCTCTCTTTCTCTCTCTCATCACCTAGCTTCTCCTCTCCTTCTTCTCCTCCTCTCCTTATTCCTTCTTTTCCTCTCGGTACCCCTCTCACCTTAGCTCCTCCTACATGTCACCCTTCCTGTTAAAATAAAACTTTTCTCTCAAAATACAATTAGAGCATAATTATGCCAATTTGTACCAGTGAGGTACAAGATAGTCCTAATACCCAGTCCATCATTTTGTTGACTAACCAGAACCTCTGTCATCTCTCCTAACTAAAACACTTAGTTCTGGACCTGGTTTTTTTCTTGGCTTTAGAATGAATGTCAGCTGAAAACCATCCACTCAAATCTTTTCTCTCAAAGTATAGCCAGGATTGGCTATGAGACTATAAGCAGGAGGAGGGGGGATGGGATAAGGCATTCCTGGGTGAGCTGTCATCTTTCCCAGTACTCCATTTGCCTCTGAATATTCGCGGTGTACATTCACATGGCTCATTTTATCAACTCTATTGAAATTCTTCCAGCATAATCTAAACCCACTTGGTCTCCAGAAACATACTATATCTCTGTTATCTGAGATATACACTGCCACCAACTACTATGAGTGAGACTGATATGCACAGTGGCTGTTTCTCCTCCCAAGAGCAGGTCTTAGAGATACATTACCCTAGACACACAATGGATGACTTCTGCACTCTTCACATGGGTGGGCATGGGAGGGGCACATGAAGAAATGATGTTATCACATTAAACTCATTATGGATAGTACAAATTAATTAGAATTTGAACCTGAAATGTCCACTAGGGCCCAGGAATTGATAGTTTGGATGCTCCAAGATACTGTAGCCATAATAGTCTTTCATATCCTACTGAATTAGTAGATACTTCTGACATTGGGCTGAAACCTTGAAAGCCTTAGCTAAAATAAACTGTTTTACATTTTAAAGTTGATTCTTCCAGATAGTACAAATATGTTAAAATTTGCACCTGAAATGTTCCATTTAGCGGAGGAACTGCAAGCTTGGATATTAAGTGGGAGCTTTAGGATTATGACTGGGTTCTGAGTGTTCTTTTTTGGCCAATGGATAGTTTACACACTGAGTTCATGATTTTGTTGCCTGACTGAGATGGAATAGGATTTGTAAGAGTAGACAAAAAAAAAAAAAAAACACACACAAGTAAAAATAACTAACACAAAATGTAAACAGTCAGTAAAGAAGAACTGTAAAACCCAGGCAACCATTTACTTTCTGCCTGGCTCATCTAGAAATCAGTTGTATTTGACCTTTGGGGCAGCCTGGAAATTCATTCTATTGCGGCAGTAGTGGTTTGGTTACTACATGTGCTGCAGAGTTGAGAAATTGAAAATTCAAAATAGCACAAAATGTGTGATGATAGCAGAGAGCAACATTTTATCCATGTTAGGAGAGACTGATCAGTCACCTCATGCATGGTAATGTGCTCCTCTTTTCACAGGTTCTAATTTCTTATTTATGATAAATCTGCATTGCTTTAGGCTAGTACTTAAATCCTCATTATAGTGAGTACTTGAATGATTTAGAAACAAAATAAAAAGAATAGTAATGATAAATATTGATTGCAGCCTAAATGGACATGTGTGAACTCTATCAACTTTTGGGAAGACAGAGAAAGGCTAATACACACGCATACAAACACACACACACACACACAGACACAAAGAGAGAGACAAAGAGAGAGAGACAGAGACAGAGGCAGAGACAGAGAAAGACAGACAGAGACAGAGAGAGAGATTTGAGTGGGGAAGGGGAGAAATGATCATATATTTCAATATCTTTGATGAAATATATGTGTACTTGGAATTTCACCTGTATTCCAATTATGTCTTTTATTACATTATGTGGTTTTTATTGGTCATTCAGTACAAGCTGAAAGTTTGTTATGTATCTAAGTGAGGTGTTCTTTTTTTCATGCTTTCTCAAGAAGTGCATATTCATGTATAAGCAATCTTCTTAATGGATTTATAATTTAAAACATTTTTATGCAAATTGCTGACATTGGCATGAAATATAAAAATAAATATAGAAATATACTACATTATTACATTTGGAAATATAATCCTTTTGGGAAGTTATTTTGAATCTATCATTAATAGCTGTCTTAGTTAGAGTTTATTATTGCTGTGATAAAATACCACAACCCAAAACAAGTTGGGGAGGAAAGGGTTTATTTCACTAACAGTTCCATATAAGCGTTCATTATCAAAAGCAATAACTGCAAAAACTCACATAGGCCATGAAACTAGAGGCAGAATTTGATGCAGAGGACATGGGAGGCTGCTGCATATTGGGTTGTTTCACATGCCTTCTTGAGCCTACTGCCTTGTAGAGCCAAGGATGACCATTCTAGTGATGGTGCCACCCACATTTGGCTGGGTTCTCTGGCACCAAACACTATTTTTAAAAATGTTCTCCAGGTCTGCCTACAGACCATTCTTATGGTCCATATTTACTTAATTGAGATTGCTGCCTCTTAGATTATCATTGTTTGTGTCAAGTTAACATAAAACTCTTTACTACAACTAAACCCTTGTCCACTAGACACAAAACCACATTGCCATTAAGGCCCAACATTTTCTTGCTTATTCATCCTCAACAGCTCACATTTAAAACATGAGTAACTTGAAAAGTACCACAGTCCTTAACAATTCACATACATTAAAAATTCAGTCTCACCATCTACAATGTGCTGGGTCCTCCACCATTAATCATTGAGAGAAAGCTTTATGGCTAGATCAGATAGAAGAATTTCATCAACTGAGGCTCTTTTCCTCTAATGACTCTGGCTTATGTAAATTTGACATACAAAAGCAGCTAGTACTCCAGTGTAAAATCAATTATTTTAATATAGATTCTTCCAGTATATTAATCCAGTAGTTGCCTTTCCTGACCTTTGCTAATACCCAATAACCACATAGAGAAACCAAGATTTAGTACAAGCTGCACCTCAGTATGAGGGCAGTAATGGTTTATATTAAAACTTTTCTAATCTGGCTATCTCCCAGCCACGATCCCAATTAATACTTGCCGTTGAATATCATTCTAGCTCTCTCAATTTAGATGTTTCTTCCCATGGTGTCATATTGGACCATCTCCTTCACTTGGTGATCTGCATCCTCATAGCACATCTGAAACTCCCTATCTCTGTCTCTCCTTCCTCTGGCTGACAGAAGCTTCTGCAATATTCTTTCTTCTTCCCAACCACTGGGTGATCAGCATTTATTGACAAGGCAAAGAATAAATGGTAAGAATTATATACACAAACTTGAGGCAACAGGTTATTGATATAAGTATTACAATGTGGTATCCGAACTGAAATAAGATATGAGGGCAGACAAATCAGCATTTGAACAACCCAAAAGTAAACTTTACACAGTGTGTCAAACATTATGCCTACATTCCCCCTTTTTGTCTGTTAAAAGGATCTTTTGCTTATTAAAAAAAAAAAAGCAAAGTGTAATAATTCATTTTACATAATGTGGTACTACAATGTTTTTAATTTAATTTTTTTAATTATTCACTTTACATCCCTTTTAACTGCCCCATCCAGGTCACTCTCTCCCACAATCCTCCCCCCATTCCCCCTGCTCTTCTCCTCTGAGTGGATATTGACCACCCTGGGTATACCTTACCCTGTCACTATGCTAGGTGCTTCCTCTCCCACTGAGGCTTGAAAAGCCAACCTAGCTAGAAAAACACACCCCATATACTAGCTATAGCTTTTGGGATAGCCCACGCTCCAGTTGTTCAGAGCTCACATGAAGACCAAGCTGCACATTTACTACATATGTACAGAGAGCCCTAGATTCAACCCATGTTCTTTGATTGGTGGTTCAGACTCTGAAAGCCCGAAGAATCCAAGTTAGTTGACTCTATTATTGATCTTACTGTGGAGTTCCTCTCCCCTTCAGAGCCTGCAATCCTTCCTCCTATTCTTTCATAAAAGTCCTTATGCTCCATCTATTGTTTGGCTATGGGTGTCTGTATCTGTCTGTGTCAGCTGCTGGGTGAACCCTCTCCAGTGACAACATGTTCCTGTCTATAAGCATAACAAAGTATCACTAATAGTGTCACAGATCATTGTTTGCCCATGGGATGGGTCTCAATTTGGGACTTTTATTGGTTGGCCATTCCCTCAGTATCTGCTCTGTGCTGGCATTTATGGTAGACAGGATAAATTTTGTGTTGAAAGTTTGATAGGTTTGTTCATGTCTGAATCACTTCAGTGGGGTTTCTGCCTGGTTACAGGAGGTGGTCTCTTCAGGTTCCAGTGTTGTGAGTAACAGGTAAGGTCAGGAGGAAGATGAGATGTTCCCCACCTCCTCATATCCATCACTTGGACGATTTCCATTCATTTTCATGGCTATTTAGCCATCTCTCCTGTCCTTCCCCAACCTGACCCTGAACCCCTCTCCATTTCTCTCTCCTTATCTCTTTTTCAGTTCCCTCCCTCAATCTACCACTTATTACTTACTATTTTATTCCCCCCCCCACCCTAAGTGAGATTCAAACACCCTTGTTGGTCCTTTCTTCTTGATTACCTTCTTTGGGTCTACACTTTCACCTTTCCTGGGCTCTCTTTATGATGCCAAGTCTTAACCTCTCTGCAGTTCTCCTTCAGTTCTGAGCCTTCAAATGCTACTGAAGCTTTCCACTCAACAATGGCTTTCCTGACCTCTCACAGTACCAAGTCTCAGCTCATGATCCCTCATGCCTTCAAAACCAGTACTAGCTTACACTACTTAGACTCTTACACTACAACTTTTGCCACCTCTGGAAGATAACTTCCAGAAAAAACTTAGAAAACACTTCTCAGAAGAGTTTACCTCAATGATGATGGTCTATTGTTAATCACCACTAATTTCTTAGCTCTAGCTAGTCAGTAACAATTGTTATAGTGATACAAAGAAGATTTTACTTTAGTGTCTCTGATCTCCAATTAATCACAACTAATTCTTCAGTTCCAACCGACTAGACACAAGATTCTTCATACAAATGGTCCAGTAGAGTACTTCTCTTTGAAATTTTTCAAGCCATGCCCCAGTCATCTGCTGCTTTCAACATTCTTATTTCCCAAACTATGTCAAAGAAATGTTCTGGGCTTTCAACACTCAATGACTCTTCTAGCTCAAAGTTCTAAAGTGCTTTCACAATCCTCCCTAAATCTTTCAGACATGGCTTCACAATCCTCCCTAAATCTTTCAGGCATGGCACATCAATACCTGACTCCTGGCACCAGCTTATCTTAGTTAGGGTTACCATTGCTGTGATACAGTAATAAGCAACTTGTGAAGAAAGGTTTTTATTTCATTGCTTACAACACATCATCATCAAAAGTAGTAAAGGATCCATGAGCTCCTTATAATTTTTGGTTGTGCATCTCTGTATCTGTTTATATCAGAGGCTGGTCAAGCCTCTAAGTGATGGCTATGCTAGTTTCTTGTCTGCAACTATAGCAGAATATCCTTCATATCCTTCATAGTGTCAAGGGTTGGCTCTCTTTCATGGAGTGGGTCTCAACTTTGGCCAGTCATTGGATGTCCATTCCCTCAATCTATGTTCAACCTTTATTCTAGAAGATCTTGTAAGTAGGACAAAATTTGGATCAAAGTTTTGTTGATGGGCTGATGTTTCTCTCCTTCCACTAGAAGTATTGCCTGGCTATAGGAGGTGGCCACTTCAGTCTCCATATTTTTTGCTGCTAGGAATCTAATCCAGGGTCACCCACGCAGACTCTCAAGAGTCTCCTCTGTCTAAGATCTCTGGCTCATCCCAGACATGCCCCCACCAAATTTTCATTCTCTCTCCCAACCTCTTGTACGTTCTTCCATACCTAATTCCCAAACCCATTCTCCTCCAAATCCCCTCTCCCACCCAGTTCCTTCCCGCTATCTACCTTTAATGTATATTTTATTTACTCTTCTGAGTGAGATGCAAGCATCCTCCTTTGGGCCCTCCTTGTTACTTAGCTTCTTTGAGTCTATAAATTGTAGTTTGGTTATCCTATAAATTATGGCTCATTTCCATGCATAAGCAAGTACATACCATGTGTGTCTTTATGGGTCTGGGTTACCTCATTTGGAATGATATTTTCTAGTTCTACCATATGCCTACAAACTTTATGATGCCCTTGTTTTTAATAACTGGATAGTATTTTGTTGTGTAAATGTAACTCATTTGCTGTATCCATTCTTCACTTGAAGGACATCTAGGTTATTTCCAGTTTCTGTCTACCATGAATAAAGCTTGTATGAACATGGCTGTGCAAGAGTCCTTGTGGTATGGTGGAGCATGATTTGTGTATATACCCAGGAGTGCTATAGCTTTGTATTCAAGTACAACTATCTCAAATTTTCTGAGAACCTACCAAATGGATTTCCAAAGTGGTTATAAAACTTTTAAGCACTTTGCATGAATATACAAGCACACCCACACCCATGATGCTTACAACCTCTCATTCATAACTTCCCAGATTTATACATTCCTCCAAATCAACTATGTAGCCTAGGGGATATTTTTCTTAGTGTTCTTAAATTTTTCTCTTCTGATTCTACAAGGGTAACCCTAGCAACGACTTCTGGTAACTGGCCATTTTCTGTAACCAGGCAATAATTGCAGTGGTAGGATTGAAACATAAACCCAACCACAAAAGCTTTGACCTACAATTTGTCCTGTGTGCACAATGTGCTGGGATAATAATGGTGCCAAACATCCTTATTATGTTGATGGTCAAGAATAAGTGGCTAGATATTCCTGAGATCAAGCATAAAACAGAACATGACTAGGAAAAATTGATGAAAAAAATAAAATAAAAGTCAACAAATGATTGATTAGGAGTAAATGATTCCTAATGATACTCACTATATTCATAGATCTATGCCTAGCCCAATAACCACCAAAAAGGGTTCATCCAGCTACTGATGTTAGCATATGTAAAGAACCACACATAAACATTAAGTAGAGCTGGGGGAACCACATAAAAGTAAGAAAAATGAATTATAAAAGCCAGAGGGTTAGAGGACACAGGAAAACATGGCTCACAGAATCAACTTACCAAGACTCATAGGGCCTCACGGAGACTTAAACAACAATCAAGAAGTCTGTGTGGGTCTAAGCTATGTCCTCTGCATATATGCTATGGTTGTCTAGCTCGGTGTTATTATACGGTTCTAAACAGTGGGAACTGGAAAATGTCTCTGACTCTTTTGCCTGATTTTTCTCCTTTTTCCTTACTAGGTTGCCTTATCCACTCTTGATATAAGGATTGTTTATAGTCTTATTGAAACTTGTCATGCCCTGCACAATTGATATCACTGGAGACCTGATCTTTTCTGAAGTGAAACAGAAAAGGGATAGATCTTGAAGAGAGAGAAGGTGGGCTGGGGGTCTGGTAGGAAGGGAAGGATGGGAAATTGTTATTAAGATAAAGTATGTAAGAGAAGAATAAATGAAATCAATCTTCTTATTTTACTGTCAATTTTTCTGTAATACACACATATACATACATGTATATGCATACATACACCACATATACATAGATGTATACATACACATACACAAACATACACATACACACACCACCAACAACAACAACAACACCTTTTTTTTAATTGCAAAAAAGATTTTCATCTTGTCCTAATTATGAATTCTTCACAGCCTATCACCTGCTTCACTGACTTCATAACAATGAACCTTTACTCTTTTTCTCTAATCCTTACCAGACAAGTACACATGCTCTATTTGCAGATGAAGATGAAAAGCAATATAAAAACATATAGAAGAATGCAAGAAAAATCTATATTTAAGACATTGGCTCTCTAGTTTGCCAAAAGAATAACTTATTACTGCTTATTAATAACACATTACTTTTAAAGTCATTTGTACTCGATGTTATATTTTAAATAAAATTTTTTGCTACACTTAAATACAAATTTTAATCATGGAAGCCTTTATTAACTCAAAAAATGTTTACCCTAATGTTTTAACTTATTCAAACTGTAAAAGTAAAGAGAAAAGAAGAGAAAAATGCTGAATTTCTGATACTATTTTTTATTTTTTCTTGTGTGATAATGATTAATGATCCCTGACTTTATTTGTCTTTTATCAAGTTTTTGAAGGGTCTGTTTTAGAAGTGATGCTTAACCTTTCTCCTTATGATCAAGGGTATAGGGAGCCTTCTGGATAATGACAGACTACAAATGAGGACTCCTGGAGATAAAGAGTATGAAATTGCAATGTTTACAAAAAGGGTAAAATGAACTCATCCCCATTGCTTGTCAGGGTCATTTCCTATGAAATTCTTACAAGTAGCAAGAGGACTTTTAAATAAAAATTTATTTATTCAAATGTAGTAATAGACCAGCAATTTATGCATACAGATAAGAGCAAGAGTCTTGATTTGTATTCATAGATAACAGGTTGCAGTTCCAGTATCAAGATAGTATAAGAATAATCTGAAAATTATATCTAATTTTAAAAAAATTAATCTAGGACAGTTGAAGAGGCTTTTACCTATACATAAAATACATGACAAAGAAGACTAGTTTGTTGTTCATAAGAAGCATTTTAACTTTTAAAATAAGCCATTGTACAGTGGATATCTGAATGTGCCACACCTCTCCAACTTCATGTATCTTTAGCAAAATTTTCATTATTCTTTAATATCTCCACCCTATGCTTATTCTTATAGTACATTCTCTGTAGATAGTCACAGGAATCAGAAAGTTATCAGCACCTGTGTGCATGTGGTTAGTGATGGTGTGTAGATAAGTGGGTGGGTGTTTATCAGTATTAGCTTAAACAAACATATTTTTCATCCAAAAAATTAAAAGTTTTATAAAATACTAAACAAATAATGGCTCATTGTGGTTGTTGAATACATTCAGTGAGGACTAATATGTTAGCAAAGCACACTCCAGGTGGGCATATGATAGTATTTCTACAGAAGATTAACTATAGCTCAGTGATGTGAAGAAATACATTTCACCTAAATAAAAGTGACATCATCCTATAGGCAGGGATCCTGATAGAATAGAAATAGGAGACTGATAAAGGCTCATTTTGCCCCTCATAAAGGAACCAGACACTGCTATGCTATCATTTATAACTGTTAAAATTCCAGATTCTTCAACTATTGAACATAGATTTGCATAAGAGCACTTAACATTTTTACATCTATTTCTCTTTCTTGTTATAAAACGTTTGCTCCTTTATACTGAGTTACTACTATTTTTCCAGCTTTCCAGCCTGTGGATGGTAGTCACAGGACTATGTGGGGACTGACTTTAAACACATATGAAAATATTCCCACTTGTTATCATATATAATTTCCACTGTGTAACTGTGACTAATAAAAAAGCTGAGTTTACTTATCAGTCAATGTGAAAAATCATAGCAGAAGAAAGAACTTTTCACTGAGAATGACTACAGGAGCTTTTATGTGATAAAAAGTAAGGCAGTATAAATAGCAGTACCCATGTTTTCTGATGAATCCCGAATACTCTGGCCTGGCTGGAAGACAAGTCAACACATGATTATTCTCCATGATACTCCTTTGTCCTGTCACTTCAAATGGGTGGCCATCAAGAGTATAAAAAACTTAAATCATCTAATTTGTCTGGATTTTAAATAACTTTATTGGTTTCGAATCCAGTAATAGAAAAGTAAAATATTCCACTTTGAAGCAATGTCTACTCACTTCAACCTTTTTATGAATGTATTCATGTATTTTCAAATCTTTTTGCTTCCATTTGGTCTCCAGAATAAACAGAGACATTTTCATTAATCTTATTATTGATTTGTAATCTCCTAATCTAATATATGTCATTCTCCCTAAAAATGAATCCCCTAATTTCTTTAGGTCTTTCTAAACAGTTTAGAAAATCTCCTTTCTTTCTCACACTGAAACTGGACTCTGTTTTGTCAGCATGTACCACCCTATTCTTACTAAGAACTGGCTCAGTGATGTTTGCTTATTTGTTTGTTTGGTTAGTTGGTTTTTGGTTTTTCATTTTTCTTTGTACAGCCTCACATCATTGAAGTTCTAAGTATCATGTGTTCTCACTTTGTCCCTTCCAGCCTTAATCCTTGTCTTCTCTAACAACTCCCAGGTTTGACTCCAAAGTCAGCATGTTCTTTGGAAGATTAAATACCCAATCTCGATACTGGCAGTGGCTTTGCCAAGATATATAGCTTTGGACTTACAAATAAACTGCAAGGAGAAACTAAAAATGGCTTTGTTTATTTTCATCTTTATCTCCTTACTTAAACATAGCATGCTTACTTAGCAGATGAGGATACAAAAAACAAAGATTTCAGTGATGTACCCAAAAGACACAGAATGATTTGACTACATATTTGCAGGGAACGTAATGACTAGTAACAAGTAAACTCAGACATTTAAGGACTAAATATGTTTTCATGTTGAATTGAGGATATCAGAAAATGGGCACAGGATGCATACACACACACACACACACACACACACACACACACACACACACACACTTTCTTCTTCTTCTTCTTCTCCTTCTTCTTCTTCTTCTTCTTCTTCTTCTTCTTCTTCTTCTTCTTCTTCTTCTTCTTCTTCTTCTTCTTCTTCTTTTTCATACAAAGAACTAGACATCTGTATCGGTCTTTGGATTAGGTGGCCTAAGGTTAAGGATGCCTCATGCAGAATAATTTTACTGACAAAGAACAGCATAGAAACCAGACATAAGGATATATAGACATTTAAGAAGCTAGATATCTGGGAAAGAATAGTACACATTACAGGAAGAAAAATGAACTGAGAAATAACAAGACAACCAGCAACATCACGTTTTCCTCTACTGAAGCATTGCTGATGTGTTTATGATAATATCATGCTGTCCAAGATACACAAAAATTAAATTTAATATTGAGGAATAAAAATGACATATAATAAATAGTATATATAAATTAGCTATGTTCTATTAATCTTGGTCTTAAAAATACAGTTCATTAGAAGCTGTTCTGTGTGAACCCAAACTCATGATGAGTGGTTGACTTAGGAGATGTTTCACTAAATGAATTAAGATGGGTTTGTTTTTTGTTAGTTTTAAACAAGGAAGAAGATTTTTGAATTTGTGCTGATGCATGTACACTTTACTTAGGAGCATCTTTAGAACCCATATTCAGGGCCATAATCTTCTTCTTTAATTTTATTTAGCAGTGGCAAGCAATTGTTGAAATAACAATATTTGAAAGTCATAAAATGGCTGAAAGTCTGCCTTGTCTTCTAATTCCTTAGTTCCTTGCCTATTTAAACACATTCATGCACACATACCTTTATTCCTCAGGAGAAGTCAGAGAGGAAAAGATTTCCATTCTTCCAGTGGGGAACTTATGACTCAGAAGTGACTCAGAGTGTGATGAGTCATCTGAAACTTAAGCAGATTTCTGTCTGAATTCTGGTACAGAGGTTTGTCAGGACACACACAGCATTTGAAGACTGATTTTACTTTTCATAAGCTTATAAAGGTACCTCTAGAAGGAAATATTGTTATCTATAAGACAAGTTTCTTTTTTTAAAGGAATGTCTACATAAGAGAAATACTATAATACATTTTGAGTTACATCAATGGAGAATAAAAACACTAAACATAAAGACATGATCGTAGTGAGAAACATAGTGTATTTAAAGGGCCATTCAAAAGACTGCTTTTATTTTAGAACATGAGAATATTTCACAGAACTGACCAATATATGTGTTAGTAGATATATACTCAGTATGTAGCCTTTTGTTTTGATTTTGTAATGAAAATTAACAAAACTAACAATCTACAAGATAAATGAAGAGTGTGTTAGTATAGCATCAAGAAAGCTTCTTTTGACTACAATAACATACATACAGGGTTGTGTACCAGGATTAACTGACTTCAGAGACTAAGTCTATAAGGGAATGTTGGTGGTTTCCAGTCCAAACAAGGAAGGAGGAGGTTGATCATGTTCTCTTGGAGGTTACTGTAACATTTTAATTATCAAATTTTCTAACCCCTAACTAGTCAAGTTTTTAAGGGGCATAAATTCATGTCTGACAGCTGAATGAATGAATGAATGAACCGTGGGAGAAAATGAGGTTATCAGGTGAAAAATTTATCCTCTGTTAGACACAGGCCAAGACAATGCATTAAAAAAGTAAACTTACAGAATTGCTTTAACACAGAACCTGCTATGACACTTTTAGGAGGATGTAAACAAATGTCTACTTTTTTACACAGAAGCCTACTACAGACCAAGTAGAATTATAAGAAATTCTGCATTAGCCAGGCAGTGGTGGTGCACGCCTTTAATCCTAGCACTTGGGAGGCAGAGGCAGGCAGATTTCTGAGTTTGAGGCCAGCCTGGTTTACAGAGTGAGTTCCACTCTATAAACCACTCCACAGGACAGCCAGGGCTACACAGAAAAACCATGTCTTGAAAAAACAAACAAACAAACAAACAAACAAAACCAAACAACAAAACAAACAAAAAAGAAATTCTGCTTTAGTAAACTAATAAGAAGATTATGATAAATTATAGCAAGATGGCTGATGGGTGTGAGTGCTGATATTAATCATTAATTTGTCTGAATCAAAAATCATCCAGGAAACAAACTTATGATCAGATCTGTGAAGAATTATCTATATTATGTAGGCTATGGTGATCCTTATAAAAAATTATCTTGAGTACCTTAACTGAGACACTAGACTTACCATAAGACTAGGTAGCACCATTTCCAGGGCCTCAGTCCACAACTGCAGAAAAGAACAGAAAGCTAGCTCAGGACCAGTGATTATCATTCTTTACTTCCTACACACAGATAAACGATTACCAGCTGTTTTTAAGTTTAGACTAATAGGATTTCCCAAGAAGATGGCCTGTACACTAAAACCATGATGTAAAATATGCAGTTTGTTCTTGTTTTTGGTAAGGTATTTTCATTTGCAACAATAACCCAAGAAGCTAATACGATGGATGAATCAGAAAACCCCAAATTTCCAAAAATTTAACTCAGCATAAACCTGCATTCCTGGACATCCCTGAACAGCTCTCAGGAAACTTGGCTAGCCAGTTTCCTTTTCACAGAATTTGCTTACTGCTTATATAACATTGGAAAAGAATCTTGTGAATCATGTATATCTTTAAAGTTCTCGAGTCTAGTGAATTGCATTAGCCACCTAAGTCTTGTAAGATAAATTATGGACTCTTGTCCTCTCAGAAGCAAACACTTCAGCTTGGAGAAAGAGAAGAAACCACAACACCCTTTCTTCCAACTCTTAAGGTTCTTTCTCTCTCACCTACTATTCTGGCTAAATCATGAATAAAGTAATAAAAAGTTAATTATTTTTTTGAATTTGAGTCATTGTGCTACAGCAACAGTAACTTTGTAGTGGTTTGACTACAATGAATGTTTGTAAAGCACTGCCCTTTGCAAAATAATTTCTCTCCTTGAATGACAAAGTCTGGTAGAATCTATGAACACAAGTGTTTAGAATACAATTTCACAGGAACACACCCATTTAACAAGATACTAGCAGCCAAGTTTCAACTGAGACCTGCAAGCCTCCAATCCATAAGCTTTTTCCCTGGATTAAAGTAATATATTTGAGATCTCTTTTATACACTAATCTTTAAATCCAATGAGAAACCCATTGGTCGTATACGCAGAATTTTTTGACTTGTAAAGTAGACATATCTGGAATATTTTTGTGCAACATCTTGGGTCCATAGTCATAGCTGGTGACAATTCTAATGTAAAAGTCATCCATAAGAAAGGAAATTTTCAGATCAGTTTTTGTAGCAGGATAATTTCCTGCTACTGCTACATTTTATATGCAGTGGAGCTTGGTGATTAGGCAGTATGAAATGTAGGTGGAATGAGGAGGAGAGAAGGAGAGGAGGAGAAGAAAGGAGAGAGGGAGCAAGGTTAGATATTGGGTGACAACTCTAATTGTTAGGGCATCTTGTTAATTGACCATTTCTAAATATATAAATCCTTTAGATAAGCATTAAGCTTTAAGAGTCTTCTTTCTACTGGGTACTGTGAGGATGGTGGGTATGATCAGAGGCTCAGCCAAGCTTCGCAGGGCAGTGTGATGTGTTGGTTGGCAGAGCCAGCCACCACTCTGGTGTCTTGTGGGTGCTAGGGATGGTGTTCCTCGATAGCCGAAGCGGAAGTCCAGAGCTGGAGCAGTGGGAAAATGATGGCTGCCTGGGAACAAGCCAACTGAGCACTGTATTCTAAATATCCCTCTTTACAAATTCTAGCTTGATATCTCCATGTAATGTCCGTGTAACATGTGTTGTTTTCAAGTAGCAGAGGCTTAGCATCTGTCTCTGCAACATAACCAACACCAATTACAATGTCTGTTATGGATTCTGTGGCCTTAGGAGGCTCACCTGACCAAGATTTTATGAGGGAGTAGCCTAATCTTTGCATGGGAATTCACTCTCAGCATCTTGATGATCCCCTGGGAGTGTCTTTTCCCACTGAGTTACATACATTACCTTCATTAAACAGTTTTATTTGCTTTTTACATTGTTCATCCAGATGTTTTTCCAAAAGACAAACAGCAAACAATACATGCTCATTATTTAGGACGTTACAATTCTTCCTCACATAGTCTTTCCATATGTTTTCCCAAATTTGTGAGAATCTCAAGGTTTTTTTCTTCCTGTGATAAGACACTGTGATTAAGGCATTTATAGAAAGAAGAATAATTTTGCTTTGATTCTGGAGAAATAAGACTCTATCATGGTAGCTATCATGGAAGCCAGAAAGAGGCAAGACAGCAGAAGCAGGAACCTTGGAAATTACATCTCAAGCTACAAACACTTACCAGAGAGAGTGAACTGTAGTTGGTAGAAAACTTTTAATCTCTAGACCTCCTCCCAGTGACACACTTAATCCAACAAGCCTAAACTACTGAAACTTATCCAAATGAAAAACAAGTGTTAAAATGTCCCAGACATTTGTCATTCTACATCAGCGATATATGGCCTTGATAAGTTAAAGGAATACTAAAAATGAAACCTTTGCCTGGTATAATACCAAAGGAAAGGTTAATCATGTGTTTTTATTATTTTATAAGAAGAAAAATGTTGGATAGAGATTGAAATCATTTCTTGGCCTGATCAGTTCCGGGGGATGGTGGGCTGTGGTGGTTTGAATAGGGATGGTCCCCCTTGACTATTATATAAGAAAACCTCATCACACTACTAAGAGAGATTTGGAGTTGTGGCCTTCTTGGAATAGGTGTGGTTTTGTTAGTGCAAGTTTGTCACTGAGGCTGAGCTTTGAGGTTTCAAGGGCCTAAGCCACTATCTATATCCAGATGTAGAATTTCTGACTCCTTCAGTACCACGTCTGCCTTTCATTTTGCCCTGTCTTCTGCCCTAATGATATTTAACTAAACCTCAGAGTCTGTAAGCAAGATAGAAGTAAATGCTTTTTTCTTTTGTTTTATTTTAAGAGCTTTTATGGTCATGATGTTTCATCACAGGAATACAACTGTAGCTAAGATAGGTGCAAAGATATTCTGTAGTCTGATGTAACTGCTGCTGAAGTCAGCTTCTAGGTTCTGACAGCATCTGGGAAAATACTTTGGCTCTGATCATTCTTCCAGGCATACCTGACAGGCCTCCCAAATGAGAGAGGCAACTAGGCTGGTCAGAGATTCCCCTCTTCCTAGTAACTATCAGTGATTATACAAATTAGAGGAGGGGTCTTGTAAATTTTGTAACATTTTGACCTTGTTGCTTGAATTTATCCATCCGGAAGGAATATGTCAATTCAAAGAAATGTCTATATAACAAATTTAAGGGATGTACTTCATACTTAGTGACTCTTTTCTCCTTGTGGTACTATAAATGACAAAGATCACTTTACTTTTAACATTTCATTATTTTACATATTATAACATTTTCAAATTAAAGTTCAAAATTTCTCCTATTTATATGGACTTACAGTGGTGAACTATTAAAAGTTATTTTTAATATTGTGATTAAAACATCCCAAATTAGATCAGAGTCACCATTATACATTAACATAATGCCCACATAATTTCAATTTAAATATATTTCCATATTCTTTGATCAGAACCATGTTAATATTCAAGTTCATTACTTATTACTAAATACTTATTCTATTTAGAGGTCATATGAATATGATAGTTACTTAGCATACTTATAAGAGTTGGGATTTTTAATTAAAATTTTAATTGAAATAGCAAATGAGCAATACACCATTTTAAAAAAAAACAAGCTACATACAATTCTTTCATGTGTCTTGGAAACTGTTGTCTCTCTTTCTCTACACTTGAGAATCTAGGAAGATTAACTTAATATTCTTTCCAGTTCAGGTTCATTTATTCTTAAAATTATAAATGATATTCAGAAACTCGGTTTTTTCCTAGATTCAATTATAAATATAATCACTTTTCTTTACACCCACAAAGTCTATATTTCATGCTTTCTGAGAAATAGCTGCTGCTTTTATGGGACAAACATCCTCACTAATTCCTGGAAGTAATTTTCTACCCAGCTTGATTACTGTGAATCAGTTTTTGTTTCATGAAAAGTATTTATTAGAAAATATCACTATAGAAGTCTTTGACTTAGGTTACTAATTCTATGGAATTGGAATAATTCTATTAAGCATTTTGGAATTTATAAGATTATCTCTGATGACATAATGACAGGCAGTCAAGAAACAAAGTTTTCAGTTAGAATGTGACCATCAAATGCTGTCTTATTGATCGACAATTTCATTACCAATTTAACCCTAGGGCATAAATAAGTCAATTGAACATTTATTTTATTGTTGAACTGCCTGCAGTCATAAAAGAGAAAAAAAAAAAAACATGTTAACATGGGTGAGTGGAGATTTCTCTTCCTAGGACTCTTGATTGAGCTTGGCCTGCCACACTATTGAGGCTTGTATGTGAAAAGAGTTTAGAAAACTACACATAAAGCAAAATGTAGATTCATAAGAATTTGTGGTAGCTGTGAACCTGAGTTTGGCAAAAAAATGAAACTTGAATAATCTTGAGCTAATGTTATTACTAACTGATATTTGATCAATGCACATTGCTTGCATTTATTAAGCTTTAAGTAATCAATATGAAAAATACTGAGTAAGCTTTAATAATTTTAATAATGGCACAGAAGGTACAAATTGAAAGGATTGTGTATGAAGCCTTCATAAGTTTCTTTTTAACATTAGCAGTCATAGGTTTCAGTGACACTTGTTTTTTGGTAATTATCAACAGAATTAGAACTCTGCTGAAGTGCAGAAGAACAAAGATGATCTTCATGAATTTCCAATGCTGTCCCAGTGAGCTTCAACTGCCAACATGACACAGCCCAGAATGACCTGAAAAAAGTAAAATTTTTAAAAATGGGTCTCAACTGAGTAATTGTCTTTATTATGTTTGTTGGTGAACATATTTATGGGAGATTAGTTTGGTTGTCTTCAGCCTACTCTTGGTGATACCATTCCCTTGGTAGGGATGTGGGGAAAAGCTAGGTTGCCAGAAGCTTGTGAAAAAGTGATCAAGCAGCGTTCCTTTGTTTTGTTTTGTTTTGTTTTTCTATCAAAATCTTGCCTGAGCTTCTATCTTGCCTTTCTTTATTTAGTGAAAGACTATGACATGGAAGTATAAGATGAAATAACCACTTCTCCCCATACAGAGCTTTTGCTCTGAGTACATTTTCACAGCAATAAAGGGTGACCTAAAAGAGAAGCATTTTTGTAAAGTATGATAAGATCAGAAATCATTTTTTTCCGACAGTCCAGGGTGATAAACAAAACAAGAAATGGCAAAGATGTAGAGAACAATATGTCACTGACAAGAGCATTTCTCCCCAAACCACATTGCTCTACTCTCTTAAAACTTTTGTGACTTTAGCTCACTAGAAACATGAGAACATACACTGATACAGTTTTAAGTATAAGAGCAAATCCTCTTGCTCTTTACCATAGGACCACAGAATATACAATCTCAAACTCAAGAGAGTTTGAGCTTTGAGAGCTTTAAATGGGTAGGGACTGGTCAATATCTTTTTATCATGTAAGCTACCTTTTCTGTTGTCTATAGTACTTTACATTTAATATACAGTGTATTACCATATGAAGCTTGAGAAAAGAACAGGAAAACTGTTGTTTGAAGGCCTACCCTGTTGTAGATGTGTGCTTTTCATTTGGTTTGTTTTATTTTGAGGGAGTTTTTGTTTGCTTGCTTTTGGGGTTTTGTATTGAGACACAGCCATATGCTGTAGCTTTGACTGGCCTGGACTCACTGTGTAGAGTATACCAATCTGTAACTAAGAGAAATCTGCCTGCCTCTGTCTACTGAGTTCCAGAGCTAAAGGCATGTGCCACCATGGCTCACCTTTGCTGTAGATACATATAATTTCATAATATGAATTATGTACCATTGGAAATGTCTTCAATTCTAACATGATACTAAGAAAAATTTTAGAATAGAGTTTTAATCACATATAAAATATGAAATTTTTAAAGTCTATTAAGGAAAATATAACTTATTTGAGTATCATAATACAAAAATCAAAAAATGAACTGTAGCAGTTATCAATCTTTAATGTACTATACTAATGCTAAGAAAATTTCTTTGTGGTTAAAAATGTAAAAAAAAAAAGTGTTTTGAAACATAATAAAAAAAGAGGAATACATTTTAAGAAAGATTACAGTTTCTGTTTCCAGACATTGAATAACTCATACAACTTCACATCCCAACAAGAAACGGAAACTTCCAAAAAGTTTCTATCAAGTTTGTGAATATAATTTCTTATAGCTTAGAGTTCTTTGAAGAAATCCTTAGAAAAAGGATAGCTGGATGTTAAAGACGATTACTTTTGTCATTGTCACTTGAGCTATTCATTATACTTTTTTGATGCAAAAAAAAAAAAAAAACCACACACACACAAGAAAACACTTTAATGATGACATTAAGACCATTAATTTTTGGCATAGAATAAGGAAAAACAAAATGGCAGATTCTCATTACCAAGGACAGATATCCAACTAATGGAAGACCAGACATGATAGAAACAAAAGATGGGCAAAGAAAAGATGTGCCCTTAAAGACATGCTTCCCCTGATTTATTTCTTTCAATTCGTCCACATTTTATTTCCTATCATCTCCCCATGATGCCATAAAATTGTGACAATTCCAATTGATTATACAATTCATTAGATCAGAGAGTACATAACGCTGTCACATTTCAAAATATCTATTTTTGAATGCTGTATTGGAAACCAAGATATGAATACTTGCATCTCTGGTAGGGAAGAGTATTTTATACCTAATCCACAATAGGAGTATTAATTATGTTAGTACATACTAATCATAACTAATCATAAGGTATAAAAATATGATGTTATATTTTCTCTTTTCTTTTTTTTTTCTTTCATCATATCCATTATTCAACAGAGCCCTGAGTTTATGCAGGTCACTGTACTTCATTAATATAGGATATTTTGCACTATAGAAAAATAGATTTGTGACTCAATAAAATAAAATTTTAGGCCATGACATTATAAATTTACTAAAAAAATAACTTAGCATTTAGCCCTTAATTGAACATCCTTATCAAACCTCAGGTTCTACACGGTTCAGTAAATAACAAGGAAGAGGAGTTAAAGATAGTAAGAGCTGGAGGATCATAAGGAATCCTATAAAACACTATTTTTAGATAAAACATTAAGAAATAACATTAATAATCCTCTAATCCATTAATAACCTGACTACTGCATACATAAACTCACAGAAGCTGTGCTTACTGTACAAGACTTACATAAGATGAAGTCAGCTAGAATCCCCCGTGAATGGTGGTGAGGATGATAATTTCAAGCCACACTTCTTATTATGGTCATAAGAAGTAAATTAAGAACAATTCTGATTAGAAGTAGAAGTAAAAATTTGTGAAGATGATTCTAAGAAACCGCCTGTAAAATGGTTACAAAATGGAAAATTAGAAAGTAAAAGCAAGTTGTGAAAAAAAACTGAGCCTTAATCCTTTAGTATTCTCCAAGAAGACATTATTTGTCTAATTTTAGCATTTTTCTCAACTCTTATTTCTAAAACACTGAATTATCTTTCAGTCTCCGTATACAACCTGGTTCATCAGCTCAAACTTTACTAGTGAGCAAATAATCCAGATTATTTATTTGTAATTCAGATAATCCAGCAACACTTACAGGAATTCTTCCTTGATCCAAGCAAGAAGGAAATCCCATGAAACTCCCATTCCTGTTGCTTAATTCTCTGTATCATTGTTGCACTGTTTCTGAAAGAATCCATTCATAAAGTATATTTTCTTGGCCTTTCTTTGATCGTGAACAATGTGATTACACCAGGGGATAATTTCTCTTTTATCTTTGTATTCATGTTTATTTGCCCAGAGAATTTTAATGTCAATAAATGAAAAACTCAACGAATGGATGGATGAAGAAATGAATGATTCCAGAGGCAGACAACACCATGTTCTTCTTTTATACATGACATCTGAGCAGGCGTATTATGATAGAAAGCACTGGAAAGTGACATAACGACATAAGTGACAGATGAGGGAAATAAAAAATAAATCATAGAAGTAATTCTAAGTGAGTAAAGGGACTCTAAATACAAGAGATGAAGTTCAAGTAGATAACTTTTGGAGGTAACATCATATTATAGTTCATCTTTGTAGTTAATAGTGTTTCAATTAATGTTAGGTACTGCCGTGGCCTTAAAAGGAAAATTTCTGAAGTGTAACAGAGGAGGTGATCGATGGATTAGATGTCTTTAAAGAAAAATGAAAACATGGTTATAATAGCAGCATCCTTGATGATGTTTGAATCAATTACTTCAGCAGAAAAAGGAGTCCTAGAATATAAATTTTGACTGTTCTTCAACAAGCATAGGGAAGACTTATAACAGAATATCAGCTTGTGACTTGGATGTCATATGAAATTGATCTGAAGTAATCTTTTCTTTTAAGTTCTAGTCTTGCACTATTAGAATGTTACCATACCTTATTCTTTCCTTGACAGAGTAATGGATTTCAAGGGATATGGGAAGATTTCAAGTGAACTGTGCCACAAGAGCAGGTAATCAGTGTCATTATCTTAACATACCTCTAAACTTCATGTTAAATCTTAACTGCATCTATGATAAGAAGGAAATTTGGACCCTTATGAAAAAAGTATGAAGGAGTGGTTCACTATCTTTTGTCTCTCATATCATGTAAAATGCAGCGTTCTTCTACCCTAGACCATGAGTTAGCATAGTTTCTATAAGCAAAAAGTGACTGTTAATGCACAGTGACACATGCTACCTCATCTTAGCTTTCCACACTCCAGGAATGTGAGGAGAGAAACAAAAATACTATAGTTTGTGCTAACTAGATCTATTGTGTCCTGCTATTATCATGCAAAAGAATGATGTCTAGGCAAAAAAAATACTTTTAGATGTTGTTACTCTGACTCTCCTCACTATAGTGAAGCCACAAACAATTAAAATCGTAATAGAAAAAGTTGATTTTGATTGACAGTTCTGAATTTGTTATTACTACTGCATTAGTGCCTTAGAAACAGCACTATGATTTAGAGTATGATAAAGGAAACTGTTTACATTGTACCTAGAATCCAAAATGAGGAAGATTAAAGATCCTGTTTCTCCACATTTCTTTTTATGTCATGTTTTGGACGGTTTCAAGTCTTTCTAGTAATCCTTACCTCACAAGGATTCCGTCAATTCACATGGTTCCAAGCTGAGGACCTAGTCTTTAACACATGGGTATGTGGGAGCATTCAAAGTCTAAACTGGAGGCTAGAGCTCTCAGTACATAGATCAGCATTTCTCTTATTTTTTCCCCTTAAGAAAGCATTCTTCATTTCTCCACTTTCTATCCTATGATGCTTTGCATAGAAAGCTGTTTAACATATACATAGTTGTTAGTTGACTTGGAGGAAAAGTAAGTTCATTCAACCCAGTGAAATTTTTGAGCAAACCCCAAAACAAGCAGTGTTGGTGGACAAACATTTGTAAAGAAGCTCACTCTCATCCTCACTAATAATGTGTGGTTACGAATTGTTTTGTTTTGTTTTGTTTTCCTTAAGGTAAAACCATAGTGAAAAATTCACTTGACCTAATAATGTGGAAACCTATTTTTATTGAATTGCATAATATATTGATATAGAGATAAAGATACACACACACACACACACACACACACATGGTTACAAATGTATTAAATTACTTTCAAAGGCACATTTAAAGACCACCCAAAATCCTTTTAATTATAAAGAAGAGAGTTATGAATCAAATAAAATGCCAATTCACAAAATTACTGCAGAGAAGCAGTTATTGCTTGAAGCACACACTCCTTTTAGAATATGGGTAGTTGACATTTATTCTAGTTAACAATATAAAATAATGTGCTGTATGTGTTTCTGATAGTTGATTCAATTTTTAAAAACTATAATCAAATATGTATGCTTACTATGGCCATGGTTAATTCTGTAGATACTATTAATCCTTCTTAACTTCATGTATAATTAAAACCTTCAAGTACAAAGATGTTCTAAGAGTCATACTTTTCAGATAAGAATTGAAACAAGAATGGAGAAGTAGTTTGTCTCTGGCCTCTCAAGGGAAGGAGGGGGTCTATAGCAGAGAACTATTAACCTATGTGAAATACTCTTGGAAGTTTAAAGGGCATGAAGCATTTACTAGATGAGAATATATTATGAACATTTTTCTTTACGAATCGTGTTAGATTTTTGATAAGTTTTGGTGTCTCAAACCTGTTTATGTATGTGTGGCTTATCTAGGTTTCACACTAACACACACACACATACACACACACACACACACAGAGAGAGAGAGAGAGAGAGAGAGAGAGAGAGAGAGAGAGAGAGAGAGACAGAGAGAGACAGAGAGAGACAGAGAGACAGAGACAAAGAGAGAAGTACTTTTACTGATATTTTTAACCACTGGGTGCTCTGAAACTGTATAATGTCTAATACATGTTCTCAAATTTAAAAATAAACTATTTTATTAATATACATTCTCTGATCACATGATTATTAAGACAACTTCTTAGAGTCAGTTCATTTTAAGAAAACGTGATTTTTTTTTTTTTTTAATTTTTAAGACAGAATTTCTCTGTGTAGCCCTGGGTGTTCTGAAACTCATCTTGCAGAGAAGGTTGAGAACACACAAAGATCTACCCAATTCTGCTTTCCAATTGCTGGGATTAGAGAATTGCCACAACCACAGGGCCTAAAGGTACACTGTTTGTCACATTGACACACCATAACTTGGTAGGCAGGATGTTTCTGTTTTGTTGTTGCTGTTTTAGTTTGTTATTTCTTTTTTTCTTTTCTTTTCTTTTCTTTTCCTTTTTTCTTTTCTTTTCGTTTCTTTGGGGGTAGGCAAACATGGAAGGACTAGGAAATGAGAGGGGTTGGGGTACATAATGTAAATTTTACAAGGAATCAAAAATCGTGGGAAAAAGTAGGTACATTTTATGTCTCATTGTCTAGACCAGTATTTTATCTCGCTCTGTCCCTCTCTTTATGTAAACAGGATTCCTACTGATTAACTCCTACGACTATGGAAGACAGCAGCATAGTGGCAAATGTCACCTTCCCTCCCAAGAGAGTATAGAAGTCCTCTCTCCTTCACTGCTTAAGGATGTTTACTTAAATTAAAGATGGAATGTCACTCTCCTGAAATCCTAGTGTGAAGAAAGTCTTCTATCTACACTCCAGACTTGAGTCATGGAGGATAAAAGTTCATGAAGGAGCAGTAACAACTCCAGCAAAACAATGTCTGTCCCAAACCACACAAGATTCTCTACACATTATAAATCTACTCTAAACTGTGGGGTGAAATCTTCTCTCTCATTTCCTCACCTGGCTTTATGATTGCTATATTTTGCGATAAGCCCTTACCAGAATACATGCCCTGCAAACTCAGTCTCAGAATTAGGTGTTTAAATTGGTTTAACTAAGACTCTTTTGAATGGTGCTTGTATAAGCTCTAGATGTATATAAGAAATAAAAAAAACATAAATTATTTTGAGACCTTTGCACTAATTTTGGAATTAATATGTATGTTTTCAGATATCCTCATACAAAATGGAGCATAGAGGGTAGGATACAAAGAGATATAGGGGGAAGGAGCCGCAGCCATGTTTATAGCAGCCTCTCTGTCTCTGATAGCCTCTTTTACAATGTGTGCACAACTTCATTGCTATAGTTCTTATTTTCTGTCCAATAAATAAGCCTGTCTATATTCTAGCATGATCAAAGTTTCCAAGATAAATATGTGGAAATTTTATATAAATATTTTCCATATTATGATAGGTGCTAAAATATATACTCATACTATTGGAATGAAACAGGTTACTTATAAAGGCAAGGTACATGATATATTAAGTTAGAGAAACTTTAGGTCAAATAAATTTTAGAATGGTTCCTCCAAACAAACATCCCAATTCTACATGTCAAGAAGCACTAGAAGAGAATTTTATCAAGCACACTTATCAGTTTTGGATCCTTTTTTTGATACCAGTTCAAAATAATTTTTTTAAAAGTCATTTTATTGTAGATTTTAAAACTCACTGACTTTTTTGTAGGGAAATTGTTCTGTCAAAGGGAAATGCAAATCAAAACGATCCTGGCTAAGATCAAAACCTCAGGTGACTGCAGATGCTGGTGAGGATGAGGACAAAGAGGCACACTCCTCCCTTGCTGGTGGGATTGCAAACTGGTACAATCAGTCTGGAAATCAATCTGGAAGCTCCTTAAAAAACTGGAAATAGATCTGAATAACCAGCTATACCACTCTTGGGAATACACCCTAGAGTGACGTGTTCACTTCTGATTGGCTGTTCACTCATCACCCAATATTACACCTCGGGATTGGCCAGTGACTTTGGCGGGCTTTCTGCCTTTGCAGCTGTGCAGTTAATTGTTTACTAGTGGAGAGGACACGATGTCCACGCCATCTTGGAATGGCGAATTATACCACCTCTAACAGCGGCTTCCTACAGAACACTACTCAGTTATTAAGAATAAGGATATCCTGAGTTTTGCAAGCAAATGTATTAAACTAGAAAATATCATCCGTGAGTCATGTAACCTAGATCCACAAGGACATGGATGGTATGTCCTCGGTAATAGGTGGATATTGGCCAAAAAATAAAAGGACAGAACACTCAGGATACAGTCCACAGAACTCAAAATGGTTAACAAGCCGAAGGGCCCAAGTGAGAACACCTCAATCTCACTTGGTAGAGAAAAGAAAGCAATTACAAGGCGGGAGGAAGGGAGAGACCTGGGTGGGAAAGGGTACAAGGAGGGAAAGAGGGGAACATGATCAGGTATTGGGTGGGGAAAAGGACTGAAGCCCTGAGGGCCAGCACAATAAATGGAAACAGGCAACCTTGGTAGGTAGTATGTGGGTTACTCTCCAGTATATACTAGAGATCTGGGAGGTGAGAGACTCTCAGGACTCAAAGGGAGGGACCTTACATGAAATGCCTGGTAATAGGGAGAGAGAACTTATAGTGCCCTCCTCCAGCAGGAAGACAGGGCATCAAGTAAGGGAGGAGGTTGCCATCCCACAGTCAAAACTCTGACCCATAATTATTCCTGAATGAAAGAACTACAGGTTTGGAAATGGAGAGGAGTCTAAGGAAAAGAAGGTCCAAAGACATGCTCAAAGTGGGATCCAGCTCAAGGGGAGGACCAAAGATATATTATTACTGAGGAGATGAAATGCTCACAAAAAAGGGGCCTATCATGACGGCCATCTGAAAGACCCAACAAACAGCTGAAAGAGTCAGATGCAGACATTTTCACCCAACAAATGAAAAGAAGCTACTGACTCCTGTGGCTGAATTACAGAAAAGCTGGAAGAAGCTGAGGAGAAAGGCAACCCAGTAGGAGGACAAGCAGTCTCAATTAACCAGGACCCCTGAGATCTTTCAGATACTGGACCACCAACCAGGCAGCATACATCAGCTGACATAAGGTCCCCAACACATATACAGCAGAGGACTGCTGGGTATGGGTTCAGTCAGAAAAGATGCACCTAACCCTCAAGAGATTGAAGACCCCAGGGACTGGAGAGGGATAATGCTAGTGTGGGGTGTCCTCGTGGAGTCAGGGGGGTTAGGAGGAGGTATGTAATGGGAGTAGTCAGAGGGTGGACTGGGAGAGGAATAAAATCTGCAGTGCAAAAAAAAAGATTAAATATTTTATTTTTTTAAAAAGTCAACAAAATAAATAATATAATAAAACATATAAATTTTACTTTGATATTTAATTTCAAAATTCATGGTATTATTACTTGGTAATAATATGGATGGAATGTGGTAAAAGATATAAAAATGTAGACTCATGTTGATTTGATTTTTCATTTCAGAATGAAACAGTTGAAAATATTAAAAATGGGTTTTCATGTGGCACTTTTCACATTTTTGTAATATTTTATGAAGTAATAGTTTATCAGTATAAACAAAATGCTCAATAGAAATTATAATATATCAAATATTTTTTCTTGCTAATATGTCAGCCAAATGAATACATCCTTAAAGTTAATGCAATTTCAGTTTTGTTATTCTACAGACTTATTCTACAAAGTAATAATCATATTAGGAAAAAAAGTATCCTGAGTTGGTGTACATATATCTCTAAAAATAAAATAGTAACCTTTCTAAATAAATATCTGAAATATACACGATGTCATGTGGAAATATAAATATAAAATAAATAATTAGAAATAAAACTTGAATTTTTTATAAGTAGAGAGTTCATTGATTAAACTACTTGGGGAACAACTTAATATTGCATCAATCTAATTCTGTGTAAGAATATGGTTCATGTGGCAGGACAGAGAGTCCCATAACTATAATGTCTACACTTACGAGTTCAGACAGGAGAACTGTGACTTAAAGCCCAGGAAGGGCTACATGGCAAACTCGAGGCCAGCATAGGACATAAAATGAGATCCTGTCTTAGAAACAATTAAGAAAATCAAGCTATAGCTAAAATTACATTTTAACCATTTTTTTTTACTTTCTATGTGTTATATTAGTACATCTGTCATCCTCTTAATGAGTGTTTATAGATGTAATTCACCACAATTAGTTCTTAATCACACCCATTCTCTAGTCACCAAGGTGTCTTAAAACAGTATCTACTACATGTTGGCTCTTGGTATATGTTTGTTGGATGAGTGAATAATGCACACGATGATTATACAATATTTGCTATAGCTTTCTTTCAGGATATATGTTAGTGCTGCATAATTCACTTTAAATAAAGTTAGGAATTTCTCAGAACTAAATAGCAGGTAATAGTATAATTGTCACAAGTAACCTGTAGGTAAAAGAAGAAAAGTTGGAGGGAAATAAAAGTAATGAGGGCAGTTCTACCTCAAACAGAAATGGGACTTTGCTGTCTTGCATGTTGAGAAAAGAGAACTTAAGTTTTGTTGGTTATTTTATTTATGGAAAAAACTTATCACCACATATGTATTTAATAATAACAATTTCTTTTAGGTCGATTGCATGGATTAACTATATTAGCAGAAAATCCTATTTCTCTCTCCCCTCTTTTTATTTCCAGCTAATCATCTTTTATCATTCAGAAACCCTTCTGCTTTCAACATAATATGATTTCATACATCTAGATGAAATTAAAGTTCAGAAATGCGAGAAAACCTCTAATCTCCTTTAGTTTGCTTGTTTGCTGAACCCCAGACATCTCCATTTCCTTACAAATGAGGAAGTTTTGTTTTTTTTTATTTACTCAATCTATTTTTTTTTTTGGTTACTTTTTAGATATGTAGCCCAGACTGACCTTGAACAGCTTTCCACCTGAGCTTTTATATCATAAGTGCTGGAAGCAAAGGCATATAGTAACACAGCTTGAAAATTTTCATTAGTTTTTATGGCTAAATAAAACATATGTGTGTGTGTATATATTTTCTCCATACATCCATCTATTCATGGATATGAAGATGATTCCATAGCTAATGTAAATAACCTTATTAAAATTGATGATATGCAAGTTACTCTGTAGTATGTTTCATGCATTTTGCCATATATCCAGGAATCATATAGCTCGGTTATATTGTATTTTTGTGTATAAGTTCAGTACTCATATTTAAATACATGAGTGCACACTTGTATATGTGTGGTTATGAACTGTTAAAAGGTAAATGGAGATCTTTCATGTTCTTCAGTGCTTTTTACCTATTGGGCTGTTTCTCACTAAGGTTGCTGTATTGATTGTCTACTATGCTCATATGATCCTCCTGTCTCTGTCTTCCCTGCATTAGTGATACCTCAGTGTTTGGGCAATGAGTTCCAGGAACAGAGGTCATGTCTTTCTTTCTTTCTTTCTTTCTTTCTTTCTTTCTTTCTTTCTTTCTTTCTTTCTTTCTTTCTTTCTTTCTTTCTTGTGTAAGGGCATATGAGGAAGTTAGAGGAATTGCATGAATCGATTTTCTCCTATCATCTAAGTCCAGGCCATTTCTGGAAAGATCAATGATCCAAGAGGAGAACCTGTTATTCCTACTCTCCCAAACAGAAAGAGAGAAGGTGAGAGAGAAAGACAGACAGTGAGACAGACAGACAGACAGACAGACAGACAGACAAATAGAAAGAGATTGGTGGACTATGGAGGTAACACCTACATAAATTTCTCAAGTGACCAGTACTAGGCACATGCAAATGGGGAAAAAAGCTAAGCAGAATCAATAGGTTATGTAAACATGTGTAAACAACAATGAAAAAGAGATCACAAATTCGGGTCAAGTAGGGGCAAACAGTTGAAAGAGAAGGATTGAAATAATGTAGATGAAATGAGCAAGTATGAAATCATTAAAACTACTTTAAAATGTGATTTCTGTTTCCTAAGTATCTATCTGCATATGTACATATAAATGTAGCTCTGTACTTCTATCAAAAAAAAAAAATGTCTTTTGCAGTAGATAGAGCCTATTGCAGACCTAAATATCCAGTCAAAATGCAGGGAAATGGTGACTATAAGATGCTTAGCCCCAACTGAAATGTCAGCAAACTAAGGCTAACAGAAAATTGCAGAAAAAAGGCACAAACATGGTAAGATCTCACACATGTTGTTGGAACATATCCCTTAGACATAAAGGGTTAAAAGAAGTCATAAACTCACACAATATGGATGCCTCACAACATGACCAGCATGACACCACCAGTTGATACACCAAACAGACAAAGTAAATACCATGTGTTTTCACTCTTAGATTAAAAAGGTACAAGAGATCAATGACTTTTCTCTGTGTGTACATGTTTGTGTGTGTGTGTGTGTGTGTGTGTGTGTGGGAGAGAGAGAGAGAGAGAGAGAGAGAGAGAGAGAGAGAGAGAGAGAGAGAGAGAGAGAGAGAGAGAGAGAGATACAGAGAGAGACAGAGACAGAGAGATCTGTGGACTCCTACATAAAATTTTCAAGTGACCAGTATTAGACACATGCAGGTTATGTCTACATGTGTAAATAGCAATACAGAAGAGATCACAAATGAGGGTCAATGAGGAGCAAACAGTTGAAAGACACAAAGAAAGATTGAAGTAATGTAGATGCAGTGAACATGTATAAAATAATTAAAAATAAAGCTATTTAACAACATAATTTTGAGGAAGGTATTAATCATTGCTATATAGGACAAGTTTCACTATATTCAAATTAGTGGCTGATGAGTTAATAGTAAAAAAATAATATTAATTTTGATATCAAAATTGACTTAACAAAAGCATTTATTATTCAGAAAAATCAAATAGTGAGAAAATGTATTAACTAAGTATTATAAATTACATATTCAATAAAATCTTATAATTAAACATAAAAAAGATGTATATATACAATTTAATTAAATTGTAAAAATATATGAATGAAATATATGAATAACAAATAGGAAAAAAACATATGCTCTGTATCATTAGATATCAAATAATAAAATGTGAAACCAAAATATAACTTCAAATTTTGTCAAAGCAGAGAAATAAAATAACTTATAAATTTCTGGAGGGAATATAAAATCATATGAGTAAACTAGAAGAGCTTATAAATTTTCATTAATAGTACATTAACATCAGGCTAACAAGAAGGCCACCTAAGAGAAAATGAACTATTCAATATGTAATGATATATAAATCATATATATATAATGATATATAAACCAATACTATATATATATATATATATATATATATACATACATAAGCAGCTGGAGCCATGGGTCCCTCCATGTGTACTCTTTTGTTGGTGGTTTACTCCCTGGGAGCTTTTGGGTGTCTGTTTGGTTGATATTGTTCTTCCTAAGGGACTGAAGAGGCTGAATACATATATTCTTGCTTGACAATTGTACAGCATATAGCAAAATGACAACTAATAGATGAATTATTTTTAAATTCTTATCAATATTAAAAAGAGACATGTTACAAATTTATAATAAAGTGTTCAACAATATTTTCATACTGATTGTACACTTACAACTTGTACTAGGTCTCAAAATAATGAATTTTATATATTTTAAAATGTTTAATGACAATAAAATGTTTATGATACATTCTCAACTTGAAGAGTTAGAGCTACACAATGTAATAAGTACACTAAAGTTTTAAGGGTAGATATTCTATAGGGCCGGAAACCACTTCAGCCTCTTCAGCCCCTTAGGAGGAACAATATCAACCAAACAGACACCCAAAAGCTCCCAGGGAGTAAACCACCAACAAAAGAGTACACATGGAGGGACCCATGGCTCCAGCTGCTTATGTAGCAGAGGATGGCCTTGTCTGGCATCAGTGGGAGGGAAGGTCCTTGGTCCTTTGTAGGCCTGATGGATGACCCAGCATAGGGAAATGCTATGGTGCTGGGGCAAGAGTGGGTAAGGTGGTTGGGGGAGCACTCTCATAGAAGCAGAAGGAACAAGGAGGGAATAGGTGTGTCTGTGGAGGGGAAACCAGGAAGGGGGATAACATTTGAAATTTAAATAAATAAAATAACAAAAAAGAGAGTAGATGTCGTTAGTATAAAATAGTGTAGAAACAAGAGAGAAACGGGGAAACTTTATTACATCAACACTAAAGAAAAGACTCAAATTTCTCCTGCTATCCAACTTTCAAACTTAGATGTGATATTGATTTTTGTACTTTGTTAAAGTAAAACTTACTGTTCAAACCACTTTTGGGGGTGGCATCTTTCAAGATAAGAAAATTGAGTTTCTTCTTATCTTAATTCACCAGATGAAAGCTTTCTCATTCTCTCTATCATTCTAGCCCCTCCTCCCTCCTTTATTCCTTAATAGACAAGGCTTCAGGTCTGTCACAGACAAATCGATACAAAACTAAACACAGGGTGCTGCTACCCATCAAAGGCTAAGTGGAGAACTATATAGATACTTGGTAGTTGAGTAAAATCACTGAAGCCTGTACTGGTGCTTCTTAACCCTTTATCCTGTCAAAAGCTGATTGTCTTCAAAACAAGTGGAAGGATTAGGACATGCACTTTCTCAAATGCTAACACGGGTATAAAAGTAGAATAGAACTGCCCATAATAATAATGGCTCTGATATAAGTAGAATATTTTTCTGCTCTATTTCTTAAAGATTTATTTATTTATTTTATATGAGTGGGCTGTAGCTGTCTTCACACACACACACCAGAGAGGGTATCATATCCCATTACATATGGTTGTGAGTCACTATGTGGTTGCTGGGAATTGAACTCAGGACCACTGGAAGAACAGTCAGTGCTCTCAACAACTGAGCCATCTCTCCATCCCCCCACAATTTTTTTAATTGAAAGAAATAGACAATCAGTATGCCTAGACAGGTATCACATTTTTGTGTGGATGGCAGAGACTATCTTAATATCTAGTACATTCTCTATGAATCCTAGTGCATGGCTTCTATTACTATTGCATAGGGGGGAAGCTAGAGCTCCTCATATCTCACTGGTCCTTCAAAATTCTACATAACATTTTAACATATTAAGGCCACTATATCCATTAGTTAGAAATACAAGCAAACTAGAAAATTTATATTATAGAAATGAAAACATCTGCTTAAATAAAAACTATGTTCTTGAACTTTTGCAAGGAATATATAGATGTTTCTTTGTTTAAAATCCCTATCATAAATGCATTAAAATCCTTCAAGGAAAGAGAATAATAAAATAGTATATTTTTATGTACATGCATACACATGCTCACCAACATTCTTATACACACAATCACACACACACAGATATATATATATATATATATATATATATATCTGTGTGTGTGTGTGTGTGTGTATACAAACACACAGCCTAGTCATGGGAAGATGTGTATGTGTGTCATATGCATTCTGAAATGTACATATTTATATAAGTGCTTATCACATATATGTATATATAATACATTCTTATAAATGCTTTGATTTATATGTTAAATTAATAAATATATATAAATGCATATATATACATACAAATATCTTATAGAGTAAGGAGTGAGAAATAGATAGACAACCAAGGGATCTGTTATAAAAACATAAAAGATAAAATATAAATACAGGAGAAGTACAGAGATTACAGATATATGGGCTATGGGCTATTTTGTCTGGCTTTTATGTGGTTTCTGGGAATCTGAACTTTATATAATTATCACCAAATAATATTTATAAATGATTGAATATAACACATGAAAAGAAAATTTTCATTACTAAGTAATTAAGAAATGAAATTAAAATAAGACTCTCTCATATCAACAATTTTGATGAATATTTTATGAAAAGTCAACAGCTTCATATACAATCAAGAATGCAAATAAAGCGAAGTTATTACAAGGTTGATAAATTTTAAATTAGTATAGTAATTATAGAAAACTATATAGACCAGACACCCACATTTACACTTGTATACAAAAACACTCATACACACAAAGGACTAAAGGAGAAATACTACATTATTTGGTAATTCTAGTACTGTGTATGTCCTCCAAAGCAAATTACATAAGTTAATTAATTAATTAATTAATTAATTAGTAGATAAATGAATATCAAAAGCTTTTCTGTTTTCTGTATCCACTTTTTTGGTTGAAGGATGTTTGTGTTGTTTCCAATTTCTGGCTATTATGAGCAAGGTTTTCATAAGTTTTCACTACTCTTCACACACAAACACACACACACACACACACACAAGAAAACCAGAAAATCTGTCAAGACAAGTTGCTCTAATTAAATAAGATGAAGCATATTTTCAGCATTTTTTAGTATAAAATGAAATAAATGAAGTGAGAGTTGCTAAGTCTAGAGTAATTCCAGATTTGTTTTAACTGGTGAACAGATGGAGAGTCAGTAAAAATTTAGTTGAGATAGTATATTTCTATGCATAGTTTTAACCCCTGAAGTCATCTGTAGAAGATTTGTTTCAGTCACCAACTTCTAGAAAAAGAGTAACTCAAAAGGGACTCAATAAAGAAACATTTTCTTACATTCTCTTACATCAAGAGAATGTTCTTTTCCTCCTATTGTCCACACTGAGATAATTCAAACAGCATTGGTTCTGAATCACATGACAATATATGCCCCCAATTTTGATCTACTTATCACTACTAAAAGAATGACCAACTCTAATTTGCCATTCCTGGCCCTCCTGATCAGGAAACAATGCTTTTAAGATCCCATGGTCTAAAAGCTAGTGAAATAGGAATTCCCAAGAAAAAATTAAGGAAACTCACCAGCAGAATATCAGATGCTTGATTGAGAGCCAACATAGCAGAGATTTATGAATCCATACAAAAATAATGGGACTTATTTCAAGCTTTCCTAAATATTGTGGCTTTATTCTTGAATCATGGATGGGAAGAGAAAAATGGGCACAATATTATAAATCTAGCTAGACTCATTTTGAAAATACCATCAGAGTAATAAATTCCTTCACCAGCTTCTAGACATTCTACTACAGAACTCTCATTTAGTTGCTCTTCTACCCTGAAATATACTCTTATTAGAGCATATTCTATACCTTACCAATTGATTAAATTATTTCATCTTATTTTCAAAGTAATATTGATAGACATTCCATATTAAAATAACCAAGATGATTTATTTCTATTAGTGTTTTTTTTCTGATTATAAATATACTTTGAAAGAAGAAAGGAACAAATAAATATTATTTAAACATGGGCTTTTACTATAGTGATTTTAAATCTTTCATGTAATGAGTTATTTTCATTAAAAATGGAATGTAATTTAAAGGATGCTTTGAGGAACCTAATTCAAAGGAATTCCTACATCATAGTGCAGGCCTTAGAAATAACAGTAAGAAAGAAGAAATAATTAAGCAGTATTTAGAGAGCTATTTATAAATCTCTGTTCCAAGCCACACAGTCTTCCACGTTTACCTGCTCTGCTCCTATTCAACAGTTGAAAAACATTATTTGCTAATCCCATTCTATTCAGTCTCATCAGTGCCCTGCTGTCAGAAACCCCAGGTTCACAGTAAGTGTGCAATCTCTTCTCAGCCTATCATTTCTCTAATTTGTTCCATTTGGAAAGCAAACTTGCAAACTGACCTTTTAAATGAAGAACTATGCTAAAATGGCTTCAAATAACATAAGTGATGATTCAGTCCCTTCTTTCTTCTCCTTTTTATTATTTTTAAACTAATGGTTATTGTTCTGAAATGCTTCATGGTTCCTGTTATTAAGCATTCACAATGTTCATCCTATCTTCTTTGGATCTACATAAATTTACTTCCACATATAACTGGATTATCATATAGACATATACATATTTGTAAAACATTTAATTTTTAAATGATATTTTTTATTTTGAATGATAATATAATCACTTCATTCACATATCCTTTCTTCCATCAAAACCCTCCTGTGTACACACATTGATCTTTTTCAAATTTATGAACTTATTCTTTAATTGTGGTTATACACACATATATCTGCAATATAAATATACATTTATTTTTATATATGTAAGTGGTAAAAAATAAGCATGACACTCAATTTGCTCTGCTTCCAGCTTTCCCTTCTATGCTGTTCTGCCAAATAACACAATGACAATTAGGTTCCAATCACACTTTACTTCTTGCTGTTTCTCTGTCCACTAAAAGCTTCCAATGCATCCCTCATGAGCCAACATACTCTGAGAAATCTGTATATAAATTATGGTGGTATTTCCTAAAGTGTGCAGCTTTGGAAAATTGCATCAATTTTACCCACAAATATGTGAATGTTTTTCACATGGCATGACTATCCCCTGCTGAATTATAGAAGCAGGAGAGTAAATAGAAATATCCAGAAATTGAGAAAGCTTGAAATCATTTAGAAAGTGAAAGATCAAACAGCAAAAAAAAAAAAAAAAAAAAAAAAAAAAAAAAAAAAGAAGCTGCTTGACTACCCACACAGCTAGTAATGCCTGAAGTAGGATAGTGAGTATGAACTCAGACTGTCATAAGTTCATTAATTACAATGATTTTCTTGAGCCATGTTCTGCAGAAATATTATTTGAAATCTTTGGTAATAATAATATTTTCAACTCTAAATTAAGATGAAAAAACTGGATAAATCAAAGTATATCAAAGATCCAGTATAGATCTTCAGAGTGACTTTTGTCTATAGCCTTAGACAGATGTGGAGCAACCTTAGGGTTGAGTAGGCCTTTAGAGTTGTGTATTTAGTATTTTCCACAAGAATTTTGTGGTGATAGTAGGAATTTATTTTCTGGTGATAGTAGGAATTGGATAAATGAAATTCTTATTTTTCTCTTCTATATAGGGGAGATTATTTAAGAGATTAGACATAGCAAGAAGGGAAATGTTATAATTCACTAAAGCCACATTTCCTAAATCTGAATAAATTGTGCCCATTATATAAAAGAGAAGACAGAACTTGAATTCATGTCAGTAGTACAAGAAATAGTTGCTCACCTTGTGATAAACTAGAGTGGGAGAATAGTAATTTCCACTGTAGGCAATAGTGTTTAGAACTTATTGCGTTATTATTTTGTGTGCAGAAAGGTAAAAATTGAAATAAACTATTTAATAGGCCGTGAAGATGTAAAAGTCTAAGAAAGTAGAAATAAAGATATACAGCCTGGGAAATACTGCAAATAAATGATAAACATGCATGAGGTAATGATTGCTTTGACTACATTGGAATTTTTAACACTGTATACTGAAGAATTATTGATGGTGATAGTAGGGACTTAAGGTTTGCTCAGTTTTGCTGAAGGGGTTTGCAATTGCATAGGGAAAACAATATCAAGCAACCACACCCAACAAAGCTCCCAGGGACTAAATCACCAACCAAAGAAGGGACCCATGGATCTAGCTGGATATTTAGCAGAGGACTGACTTGTTGGGCATCACTTTGAGGGAAAGCTTTTGGTCCTGCGGAGACTCAATGACCCAGAGTAGAGGAATGCTAAGGTGGTGAGGTAACAATTGGTTGGTAGGTTGGGGAGCACCCTCATAGTGGCAGGAGGAAGGGGAAAGGAATACGGGTTTGTGGAGGGGAAACTGAGATGGGAGATAAACATTTGGTGGGGAGGATGCATGGAATGTGGAAAAGTTGGAGGGTGGACAGGGAGGGAATAAAATCTGGAGTAATAAATAAATAAATAAATAAATAAATAAATAAGATTAAATAAAAAGAAAGAGTTGTTCAGTTTCAATGTGTACTGCTAAGAACTTTTCTTAAATCTCCAAGGGACTCTTTTCCAAAAGAGTAATCGAGAAGATTGATATAATATACACACCTTCTGTTAAAAATATTTTCTGATAACTCAGATTTCAGATTGTAGTAGAAGAAAAATTGTCATAGTGAATGTAGAGAAAAAATCTCTAGAGTTTCCCAGGTGGTTTCTTTTCTCATAAACTTACTTCCTAATGGGAACACAATATTACTCAATTACAGTAAATAATAAACCTTATTGGAAAAAACATTCAGCTCTTAGTTGGATATTTTTCCACACTAAGTGGAAGAGATTGGATACTTATTCACCGAATCTACTGCCAAGAGAATAATAGGAGACAATATTTGACCCAGAGAACGTGGTTTATTTTATTTTCTCACTAGGACATGCATCATGTGTTCAGACATGTCTTTTTACTATTTTACTTTCTGTTCCTTTCAAAACAAAATCTCTTCATAAATACTGTTTGCTTTCAAATCTTAACCACTAAGGTTCCAGTTATTTTGCTTGCTACAATTTGACAAATGGTTTGGAAAAAAACTTTAAAGTTCAGGTAGTGAAATATAATATAGGATCAAGATATTAACTAGCAGATGTGTTTGAGAGTGTGGGGTTTATTAGCACCTACATTAGTAGACTTCTGTTGAACCCACACTTCTCAATCCATAACTGGCCAACTCTTGTTACCAAAAGGGGCTACAAGTGGAGAAACTGGTTGAATTCATGTGAGTGGTTGACCTAGGGGTTCCCACAGAAATCTTCAAATGAACCGAATATTGCTAAGACAATGGGTTGTTCCTGGAATACTGACAGTGGGGTCCTAATTCTATGAATAACACAACACAACTCATTGAACATAGAAAAGTTGCGTGGTGTCTGCCTACATGGAGCCTTCATTCCTATGTCCTTTGATGAGGGAAGGTACTCTGTAGACTCCGAAAAAAGAATGTCGACACCAACCCAACCACAAAACCTTTGAATTACTATCTCTTCTGCCTAAAAAATATACTAGGGCAATGGTGGTACACTACTTGTGGGAGTATATGCCTCAAGACATCAATAAGCTCCAGGTTCAGTCAGGAGCCCTTTCCTAAAAGAAATAAGTTGGAGAATTATCAAGGTTGATAGTCATTGTTGACCTCTTGTCTTCACAATGTGGGCATATATATATATATATATATATATATATATATATATATATTCATGCACATTGGAGATACCCATACAAGCATACATATAAACACAAACATCACATATATACATGTACTCACAAAAGAAAATAAATATTGAATATGTAGTCTGGGTTAAGGCTGTTAGTATGTATGATTAAGGGTAAAATCAATTCATTTAGGACTAATAAAATTATATAGGCTATTAAGCATACTAAATTGAGGAGTAAACTTGCAAGTTTTACTTGTTATTACTGTACAAGTAGTACAGATTAAAACTGGCCAATTATACAGTATATATAACAATGTATTATTGTCCTGATTCTGTAACACAATGCTTCCAAACTTTGATTAATTGTACATTACATGTACATCTATTATATTCTTCATTTGTGTCTTTTGATAATGTTTAGAGTACTCTGAGTTCCAACCATGAACATCTGACATGTCAACATCTGATTCTGCCTCAATGTGTGTTTTGGGTTTCACTGAAGCCACATTGTTTTGAAATTCTATTTATTTATTATTTATTTATTAAAAGGGAATAAATAACCTCTGAAAAACTCACTTGATGAAATTCTGTAATCACCATAATAACTCTTAGGTATGGAAAGAAAATATACAGGACACAGAAACCCTGAACCATGGCAAAATTAGTAAGAGACAAGCCTTTACTAGTATCATAGAGATCAAGAAAATGAGTACTGCTTTGGTATACATGGTTTAGAAATTCCTTCTTCACCATCTCCCTTTTGATTATTCATGTTATTTTCAAAAGGACAGCATAATTTTGTAGTGAAAAAAACAATATTTAATTACATATAAAATACTAAATATTTTTAAATATAAAATAATTATAAAAATGCATCATAGTGTTATTAATATCAAATCATAATAGCCTCACCTCATGAAACTCTGTGATCGACAACTACCATAAGTTATTGATTTAATGTATACAATTCTATGCTTGACTTAGTTCTAAGGCTACTTCATAAATTAAAAGTAAAGGAGAAGACACTTTCAGAAATGTTTAATTTCATATTCAATGTCAGTTAGAAATCTTATCTTTAAGCCATTAAGACTCAAGTGAGAGTCTAAATTAGTGGAAATAAAAAGGGGAAGAAGATACACTGCTATCCAAATGATAAAAATCATACCAAGTCTCCATTAATAAAAGATTTGAATCATTCATAAAAGATTTTGGTAAAATCTCACTTTGATAAGTGATTTTGACAAAAGCATTGTTTTAATCTCAAAGATATATATCTTTCTTTCCATAGTTTTCTTGTGATTACTTACACACACACACACACACACACACACACACACACACACTTTAATTAAAGCCAAAAAGTTATATGTAATTTTTTTTGTGGGGGTGCAAAATTCTTTTGGTTCCTTGACCTCTCCTGGTGGAAAATCCACATATGTTAATCAAATTACAGATTTGGGAAAACTGTTGCTTCTAGGGCAGGAGAGACAGCTCTGAAGTAGACAATAAGCAATGCACCCAACAAGCTCCATGACCGATGAAACTGAATGAGTGAAAATTCTGAGAATCTCCTGCTGTAAGCTTTCAGGACTATTCCAAATATCCCGTTGCAGTTCATCACCCCTGTGAGATGACCTAATTGGCCTCTTTGTAACTCTTTGTTTAGTAGTATGTATGATTATCATTGTATCTTCTAAGTATCTTCAATACTAGAACTTAATTAAACAAAGGTTCTCTGTGTGCCTGTATGTTTCTCTCTCTGTCTCTCTGTCTCTCTGTCTCTCTGTCTCTCTGTCTCTCTGTCTCTCTCTCTCATGTGTACGTGTAAGTGAAAGAGGAGAAAAAGAAAAAGACAGAAAAGAAAAAGATATTTTGTGTCTTCCCTTCCCAACTGTCTTTCCTTTGGGAAACAGAAAAGTATAACTCAGCAAAGCAAAGCACCTACTGTCCAGAGTAACATGTGTGCCCATATACCATTAAATGTTACAGTCACTTTTGAAATAGGATTCTCCTTTCAGGTAAAATAAGCTGGAGGTGAGCTGGGCTGATAGGAATGGGAGTACTGTCTCCCTTTCCTATCAGAGAAAGTTCCCTCTCTACTTCATTGCCCAATTTAACAAATATCAAACGTCTGCCAAGAAAGGCAAAATCAATGTCTTCAGTGATATCTAATAACATGTTTCTATTTCCTAGAGGAGTGTTGTTTTATTTACTTCCTATGTCCTATTGAGTATCATTCACTTTTTACACACTATAGTTATAAATAGCTTGGATTTTCTTACTAGACTCTGTTATTGGCACATCCATGTTTATTAAGAAATTATTTAGAACCACGATGGGAGCAGAAAATATAAAATATTACAGAATTCTAAAACTGACTCTTGATTTAAAACTGAGCTCTCCAGATATAATTACATAAAAGTTTTACTGGAACTTGCATTTATTTCATGAATACCTAAAATTCTACCCAGTAAGCACTTATTAAGATTCTGATTTCTTTTCTATATTTTACCAGGGAATACAGTTTCTATACTTTTCTAGTCATACAGAGAGTTATATGTTAATAGAATCTTTTAGGAAATGTACGAAAACTATCACTACTCAGTTCAAAATGTAAAGCATGGTAACAACCAATAGACTTAGCACTGTGAAACCAAAGCTGAGATAAGTCACTCATGTTGACTGGGAGGATCAACAGCAGATTTATACAGTATGTAACATTGATACTTCACTAGTTAAACAATTCCAAGAAGGTTCAAAGAAAGCAGCACAAACAAGCTGTAACAGGGTGATATGCCTCAACTTTAAGTGTTCTGAGATGGGAGGAGGCAAGGTTTTCCTTGTAAAGCAATTACCTTCAACATTCAAAATAATTTCAAGAACAAAATGCACCATCATAAATCATGCTGAGTGCTGTTCCATAGCTTCAGAGTTTTGAAAGGCTTTGACCTGTTTGGTATGTTTTGCCTTTGTTAAACATTACACACTGCCCAACACAGCAAAATGGTTGTCTTGAGTCAATCTAGAAGGATGAATGAAGTACAACACAACACATGAGCTATGCTTATCCACCAAATTTCCAATCAAAAGAAAGAAAATAAACACTATTCCATTTATGAAAATGATTTAAAGGTTCAATGCTCTCATATAAATATAGTTAGAGTATTATGAGAATGTTAAAAATGTCTATCACATCTCATGGTAAGAAGGTTGTAATTATTAAACCTTTTGTATGGTTCAAAACCACTCACCGACCATATTGAACCCACAAACTCTTCTCAAGATTTTGACCTTCTGCCAAGGCAACTCAGAAAATTTTTAAAAGATGTCAGCTGCTCACCACTTTCAGAGAAACCCCTTGCTTCTCGAGAGCCCTTCCTTTCTTATCATACTCCCAGCTTTCTTCAAGCAGAATGTGATCTGCTCAGAATCTAGGTCTGTTTAGCACAGTCTTAGCTTCTATGTTATTCTGAAAGTCAAAGGAGAAAATTCCCAATTAAACAAGAACATGTGCAGCTATGCTTCCAAATGTGTCACATTAGCTTGGATTTGAGTATAAGTCAGAAAACCTGTAGTCAACCTCCTACTTACATCTGTGAATAAGCACATAAGCAACCGCAGGGTTGCTCAGGCTAAACAGATGGATGGTCCTGTCAGAAGCAGATTGCAGTAGAGCGATGATGTAGGATGTAATGCCACCCCCTCTGAACTGAGAAACATATTCAGCAGCAGGAAAGGCAGCCTTCTAATGTAGCTATTCTGTTGTAAGTCTTCCCATTTAACTATTTCGAGGGAAAGGTTAAATCTTTGTGTTCTTCCACCATGTTATTTTATTTGTTAGTTTCATATTATTTTTTATCCATTCGTTTTGTATTCAGAATATATAGTTATCAACAAACTCTATGCTTCTATATTTATAATAACAATATATCTTTAACTTAATTGATTAATTGGAAGTGGTGTTATAAAAATAGTATGCTCCATTTAATTTAAATAGAACTGATAAATAATGCAAGTTATAATTTAGTCAAGAGTCTGAATACTTTACAAAAATTTATGATTTCAGATATGTGATAAATCCTCATGTCCCAATAACTACAATACTGTTCCTTTAAAAATTAGTTGTGTATTTGTGTGTCTATGTGTAGAAATGTGCATATATGAGGAGGTAATGCCTTAGGCCAGGATTCTTGTCATTCCTAGACCCAGAATTATGTACTGAGAAAAGAACTGAGGTCCTCTCACAGATCAGTATTTTTTCCTAACTCCTAAGCCTTCTCTACAAATGTTCTTAAAAGTAAATATGACATTGTAATCTTTCAGTTTTCATGCAGTTGCTTACAAGAGATAGAATGTTATTATAAATGGAGTCTTTCTCATGTTTTATTTCAACAAGAATCTCTATATGTTAAGTCTTTATCTGTAAGGTAAAGCAAAATTTTATGAAATGAAGCTGTCTGTCATAATTTCGTCTTTAACAGGTATTTGTATTAAATGATCTGATGTGAAGAAAGCACTTTTAAATGGGAATGAAAATCTGTTTGTCGCTGCGCAGTGGTGGTGCACGCCTTTAATCCCAGCACTTGGGAGGCAGAGGCAGGCAGATTTCTGAGTTCGAGGCCAGCCTGGTCTACAGAGTGAGTTCGAAGACAGCCAAGGCTATACAGAGAAACCCTGTCTCGAAAAACCAAAAAAAAAAAAAAAAAAAAATCTATTTGTCTTATTTGTATATCATAAGTGCTCTTACCCCACCCGCAGCCATTCTTCACACCCCTGTCACATGGATCTGTCAAAACCTTCAGTATTTCAGTAGTCTAGAGAAAAGAATACATATCTAGGTGATTTTTATCCTTAGCACTAAAGTACATGAATGAATGCCATTATATTTTAGAGATAAAATTTCAATTTATTAATGAATTTACTGGATGGCACTTCTTTGAGAAGTTAGACAATGATAATTGCATAATTGCCTTTTACAAGGTTACCTCCAAAGTTTTATGCTGTGACAAATAAGAACAATTCAAGTGAGAAGAGCAACTGATGATGGTATTTTTATTTATTTATTGGTCTTCTGATCATGTAATTCTTTTAAAATGCTATAAAGAAACATAAAAGTAAGTCTATTTAGAAATTTACTAGTTATTATACTGCAAGTACTTTCGTGTTTTTATCATTTAAATGCTCCTTAAGGTAGAATCTAGATTTTTAAAAAATAATAATTAGAATTTTAATATATATTTACTTTAGCTGTCGACAATAATAATGTGTACCTGGGCTGTAGCTTCCACTTCGGAGTTTACAATTGCCTTTCCAGTTTGAGAAATCATCACTAAACTATTCTACAATGGTATGCATGCCTGATATGCTAGCCAACAAAGAACAGTGAATAATTTAAATACATTTTTAAAAATCAATTTATTGGAATTAAAGTATTTAACAAGTGTGTCTTAAGCAATGATATCTGCTCAGGAATAAAATAATTTTGTGACACATAATCACAGTATGTTTTCAGTTTAATGAGAAATATAGATGTACAATTAAAAGCATTAAAAAGATATTAAGGTAGATTGGTAGTCTATATCTGCCATCTAAGTCTTTGAAATAGTAAGTAAAGAGGGTTGTAAGTGTATGATCACCTGGTGGATTAACCAATACACTGTCTAAGAAAAACTGAGGAGCTTTGAAGCACATTTTAAAGACATGGCCTGATTTCTTCTTGCCGCTTAAAATAGGCAAGGACAACAGCAAAAGATGACAGCTGAATCAAAACAAAATATGACACAGGGATTGGAGAGTTATTCAAATTATTCAAAAGGCAAAAGGACTGAAGAACAAATGATAAGAGGTTTACAGAATGTGCCTTGAAGTATAGGTGGATTTGTGTTTACAACCATGTGCTAGGTCCTTGAATCAAATCATTAGATAAGCTGTAATACAAAGAGTTATGAAAGGATTGAGAATCTGACTCACAGATCCCTTCAATTAAACAAGAAAACATCCGGGAGGCTTAAAAAAGATGGTTTCTCCAATCCCTCAGAAGCCAACAATAGGTAATAGATTTTCTACCAGAAAATCTATGGATCAAAATGTTAACTTGTAAAGATATGTAACATGGAAATAAATCCTACAAGGTTCTTAAGAATGCTAGGTCACCCGGAGCACTGCAGTGTATGATAGAAGAGAGCACAGAGTGTGAAATGAAATAAAGTTATAAGAAACCAAGATTCTATAAGCAGGAAAGAAGATGATAAAAATTTTGCTTAATACGAATACATCTTCCAAAATATATCAAAGAAGACGCTGAACATAGACCTAAGAGTCCAGAGGGCACAGCTACTAGTCACATAAAATCATTTCCTCATCATTAATCCTGAATGGAATTGATTCCACTGTCATTTAGAATTTCTTGAGACTTTAAACCCATCTTTTTTCAATTTTCTCCCATTCTCATCTAAAATTGCTATTGATGTTATATTAATTCTAAAATGCTACCACTATTTTAGAAAAAATAAAATTGCTTCTTCATATATACAGTCCCATGGACTGAGAGATATATCCCAGAGTCCACCTAGTATTAATTTAGATGAAATAATGAGGGGACTTTAAGGTAATGACATGCCAAATTCTGACTTGAAAAAACAGTAGGTTGACTGATATAAGGTCTACTATTTCACCTTTGGGGATATTTTGCATGCTGATCAATGCTGATGGTTTTAGGGTTTATATGTGGGTTGCACTATTGATTTTTTTTCTCTCTTAGAGGCCTGTATAGAAACTTCTAGCCATATGAAAGTAAGTGCTCATGGAGGAGGCATCAAAATCAGATCCTTCAGGTGATAGTAGATGCTGGCGAGGATGTGAAGAAAGAGGAACACTCCTGCATTGTTGGTGGGGTTGCAAGCTGGTACAACCACTTTGGAAGTCAGTCTGGCGGTTCCTCAGAAAATTGGACATAGCACTACCTGAGGACCCAGCTATACCACTTCTGGGCATATACCCAGAAAATGCCCCAACAAATAACAAAGACATATGCTCCACTATGTTCATAGCAGCCCTATTTATAATAGCCAGAAGCTGGAAAGAACCCAGATGCCCTTCAACAGAGGAATGGATACAAAAAATGTGGTACATTTACACAATGGAATATTACTCAGCTATTAAAAATAATGAATTTGAGAAATTCTTAGGTAAATGGATGGAACTAGAAAATATCATCCTGAGTGAGGTAACCCAATCACAAAAGAACACACATGGTATTTATTCACTGATAAGCGGAGATTAGCCCAAAAATTTGAAACAACAAAGATTCAACTACCAGACGACATGAAGCTCATGAAGAAGAAAGAACAAGTGAGGATGCCTAGGTCTTTCTTAGAAGGAGTAACTAAATACCCAAGGGAGCAAATATGGACACAAAATGTGGGTCAGAATCTGAAGGGGGAGTTGTAGGGAGACCATTCCATCTGGGTATTCATTCCATGGGCAGTCACCAAAAATAGACGCTGATAGGGATGTCAGGATGGGAAAGCTGACAGCAGCCTGATAAGGCTGTCTCCTTAGAGGTCTTCCAGAGTCGGACATACCCAGAGACAGATACCCACAGCTATCCATTAATTTGATCAAAGGTTCCCAATGGAGGAGTTAGAGAGTAAATTGAAGGAACCTTAAGAGCTGGTGGCCCCGTGAGGAGAGCAACAATACCAACCAGCCAGAGCTCCCCAGGGTCTAAACCACCAGCCTAGGAGCACATATAGAGAGACACATGACTCCAGCAGTATGTGTAGGGGAGGATGGCCTTGTTGGGCATAGGTGGGAGACAAGGTCAATGGTACCCTGAAGGCTGAGCACTGAGTTGGGAGGAATCTGAGGATGGGGAGTGGGGCTGGGGGTAGGTGGATAAACACCTTCATGGAAGCAGGAGAAGGGGGGATGGGATAAGGGGTTCCTGGGTGGTGGGGGAAATATGGTAAGGGGATAAAGTTTGAAATGTAAATATTATATCCAATAAAAGAGGGGAAAAATAGAAAAGCGAGTAGAACCAACAATCTTAACAAAATGTCAGCCCTCTTAAAAAAAAAGCTATCTTGATACTAAAATTTGTTTTGAGAATTGTATATTGCAGAATGATCAGCCTTGGTGTATCTACTCAACAAGCAAGCTGGGCAGACCTGCTCAAACCTTTGAGGTCCGGGAATTCCATCTGGAGGCAGCGAAGACACAGCATCAGAGGATTGTCAATTTGCTCTCCCCCCCCCACTCCTCTCTAATATCTCAATGCCCATAATCAGCTTGAAGAAGCTAATGAAGAGTCAGCACCCCTATTCCCTGGGCTAGGGGACTAAGGTGGTAAATCTTGGGCTGTCTCTCTAGGGAAAAGTAGTGGTTTTGTCAGAATAGAGAGGATTAGCTAGGGTTTATTGCATAGCCATAACCTATTAGTAGAAATCTGTATAATTAATATCAAGATGAAGATATAATTCTTAAATGGCACCAATTTACTTTGTTTACAAATTTTAAGGTTTTCATTGGCATGAGCTTCTTAGTGATATAAGAGTGAGATGAATATTGTTACTCTCATAGGCATTGTACCAGTATAACACATTTAGGAATACAAAGCTTAGACCCAGTCCTTCTTTAACTTTTTTTAACTGATTTGAGATGATCAGCCTGTGAGTTAAGGGACTATAGCAAATTCATGACTTGGAGTTTATTATAAGGGTGCTCTCTATGTTTTATGTAGAAATAGCTGAGTGGAGTTAACAGGCAACAGTCCAGATTACCTTACATGGATAGCTGGTTTTCAAAACATCAGAAATCCTTAGAATGACATGACAAACATTTCAGTATTAATGTTCATTTTCATTAGAGACCTGTCTGCTCCGGACAGCTTCCTATATTGAATTCTAAGAAGAAATTGAGCATCCTTGGAGTTACTCCAGTTGTGGTGAGACAGCCACTAGGCAAGAATTGCCACTTTCCTTCTACAGACAAATTACTGTCCAGAAAAGGACACACTTGCAGAATAGTCGACTGATTATATCTGCCTAGACAGAGTAATCAGCCCTTAATAATTCTGCAGTACTAAGGTCTGTCAGAAGATCCTGGACCAGAAGGCAGAAGAACAGATGCTCCAATGTTTTGAAGTAGAGCAAGTGTCCAGGTGGTCAGAGGTCTCTATAAATTGGCTAAGTTTTAGAAACTACGATTTGTGCTTCCCACAATTATAGTTAACTCAGTCATTCTGGATTTCTGATGGGGTTGAAAACATATAGCTATTGACCTTAAGAGAAAAGATTTGAGTGGATGGTCGTCAGCTGACATTCATCCCAAAGCCAGGTTCAGAACTAAATGTTCTAGTTATAATAGATGACAGAGGAGCTGGTTAGTCAACAAAAGGATGGACTGGGTATTAGGACTATCCTGTACTGCACTGGTACAAATTGGCATAATTATGCTCTAATTGTATTTTGAGAGAAAAGTTTCATTTTAACAGGAAGGGTGATGTGTAGGAGGAGCTAAGGTAGGAGTACCGAGAGGAAGAAAAGGAGTAAGAAGAGGAGAAGAAGAAGGAGAGGAGAAGCTAGGTGATGAAAGAGAGAAAGAGGGGGGAGACAGGGAGGCAGATATTAATGTATCTCCACCCGTCAAAGATAGTTGTTTTATCTAGGTCAGTCAGTGGGTTACACCTTTGATTGAACAATTCCAAACTTATAAAGCCTATGATTAACATTTTTTTAAAAAAATGTATAAATGCAAAAAGGAAAAGGGGGCATGGGATATGGGTTACCTAAGAGGGGTGCGGGGAATGGGGATAGGGGATGCCATCTGAAGTGTAAATAAAATATCTAATAAAAAAAATGTAGTATACTTCAGAATGGAGAAATATATGAATAGGTTGAAAAAAAACACATTTATTTAAAAAAAAATCAGATCCTGTTTTATTCTTATAAGCCAGTATTTGTAGTATGGGATGTCTTCAGCAATAAAAATTTTCTTTCAGTTTCTCAGGCAATTAAGGGCAAAAGATATACATATATGTAACAATCAGCAATATATATATATATATATATATATATATATATATATATATATTCATAACCAACAAGGAAAAGGTTTCCCATGCCTGGTATATGCCTGGTATTGGGGATTTTGTTGGTCTATGGCTTTTGTGGGGAACTATTACCACAAGTATCGTAATTGTATTTACCATATATATTTTATTGTCTGTGTAGCAGTTTCTCCTCCATATCTGCTTTATGCAACCAATTCTTAGAGATGGGAAAAGGTGATAATCTAGTGATCAGATTCTCAAACAGAGAAGAAAGCTTGAGATTAGAGAAAATATCTCTAAAACAAATTTGGTACTGTTTTCTCTATTCTTCCACTCTGGAAACTGACTTAAAAAAAGATTATTAACATTTACTATTTAATAATATTAGCCCCAACATAACTTTGAAAATCAAAATGCATGTTATTATATCTCTTCCTTGTTGATTCTAGATATAAATATATGACAAAAATTCCTACACAGATTTAAATGTAAGATGACCGGCTACTTCAGCAAATATTATTGTCTTTTTTACCACACTATCTATTTGGATTGTGTTAAAATAATTACCTTGATAAAATCAAAATATCATCTCCAGGAATTTTTGTATCATTCTTGGATAATAAATAGGTTATGGAATATTTTAATAAACTTCTTAAAAATAATTTGTGTACAGAAGTAGAAGAATATTCATATTCTTCAACAAAATCAAATACTATACATTCAAACCAAATTTAAAATGTTATTTAAACTTTTCTTTCTTTCAACAATATCAAATACTATACATTCAAACCAAATTTAAAATGTTATTTAAACTTTTCTTTCTTTCAACAATATAGATTTTGTGTAGCTAGGATTTTCCAAACCTCATCTTTGAAATTAAATTTATCCAAATCCAACTAAGAAGCTTATAATAATGATTATTTCAGTATTCTAAGGAAAAATCAAGTGCTGAAAATTCAGTTTTTGAAGCCAGAAAACTTCCAGATAGCTGTAGCTCAGAGACTGAATATTGTAAATAAGCGTAATGGATGTGTTAAGAATCTAAACAGGAAAGAATGTCATATTCATTCCCTAGTTTTAAAATTATTGCTTTAAGCTAAAAAAGAAGCAAAAATATATCATAAGGCAACAGCAACAGAAACCTTACAGTTTACTCAGGATCTTACTAACTTTCATGACTAAGAAATTAATTTTGAAAACATCCATGTTGTTGCCCTTGATCTTCTCATAGGTTTCTCAGAGATGTCAATGAGTTGTAGCTATAATATGGATGATTCCTATTTTTAAAATGTCATTCATGTTGTGGTAGTATTTGAATTTTAGCAAAAGCACAATATTTTCCTATTATTCTAATGAGTTACAGTAAGTTGACAAACTAATCATAGTAAAATGTCAGCTTTTGGATCAAAACTTGTGTCTATCCCAGTCATATGCAAGTAGCATCAAACCTCAGTGTGTCTTGCACTAATAATGTGCCAGATGGTAGCACACTGATGCAGGGAAAGCATGGATCTAGTATTATACTTCAAGTAAGAATAGGTTGATCTTATTATAAACTGTGAAATAGCTCTGGAGCTCAGATATGCTGTTGCAAATCAGTTCACTTATGATATTAGACATGCAAATCTATGAAATGTCTCAAAACTTTTGAGAATAACATAAAACACTTCAATATAAACACAGATTTTGAAAGAGAGACAGAGACAGGCACACACACATAGAGAGAGACAGAGAGAGATAGAGAGAATGGGAGAGAGAGAGAGAGAGAGAGAGAGAGAGAGAGAGGTCAAGTGGAATCTTGGAATCAGAATTCTAAAGCCACAGATATTACAACCTAGGAACCAAAGTTTTAAATTAGCAGAAATAGAAAAATGAAATACCATTAAGAAAATGTCGAAGAATCAAGGGGCTGATAATAGGCCAATGAAGTTGATCACACTCTCTGAATCCTTATGGCACTACAGAATTCCTAGGTACACAAAAGCTAATGTCCTACCTCAATTGTAATCAAAGCCAGCCTATTTAGCTTCCCATAGCTCTCTACCTGCCTGTCTCATTCCTATATTTCTAAACAGGTCTCCCTCAACCTCCTCTCACATCTCACCTCAGAAGTATCCAAGTTCTGTGTTCTTACTCACACGTTACACATGGTTTTCTTTCCTAAAAATGTTAGGCTAAATATAATGAGTCAAAAATCATAACATGACCAGGGGCACACTCCTTCAGCAGTCTTAGGAAGACCTTCACATTATCCTCAAAACTCTAGACAGTTCTGGTTTATCTGCAGCTTGCGATTACATCATCTTCTATATTTTGACATAGTTTTTCTTTTTCTTGTTGTCCCTACCAAACTTCCCTCAGCACTTTTTTTAAAAAGTCACAAGCACTGAAGAATGTTTATAAGAGAGACTGCCCCTAAATACAATTAAGGTCAAAATGGGGTACGCATTTAAGATGCTGAGTTCGAACACCCTAACACATAAATATATTTGCCTCAATAATATCATAATTGTCTCTGCAATTCTTTCTTCTCATAGCATATACAGCTGATCCACACCTTGCTTAAACCTTTGCTCTCACTTCATTCCTCTGGGAAGACCTTATAGAAGATCCTTTACAGATTTACACTAAGCTTCACAAAGGAGCTGTTATCTGTTGTTGAGTATTTTATTCTTAGTTTCTAAAGAGTGGGTAGACTAGACCATTGCTAAGGAAATCAATAAAGAATACCATGAAGTTAAAAATGTGAACACTGACTGTAAAACACTTGTTGAAGAATATGATAAAGACATCAGAATCTATCAGCAACGATCACTCAGTCTGGTACAATGGATAAATGATGGACATTTTAGAATATGACATTTGATAGATTATAAATATCCTTCCCAATTCTGAGAAGTAAATCTAAACCACACTATCCACAAACATTAGTTTCATAGATATTGGTAGATACTGATGAGGTTTTTAATGTAGACAGTCTAAGAATAAAGATTTTTAAAAGAAAATAAGATAGAGAAGAATACCCTTCAAATCCTTATTGTAGGCAAAATTTTCTTTAAAGGGGAATATTTTTGAATAAATTAAAGTAAGACTATGATTATTTAGGAATTCCCAATCTTAATTAAAACAATTAAAAATTACAAGGTTAATTGGGTTTAAATGCAATGGTGAGTAAGTAAAAATATTCATAATTAATGTTCATATCAAATATCTTATATGCAGGCTGAATAAGGGTATATACATGTACCAATATAAAAATTATAACTCAGTACATAAATATAAGTCTGATTAGACAGATTACAAAAGAAGAAGTATAAATTTAATACAAATATAAAACAGTATCCATTTTATTAGTTTGGTGAATTGTGTAATAAAACCACAATGTCATAATGGGACATAAGTCACTGGAAATATTGGCATACAAAGGATAGAAAAGTAACATATTTTATTCAAGAATGAGAAGCAACTAAACCATGATACACTAGTTGTCAGAATGAGAATTGAGACAAATTCTTGAAAAAAAAATTATTGGGAAGTATCTTCTAGAACTAAACCTATGTGTACCATTGACATAAGACTTGCATCACCATATCGCATTTATACACATGTGCATACACACAAACACATACACACCACACACGCACACACACACACGCACGCACACATACACACCCCACATATGGTAAAATGAATAAATGCTTGTATAATGATTGTGAGAGCATAATGTCATGCTGAATTCTGAATAAATAGACAATGAAAATAAACACATTTATAAAGTGTACAACAGTGATTAAATCTCACAAGTGAAATATACTGTAAAGAATCCAGATACATAGTATGTTCTGCATAATGTAATTAATACAAAACATGGAGTTCTAATATGTAGCTAAGAGTCAGATCAATTGCCAACTCTAGGAGAATGATGTCTACAGGGGTGACTGTGAAATATTTAATATTTTATTTTGGCTTGTGATAACCAAGTGTGTTAACTTTGTGGTCATTTGTCAAGCTATGCCCTGATGATTTTTCAACTTTTACATTTAAATATTATGTTACACTTTTTAAAGTTTTATTTTCAAATATATCTACAAATCTTGGCATCCTACTCTAAAAGTCTCTTATCTGTCACCCCACCATATGTGTGATGGAGTCCCTCTTTCAGTAGAACCATACGTCCTCTGAAGTGTTAGCAGAGAAAATTCATGAATTCAGGGCAATCACGAATCAGCCTAGATTTCATGAAGTTTTTCCTGCTTGTCTTATTGTGTTTCAGTAGGACACAGCCATCTTTTATGCCCTAATGGTGGAAAGTAAAGATTTAATACTCTGAGAAATACTAAAACCATCTTGTAACCTAGGAGTATAAGTGAAATACCAAGCCTGGATTAGTGATATGTTACTATTTATGAACATCTATGTTCCTCTGTGCATCATATACAACAAATGTGAAACATTTTCATTTGTGTGCTATTTTTGCTGTGGTTAGTAATATATTCTCCATATTGTCAGTGGGTCATTAGAAATTTTTGTTTGTTTGTTTGTTTGTTTGTTTGTTTGTTTGTTTTTACCTTTCAGGATTTATATCTCTGAAAACTACTTTTTTCAGGCTTGAAGAATTACACTGATCTCACTGCTCTGTGTAGGGGATGCCTTATGTGTTAACTAACACCTTATTTATTTAAAGGACCATTTCCTCAATTAAAGAAAAAAAACATTTAGTAAAATAGAGTAACTAGTGTTACTAACTCTGAAGAATAGAAATTTTCATCTTTCTCAAATAAACCTGTTTTAATTTTATCAAAGTTGATTTCTGAACTACATTTCAACTAAGTATTGAGTAGAATGTTGGTAATATTTTCTGATAATTGACATATAAGGATTTCCAAATAAATACATTGGATTTAAAAAGAGCCATGATCTCAGAACAGTAAAAGAAAGTTTCTGAGTAAATTCAATTTTGTTCACAAATGGTGTCTAAAATATACACCCATAAGATAGCTTAAAGACTTAGTAAGGTGTATCTTAGGTTGGGTTTCCATTCCTGTGAAGAGACACCATAATCAAAGCAACTCTTATAGAGGAAAACAAGCAATTGTGGCCAGCTCACAATTTCAGAGGTTCAGTCCATTATCATCATGGCAGGAAACATGGCAAGCATCTAGGCAGACATGGTGCTGGAGAAGGAGCTGATAGTTCTACATCTTAATTTGAAGGTACTCAGGGAAAATGTCTCTTCTCAATGAATAGAGCTTGTAAAGAGGACATCAAAGCCCACCTCCACAATGTCATCCTTCTTCTAACAAGGCCACACATATTCCAAAAGAGGTAGCAGAGAAGGAAGGTTAATAGCAAAGGGAGTTGTAGACCTGTTTAGAAGTACACCTTGGGGCAATCCCAACCTTCAATGTTAGAATATGAGGAGTCAAGTCCAATAGCAAGCACCAAACACAAATCAATAACAGCTGTTCAATCCAGTAGAAACCACAAGGCTCCACTGAATTGGCAGAAATCAGGGGGAAGTGAAAAGAATAAGTTAGAATACTACCAGAAGTACTTTGGTGTGTTTCTATGAAGTGAAGACCAGCTAAGTGATGCATGACTAGCAAAGCATTGCAAGGCATAGCAATGCAAGAATGTTCTCTCACTCTGTATGGTGTTATACTTATATTCTTTCTAAACATCACTTGCACTCTTAAGTGTCTGCTCCAGCAAAGCATCATATACCCTATGACATATCTGCTTCAGAAGAGCATCCCCTCATGTGTCTGTTTCAGCAAAGCATTCTATCACATGACAGCTTCTGGAAACACATCCTATGACACAACTGAGTTTCCAAGGAAACCAGAAATTTACACTTCAAATACCAGCTGGGCAAACTCCAAACTCTGCATTTCCTTTTCTGATATCAAAGTACTCTTCAGATCTCTAACTCCTTTCATCTTTGTTAACTGAACAAACCTCTTTCTCTTGGACTGGTTCCACTTCCTGTTAGCAGTTTTCCTTGGGAGGTATCCCACAGCTCTGACATCTCTAATATCTTGGAGTCTCCAAGACATCTTCACATTTACAGCTTCCAGATTCAATGTCTAGGATTCATATATGATCTTCTGGGCTCATTCAAAGGGCCTGCATCACTTCCCCAGCACTGCCTTCTGTAGCATTCTAGGCTGAAGTTTAATCCACTCCACTGCTGTGGCTGTTCTTTGTCTTCATCTCATGGTAATTGCATCTCCAGAATGCTGCAGTGTTCCACTACAACTAGGCTTTACCAATATCCACTCATAGATTCCCTTCAAAGGTGCCAAACTTCAACTTCTTTTCATGACTCCTTAAGTGATGGGCCATCAATTGCAACCAAGGTTGCAACTTTACCAATGGCCTTTCCTAGCCTCTCATGCTACCAAGCCTCAGCTTCCCTGCTTGACCCTTCATGCTTTCAAAACCAGTACCACCTGGGTAATCTTTATGTATTACCAATTCTAGCTGCAGTACAAGGTACAACCTTGGTTATCTCTGGAACAATGATTCTTTGTGCTCTCAGAAAACACTTCCCAGAAAGTTTCACCTTAGTGATGCTAGTCTTTCCTTTATCATGGATAAAATTTTAGCTCCAGCTAACTAACACCCATTGTCCTAGTAACCCCCTCTCTTCTTGACACTAATGCTAGTGCTACAAGGCCAAAGCTACAGACCATCGAGTTCTACTGCTTACTGAAGCTGGAACATAGCCCTTTTGTTATATCTTCACCAACTTTCATTTTCAATGATTTCCTTCACTACCTAAGCTTGGCTGTCCTGGAGCTTGCTCTGTAGACTAACTTTAAACTCAAAGATCTGTAAACCTCTGTCTTCTGAGTTCTGGGATTGAAGGCATGGTCTACTACTTCTGGACCTAAACATTTCTCTACTTATAACTTGCTCTGTACCAAGTTGTCCTTTAACTCAGAGATCTGCTTGTCTCTGTCTCCTGGGATTAATGTTATCATCATTCATGAATTTAAGCATTTCGTGGCCACTGTGCTTCAAGATCTGAAACAAAAGCCTATTGTTTTTCCAGCCTCAAGATCTGGACCATAGGTGTGCCTTCCATTTATAGATTGTAGACGTATAGATTCATTTCAGATTAAACCTCCAAAATGAAAACAATAATCAGATAACATACATTTTCTATGAAGTAGATATTATAGTTATACTTCTCTTGACAAGGAATTGACAGACTTAAGAATCCTTTTTCAAAGCCACAAAGCTAATTTATGTTAGAACAATTAACACCAAATATTAGAGAAAATACTCACATTCTGTATATTTAAAGAAACCAAGCATTTGTCCAAGAAAACAAATTAGAACTGAAAGCCATGATCTAAAATAATAATAATATTTTTGAAATAAAATTAAGCTTTATGTTCAAAATAAAAAAATTCTTTTTAGCAAAATTATACATTGTAACATTTTCTAAAACTTTTATGAGAATTCTATGAAATAAAACTAAGTAGCTTAAGATGAACAAATATTTCTTTTTTCTTAAAATACTGCAAGAATAACTACTTAAATTGGAGTAATAACATCCATATAAATATCAAGTCAGCTTAGGGTATTGAGAAATGAATATACTTTTTAGAATAGAAAAATTAAATTATTTGTCCTCTGTTCTGTGGTATAGGACACATGATACTTACTGACACAAAGCTATATCACTTACAAAATTTAAAGAAGTATCATTGTCTACATAATTGTATGACTAGTGGTTTCCTAAAATATGACTAAAGTTGGTGACTCAAGAGCTATGCATCTAAGCTCTTGGAAATGAACACACATTAGTGACTGGCACTGAGCAATACAGCCTTAGGTAGAACTGTCTGTAAGCAATTTGTATAATGCATTAGTCACAGTACATAGAGAAGTGCAGAAGAATGTGGAGTTTTGTATAACAGTATAAAACTTAAGTAAATACTTTCAATGTAAAAAGCAATGTAATATATTTTGTAGATTCAATTATGAGCAAAAACATTGAAACAAAGCTGCAAAGTTTTGCATGTATTAGGCAATCAAAGAAAACCAAAATCCTTAGTATTACATGATAGTTCCAATATTTTGACAATTTCTGTTGGATTCCTTATACTAACACCAAAACGTTATAGTCAAATCAAAACAAACTCTTACTATTTATATGGTTCCAAAGAAGGTATACTCAAATATATTCTTATTATCCTTCTTGTTTATCTCTCTTAATTTTAAGTTCAGGTAAAGATATTGAAGCTTTTGGAGATCACCTAAGAACCCTGATCGTATCCATTACTCTGTTTAGTGCATCCAGTATTTACAAGGTTCACATAGTTCTCATAATTTCACATAGTGCTATTTGAACACATGACCACTTGACTACTGTGAACAATGGCTGTGCCAATGGATTCAGGAGTGTTATACATAAATAACCAAAATGTTTAACTTTGTGAGTTGTCCATAGCATTTGCATATATAAGTTAGCTAGATGACTGATTAAATAAAATAAATCACAGTGGAATAAAATGGTCATCATCATCAATCACTCTCAATAAATTTGCTACTATGAAGCAAATTAAAGTCAATATATGGCTCTTTCAAATGTGTGTATCCTGAAAAAGGCTGTCTTTTTCAGATGTATTAAAAACTTAATAAGAATGTTAAATGTGAATAAGTATTAAGCAGAATGAAAAGTGAAGATAGCAATTTTTTTAAATTAAAACAATTGATAGCTCAGTTTAACAAGTCAATTTAGGGGAAAATGAGATGAAGGAAAAGTAATCAAATAAAGAGAAATGAACCAAATAACAATCCAATTATGATTCAATTACTAATTCTTCCATGAAAAAAATACACAAGCAAAACAAAGGTAATGAGAACTCAACAGACATCATAAAGAATTACTTTTACAATATCTTTGGTGAGGTAGGTTGATCAGGATTAAATAAGCATCCATATAGTCTATTCTTTACATATAAAAATTTTAAAAAGTGTTTTACTTAACAAACTATCTTTCTCTTATCTATTATTTGTGATTAGTACCCAAATCAGCATAAAAGAAAAGTAGCAGGTATACCAGCAATTTTTGATGTGTAATGGTAGATAGACTTGTATTTAAAGTCTACAGGATTTATTTACAGCTTCAGTGATGTTAATGATAGTTTTGAAAGGCAAAACAAATGTACAGCTGAGTGACAATTATTAAAGATATCAAATGCTGACAATTATGACAAAAATTATGCCACACATTAGGGCTGTCCTAGAGACTCTCAAAGCATATAACCTACTACTGTTGCATTAAGTTGCCTCCCTAGTGGTGAAAAGTAAATTCCTATTGCATCATTCAGTTCAGAACCAAGGCCCAAAAATCCCTGAACTAGAATTGACATGAGTGCCCCATCTTTGAGAACTAGCTTTCCTGGTACCAGAAGTCACAATACAATCTTGTAAAGGAAGGAAATAGCCAACCAGCCTACTCAGAACAAAATCAATGATAATTATGTGACTATGAGCACCCCAATAGTGAAGTAATGACACACATAACTTGGCAGTAACCAACAATTTTCTAAGTGGACCAAAGACTTGTTCAACATGAGAGAAATCCTGTCTAGTACTTAGCCAACTTCTCAGTGTTAGTGAATTAATTTTTAGAAGAGAATCTTTAATAACTATGTACAATCCCTAACAACAATCCATGAACATTTGTCTTTATACCCGCAGGTAAGTAAGTATAGTCTTCATCCCTCACCAAGGAAACTTCTCTGATATATTATTTCTCCTGACTGGCAGGGTATTCTTTGTTGTTTGTTTTGACACTGATTTTATCATTCCACCTCCTCCTACTCTGTCAGATGTCTGCAACATCATCGGTTAAAATCTTTGTGGCGTTCCTTTACATATGATGAGCCATATTTTCTTTGCTTTATTTTTTAACTCTAAACTTTCTTTTAAAAAAAATATCTTTAATCATTTTTTACAGTCCAGTCTTTATCCCCTTCCTGTTCTGACCTCTGAAACTTCCACATCCCATTCCTTGTCCCCTGTCTCCAAGAGGTCTCCAGACTCCCACATACTCTCATACCCCACCAGACCTCCCCATTCTCTGGGGCTTCAAATCTATCAAAAGTTAGGTGCATCTTTTTTGACAGAGTCCAGATGCAGCAGTTCTCTGCAGGGTCCTGTGTTGGGGGCCTCATATCAGCTGGTGTAATCTGCCTGGTTGGTGGCACAGTGTCTAAGAGATCTCAGGTGTCCAGGTTAACTGAGACTTCTGGTCTTTCTATGAGGTTACTTTCCTTCTTAGCTTCTTACAGCTATTTTCTAATTCAACTACAGGAATCCTTCTATCTATTGGTTGATTCTAAGTATATGCTTCTGTCTCAGTCAGCTGTTTGTTGGGCCTTTCAGAGGGCAGCCATGCTAGGCTCCTGTCAGTAAGTATATCATAGCATCAGTAATAGTATCAGGCAGTGGATCCTCCACTTGAGATGGGTCCCAATTTAAGTCAGTCACTGGACCTCCTTTCCCTCAGTCTGTTCTCCATTTTTGTCCCCGCAGAATTTTTAGACAGGGAAAATTCTGAGTTAGAGTTTTTGACTATGGGATGGCAACCCCATCCACCCACTTGATACCTTATCTTTCTACTGGAGGTGAATTCTACAAGTTTCATCTTCCCAATGTTGGGATATTCATCTAAGAGACTTGGGATTCTTTCAACTTCTGGGTCTCTGGTACTTTGTAAAAGGGTCCCCCCACCTCCCACCTCCCAAGGTTCTATATTTCCATTCATTCTGCTGGCCCTCAGGGCTTCACCCCACCCCAATATCAAATCGTGTTCCCCTTCTCTCCTGCCCCTCTCCCTCCCCGATTCCACCCAGTTCCCTCCCTCCCTCCTCCCTCTGGTTTCTTGTCCCTCCCTAGAGGGATTGAAGAATCCTTCCTTGGGCCTTATACATTGTTAACCTGTTTGAGTGCTGTGGATTGTTTCCTGGATATTCTATGCTTTTTTGGCTAAACTATCTGTGTAGGCTATATAGTAAGACCCAAGTCACAAAAATTAAATTAAACTAAAATTAAATTAAATTTTTTTTAATGTGGTATATGTTTGGATGTCTAGCTATGGTTCCATGGCCTGTGCTTCCTCCTTCTTATAGTGCCCAAACCACTACACACCATGTCTTAAGGATGAAGTGGAGTCCAGAAAGGGTGGAGTTTTTCAGGATCTCAATCCTACTGGGAGTGAATGCAGGGAGCCACAGGAGAAGGATTTCTCAGAATCTTAGTGTTGCATTTCTTTTAGATAGAGGCCTTCTCCAACAATCTTCAATGAAACAGCTCTCAAAGATGATCTTAATTTGTAAATATTATTTTATTTGGATGGACTTGTATGAATATACTTCATTCAGGTAATCAGGGGTATATTTGGACTCTGGACAGTGGAAAAGATTTTTTGGGGTAAATGAAAATAATTGGATGAAGTGTCAAGTTCTATGGATGGTTCTTTTTCATGGAGAAGCATTCCAGTAATCTCAGGTGCTTGCTAGACACATTCTTATTGGGGGAAAGAAAGCTGAACCTGTATTCTCACCAAGGCTATATGACATTCCACTGGTAGAGGGTTTTGGGCTCCCCAAACAAGGTCAGAGAAGAACAAGCCCTGCTGGTAAAAGGAGTCTTACATTTTGCAGAAAAATCAGAAAGCTATCTGGACAAAGGGTTATTGACATTAATTAGGAAGGCCCCCCAAAAGAAGACTGGTATTATGGATTATTTTTATGTGTTGTGGTAATTTACATATATTCAATTATTGAGAATTGTTACTGATGCTTAATTTTTTTCTGATGGTGTCATGGTTTCTGATATTGTTTTAATTCTTATAGACTTTTGTGGCATATGTACAATTTAGCATGGAGCTCAATACATCCTCCAGTCTTTATATACCAGCTTTAGCAGAGAATACCATTCATCATTTGTCCATCCGAAATTCTGGACAAGACGAAAGATAGTGACTACAAGTCTCCATGTTGCTTCTGAAATTGTTTAGTGAGCTAACATTTTCTAAATCACTAAAGCTGTCTAGAACCTCAAAATATTTATAAATATTGAGCCCAGTGCCTACCTGGTGACACAATGGCAGGCCAGAAGCTGAAATTAACCTGTAATTTCCTACCTTCTGGATGATACGAAGGCTTGAGATTGAATAAAGCAGTTTTACTCAAAGGAAGGTACTGTTCAGAGCTCATGGCAGGTTGTCTAGAGTTTGGGCTTTGAGAATTCTGGATACAACTACAATTAAACTGACATCTCACTGAGACAAATGTAAAATGTAGATCCACTGGAACCAGATATTATTTGCCTTGGAACACAGAAATATGTATTTCAATTTTCAAATTACAGTGAAATTTCTAGAATAACTCTGAATATGTAGCAGACTTCATCCTAAAATTTAATCTATTTTAAACTACTTAAAGACTCAAGTGTATCTTTTACAATTAATGTGATAACATATGTGCAATTCTATTGTGAAAGAAAATAATTTCAATTAAAGGATCATATTGACTATCTCAGTGAGATGACACTTTTAAGCATTAATGAATATGTCTACTGTCATAAGAAAGTTGACTTTAAGAAATTAACTTGTTTAACAGTAAAACCCCTGTGGAGATTAAAAGCACATGGCAAGGATGCTGATGAAAAGGAGTTTCCCAGACTTGTTGAGATTTCAAATTGTAGCTACCTTATTATCTTTCATGTAATGTTATTCATATAACATTTTTATTTGGTAGTTGATAATCCATCACATGGCTCCAACCCAAGAGTTAATAAGCTGCACAAATTAAACTTGGTGAGTCATCAAGATAATAACAGTATCAACAAAGGGCATGACATTAAAAAGATGTAGAGGTATGAGTGTATTTCAAAATAAATGGGTAATGAATATGTTCAAACTACATTATATGACCTCAAATAAATGTCTATCTCTGTCTCTGTCTATCTATCTATCTATCTATCTATCTATCTATCTCCATGACAGGCTGTATGTATCCATATTTGTTGCCATCTGCTGTAGGTAGAAGCCTCTCTGATCAGGACCAAATAAGACACTAATCTATGATTATGATGATAGCAAAATATCATTAGCAGTCATTTTTGTTACTTTTATTAAAGACCAGTTTAATTTTCTTTTAACATAGGTCTCTGGGGTATTTAATCTCTGGACCTCAGTGGGTCTTAAATTAAACCAGATGTGGTTTTGATTATTCCCACAAGGTGTGTGTCTTGCTTGTCTTTGTATATTTTGTAAGCAGGACAGATTGTAGATCAAAGGTTTTGTCTTTGGGTTAGGTGCCTATGTTTTTCTCTTAGTGTAATCATTAAGACACATATGATTGTAGCTCTTGACATCCTCTAAACCTGTGATTATCAACATTCTTCATGTGGCAAGCCTTTCATACACTTCTTCATGTACAGTACCCCAACCATAAAATTATCTTATTGCTCTTTCATAAGTTTAATTTTGCTACTGTTATGAGTCATACTGTAAGTATCTTATATGTCCAATGTCTGCTATGCAACCCTTGTAAAAGGGTTGTTTGACCTGCAAAGAGCTTGATACACATAGGTTGAGAAACACTGTGTCTAAAAGATCGTACTCTCATCTGGTCATCATTGATTTTTATAGTGATTTCAATGCTTTCTGTCCAATTCAGAAATGTAAACACAAGTGGCTGAAGTAAACATTGCCAAAAACATTAGCAGCATCGATGTTTCCCTGAACAGGTAGCATATGAACCTATGTACTGTTTTTCTAAAGAATAATATTTATAGTTTCTAAAGTAAAACGTAGATCTCACTGATTTTGACAGTTCTTTCCATTAATAGCAGAGCTATTTCAAAAATTTTGAACTATTTGAATGTTTAAAATAGACGAAAACAGATTGCTTCTCTGGTAAAGGAGTGCAGGCCCTGTAGTACTAGCTGCAAGCTATGGTACCCTCCATACACCCATTTTCCAGTGATTGCCCAACAATCACCTTCATGGGATGTACAGTTTTGTAAAATTATATTTAATTGCCCAACAATTACCTTCATGGGACATCCAGCTTTGTACAATTATATTTGAAGTCTATGGTTTAAAATAGTATCCAACAAAAATAAGGAACCATGACCTACAATATTTCTGTAACAATGTATCTTTGCTTAATATCATTGACCTTTATGATATAACTCTGACTAAAGCAGCCATAACAAGAGTGATCCATTGAGTACATTTATGCTAAAAGAATAGAGTGTAAAGAAACTGTCTGACCTTCTTATTGATAATACAGATAGTTAGATCTTAGATGTATTCATTTTCAAGTTGTTCAGAAACAAGTAGGCAACAAGTTTTGGAATGCTAAAAGAAAATTTTGCAAAAGTACATCTAAGGAGTCTACACATACATTTAATTTAAACACTCAGAGTAGAAAATATGTATTGTACATAAACAGCATAAAATTTTAAAAACCAAGCAAATAAACATTTAGCAAAAATGCATTGCATTTGAGATTCAAACATAAAAACCAATAGCACTAAATATTATACTATTGTTACAACTGGAGAGAATACAAATTAAAAGCTTTATGCTTCATTCATATTCAATGTGAGTTAGTATGGCTATGTATAGTTCAATAGCTTCATATTAGTAGGTTTCAAACTGGCTTTCAAAAAACTTTAGGTTTAATTGTCCCTTCTAGTATTCCTTCTTTACCTTTCTTTCCTCCTTCCTCTCATAGTCAGTTCTCTTATTCCCATTTCTCCTTTGTCTCTTTATAAGCCCATGGTGTATTTTTTTCTTCTTGGGAACATCCCCTTGTCTCTGACTAGCTACCTAGTCTTTGTGGTCCTCAAAATGGCAACACATATACTAAATGGTTAAAAGCTTCCATTCACATTTCAAATAAAATAAGCCATATTTGTCCTTGGAGGTCCATGTTATTTCACTCACAATGATAGTAGTCGTGTCATGCATTTACCTGAAATTTTTTTGATTTAATTTTTTTCTTAACAGCTGGTAACATTTCATTGTGTATACGATGGACCTCTAGACTGCTTCGAGTGTCTGGATATGATGAAGAAAGAAGTAATGAACCTGCATTAGCAATTATCTCTGTTACAAGAAGTAGAGCCCTTGGACATATGCCCTAGAGTGGTTTAGAAGGATATTGTGGTAGATACAATTTCTCATTTCTGAGGAACTTCCACACTGATTCCATAGTAGCTGTACTGGCTTGCACTCCCACCATCAGTGAATAAGTGTTCCCCTTCTTCTGCATCCTCACAACATCTGCATTCACTTGATTTATTGATCTTGGCCTTGGGCCAAGAAGAAGTTTGAGATGGTAATTAACACAGTGAAACAAAACTGAAAATCCTGCAAAGAGTGATAGACTTTGTGATACTCAGACCTAAATGGGTTGTCTTTATCACCCATCCTCACCTCAAAGTTCAGGCATTTATGTCAAAGAAAAGACAGGATAATAATAGAAGCCAGCAATGTGGGGGACCTTCAAAGAAGCAATTATGTCTAGATGCTACAGTAGTGATACACATATGAACACACAGAGGAGACTTTCACAGCATACACAACACCTGCACAAGTTCAAACCAGACTAAATCCCAGAATGAAGTATAGGAAGTAGAAAAAAAAATCTCACACCTAAAAAAAAAAAGCTAATTTCTGGAAAAGAGAAAATCAGCTTTCTCCAATAAAGTCACACACTTCAGGCCAGGCCTTATCCCCAGGAGAAGATGACAAACATGAGACAAACTGCATATGTATTTGTGTGCTTTTTGTTTTGTTTCAATACTTTTTGTTTCAGAGATGTTCTTTTGCTTCTTGTTTTTTGTTTTGATTTTTGTTCTTTGTTCTTTTCCTGGATTATTTATTTATTTATTTATTTATTATGTTTTATAAGAGATATAGAAAGAACATGTGTTTGGGTGGGTAAGAAAATAAGAAAGATCTGGGAGTTGTAGGGGGGGAGAAATACCAAATATATATTATATGAAAAAATGTTAATAAAATTTTAAAAAAATATTTATGTGAATGAGGAAGAAGTGTGATTTTTGACCTCTGGCCTCTCTAAGCAGACATTTGCATCTGAACATTCACAAGCATATTACAAACACACACACATATGAACACACAAATACAAAAGTAAAAAAATTTTCAGATTTGATATAAAATATTTAAAGTTATTTTCCTAGCATGGTGACCCACTTCTTTTATTCTAGCTTTTGAGAGGGTAAGACAGAATGATCACACATTCATGATCATAGAAAACTTTGACTCAAAAAACAAGCAAATAAAATGACTTATCTCTTTGTTTAGTAAGTTACTAGATAGAAATATTTTATTAAAGATTAATAAAAAAATATATTAAAAGCAGAAGCATTAATAGGACTAATATTAACATATAAATAACACATGAAACTTAATATCATGACAATTTCTAAATTTTAATATTAAGTGTACATGCATGTTTATATTTATATGTAAATAAATATATATATCAATATGACTGTGACTAAATGCACATATGAATATATATATGCATCTAAATATGTATTAAAATGCAAATAGACACATATAAATATATTTGTGTGAAAGTAGGTAACTCATTTTCTTTTAGATGCCATAATTCAGTGTGAAAAGTGACATTATCTCTACAAATAAAAATGAGACAATAGGTTTAATACTTCACATGTCTGCATAAAATTAAGATAAGGAAATTATCAGATAAGCTCACAAATGCATTCTGCAGGACAAAATGTGTTTTCTCCAATGCTATTCTTCATTTTAATGCTTGCCATCACAGCAGATTGAGACCAACATAAAAGCAAAAGTAGGCTGAAATCAGCAGGAGTCTTTCTTACCTTTTTCTTTCCTGACAGCTATTATACAATGTATTAACTTCCTTGTTTTTGCCATCTCCCTAGAACAGGAAACTTCAAGAACATGAATCAGAGAAGAATTCAGTGTTTCTGCAGAACACTTTTCAGTAAATGGCTTGATAGTAAATATCTTCTGCTTTACAGACCAGAAAGGTTCTTTGGCAAGTACTGAACTCTGGCTCAGTAGCAAAAAGCATCCATCTGCAATATAGAAACGAATGAGTATGGCCATCTTCCAACAGCACTTAATTTATAAATATTGAGATTTGAGTTTTACATGAATTTTCTTAAATGTTATTCTTCTTTTGAGTTTTTTCAACCTGATAATACTAAAACGGAAATCTTTCTTAACAAAAATGGACAATAAACAAGAGTGGGACACAGCTAATGCCTATAGGCCTCTGCTGAACACTAAACTAATTTAGTAATTACTGTGTCAACACATGGTAAGAGGAATGCCAAAGGTGCTGCTATCATTCCCAAGGATGATACAGCCTGCATTGATTCCAGAAGCTATGAAACTAAGAATCCACTTCAATATAAGTTGGCAATTTATGGAAATTTATTAGTAAGCTTTTTTATAAGAATCATCTGACATAAGCTATTTTATAAGAAGGATTAGTTAGCTCCTAGTCTGTGGAGGTTAAAGGTCGATGCACCTCCATGGGCTCATTTATAATTGATGAAGGCTGCATGGGTTTTGCAATGCTAGAAGAGAGCACATATATCTCCATCCAGGAAGCAGAGAGCAATGGAAGTGAGCAGCCTTGCTCCTTTATAGTGCCATCTCAGAGAATGCAAGGAATTACAGAACTGTCTCTGTAAGCATGCCACCGATGGTCTGAAATAATTTTACATGACCCATCTCTGAAACATTGCACGGTGTTTCTGAGTATCACCCCTGTGGGATCAGAACTTTGGATCATAACATACTCTTTAAGGGCATGTAAGTAAATCATCCTAACACATAGCAAGAATAAGAAGAACTTTGACTTAAACTTGAGAATTAAGTTGACATTTATTTAGAACAAGACTAAATTAATTGTTTTTTGTCTTCTAAATAAAATACGTGAATACACATATATCTGTAAGCCAAGCAAAAGCAGTTCATAAATAACACAAAGTCATGGTTTATCCTAAGTTACCATTACATTTCTGCAGCCTAATTTTTAAAAATGGGATGCAGATTTTATATGCTTCTTTTAAGAAAAATCTCAATGTTCTACTAATGTAGTCTATTTTCATAAGCCTCAAAGTCACATAACCTCAAAGTCAAAAGAGAAATGCCCTCAATAATTTGAAATATCAACAGCTGTTCATCATAGGCTACTTATCAAAGAAAAAAGAGAAACACAATTTTCAAACAGTAAACAGAATGATTAAATAAATATTATAATAAATTAGTATAAATTATTTAAAATTTAATCCTAAAATAAAATAAAAAGCAGACTGATGTATTGAATTTAGTTACTGACTTTTTGTTATGAAGTATTCCAGACTAATAAAACCTGGAAGCTTCATATTAGACACTCTTAGAAATCAAAGATAAAACATTGTGTTTTCCAATTCTTTAAATAATACTGCTTATAGTTTGGGTTCCAAAAGTATAAAAATTATGAAAACAGAGATAAACATTTATGTGCTGATATTTAGGTGCTTGGTAGCAAGGTTATTGATATTAGGACCTAAGAAATATCTTATCACTGAATTTAAATATAAGAAGAGAAGTAAATGAAATAACGACATATTTACAAAAATTTAAGAATTTTTTTTTGTCTGAGCTATGAATTAAACTTAGGGTCTAATATATGCTAGTTTCTATCACTGAGATGTGTTTTGTGAATTTTTCCAGAGGAAACAGGAACAAATGTCTATTCATCCTCTACAGAGCACCATGGACACACCACAGGATTATTCTACCAAAGCCCAACTTAGAGAACCAATGGGAGATTACTGAGCTTACATATCACTGGAGAAGCATTATTTACAGAAACGTAAATAAACTCAACACAGCTTCACCACTGAACATTCTCATACTTGTATGGATTATAGTTTCCCCATTTCTATAAATGGACTCCTCCTTCAGCTAACCTTCCATATTTTAAACCCTCCTGAAACCACAAGAACATATGCATCTGAGGTAGAACTGCATCAGCTAATAATGATGTGCAGGAGAAGGAAGTGAGATCTCAGATACAAGTTTGACAATGTTCTCTACTTATTCTTTTTCTAAGAAAGTGAACTAGTCTTGAGGGGTTATCATGAGCAGATTTTCATGTCAAGGTGCAGCAGCTTTGGTAAGAGTGATACTGTCTGTCATGCTCACCGGGTAGGATCTTACAGCTGTTAATTCCCATTTTTGAAGATAGTGATGAAGATAACATGATTTCATTCTAGAAATCATTTCACCACCTGCATGAATCCCTCCTTTTTAACAGTAAATTCTAATGTTTTACTCTCTCTAGCCTTTGCATTACATGAATTGCCCTGAGATTACTTCCCCTTACTTGTCCTTTACTCTGTAAAGTTGATTTAAAAAGCACACGCCTTTTAGTGAAGATTAGAGCACTTTACACAGGCAAAAACGTTCCCATTATGGAGTTTTTGAAAATTGCATTGTTCTATATTTTCAATATACTGAACTTATTTAGAAATGATAAGAAAGTATGCAGCTTTCTTACAAACACCGTGCAATACATTCAAATTTTAGAACATTCAGTAATGATTTCTTCAGTCTTGAATATCTCCAAACACTGTAACTTTCTAATTACTGAAGAGTTCTAAGTACAGCTTCTCATGTTGATTTTTAAACAAAATATGTGATGGGACTGACCTGGCTTGCAAAACTGGACTAATTAATCCATTAATATGGAAATGTTCACAAAGCACTAAATACCTGATAATTATCAGGATGAAAAGGGCCTAATAGCCTTGAATTATCTGCTGTGATTTGTCCTTATAAAACAACTATAATCACAGGCTTTCAGAAAGCTTTTCTTTGTTATTGCCAAAAGCTGGAATGCAGAATTATAGAGCAATTCCAACAGGATAAAGAATGTTTTCCACCACTCAAAATAGATTCCATTAAAGATAAAGAAGTAAATATGTGTTTCTGCTCGTATTACTGAATGAAATGTGTGTCATTGGATAATCGACCTAATAACAGTTAACTGAAATTTTCTTATAAAAACAGAAAATCTTCAAATGAGATTTAAACCACAGTGGCTCTGGGAAAGTAGAAATTATCTATAAAAATAGTTTCTATTAGTGCAGTTGGTCCTGGTTAGTATAATTCAAATGGAGGCTATGGAGTTAGTTTTCAAGACTTCATAATAGACTGGTTAAAAACATTAATGGGCCAGAGATAATTTCAATCTCCATGCAGTCTCAAGTTTTTCATAATGTGGCTCTGTATTTTTCATCTAGTGTAATTTTTAATATTTATTATCTCACATTCAAGAGTAGACTCTACTTCTTCTCAACCCCTGATTTCTATATTTATGGACATTTTCTGGATAAGATTAATCATGAATAACTGGAAAGTGAGGTTATTTAAACTCTCAGAAGAAGAATCAACTACCTTTAAATTTTTTTCACTTACGTTTCTATCATTTTGTGATTCTAGTTTAGCTACTATCTTCATTTACATAGTTAAAATCATTTATGATAGTCATATCTGTATATATTTTAATATTCTTAAATTCTTATATGTATAAAAATGTTTTTGTTTCGGTGAATGTGTGTGCATTTGTGTGTGTGTGTGTGTGTGTGTGTGTAAGTACATACAAGTACTCGGTACCCATGTGAAGGTTAGCACATATGGGGATGAGACAGTAACTCTTAAAACTCTATTTTTTTTATACTCTGTAGAATCCAGTGTTTGAACTCAGCTCACCAGGCCTGTCCATAAGCACTTATGTACACTTAGCCATCTCACATCCTAATATCCATGCCCTGATGAAATATACAATTCTATTGTCTGTTCACTCTGTTTTGTATTTTCAAGGTTTTATTTTTTTCTTTTTTTTAAATTTTTTTCTTTTTTTTAATGGATATTTTATTTACATTGCAGATATTATCCCCTTACCCCATACCTCTCCCACCCAGGAACCCCCTATCCCATTCCCCCTCCTTCTGCTTCTATGAGGATGGGCCCCCACCTACCCCCAACTCCCACCTCCCCACCCTTGAATTCCCCCACACTTGGCATCCAGCCTTCATGAGAGCAAGGATCTCCTCTCCTACCTATGCCCCACAAGGCCAGCCTCCCCTACATATACAGCTGGAGCCATGGGTCCATCCCTATGTGCTCCCAGGCTGGTGGTTTAGACCCTGGGGAGCACTGGTCTATAAGATGTTTTTTCCCCACCTTGGAAGCACAGTATTTGCATTTAGTCACCCCAGAAGGGGAAACTGTGACCAAAATCCAACTTAATGAAGCAATTAATCAGTATTAGGGCTAATAACAGGAGTATGATGAAGAGTTACTTTTGAAAAGTATGTCCATAATCGAAAAGCAAATCCCAATGCAAGTGATGACTCATGCAGGCAGGCATGGCCATAGTCTGAAAATCTCTTCTTTGAAGCTCCACTGTTCCTATGAACATTTATTTATTTCTTCTGTGAAGCTAGGTAGGCATCTGAAAGAATCTTCCAATTTTCTGCTTTCCCAAATATCTGACCTTCTCTTTAGGTCCTGTGTCTCTTAAACATGCTCTCAACTTCTTTCTGGAGCAAACATTCTGGGGAAACTACTATCCAGTAGCAATGTTTGCAATGAATTTGTCCCGACTTAATACCATCACGATTCTAATGATCTGATTGGAATAAGATGTCCCAACAAAATATGTCAGAGAATGGAGAGTTGAATTTTACTTATACTCCTCTCTGTGAAAGAGACTCTATTCTTCAGCTAATACTGTATTTCTGGCTTATGTATATTTTTAGATTGCCAATAATAAAATAAAAGGCTATATTTACTCTCTAGATTCATGATTACAGTGAATTCAGTAATATCTGTAGATTACAAATGTACTCGGCTCATGAAAAGCCAAAAGTAAGTTGGAATATAGCAAACTGAGTCATAGGATCTCAAATAATAAACACTTTCATCAGATACAGAAAATAATAACCTCCCCTGAAATGGGGAGAAACTGGATATTTTCCAGAGTTATTATATTTATGTTATTAAAGAACAATGTATATTCAGTTTTTCTATTTATGGGCATGGTAGCATTAATTCTCTCTGCTAACTTCTTTTGTGATGTTATTCCTGGAAGTTCTCTCATGGATCCTATCTTTTTTGTCTTTCTGAATATTTTTTCATCTCAAATATCCTATTGTTGCCATGGTTCTAAACGGTGAATATGTGAGAATTCTCTCTGCCTTTTCAATGTTTCCAGATTGGAATATAATACTATTTTTAAATAATTAGGGTAAAGATATAAGACAATTTTAACTTGGAATACAAGTATATATTTAATTCTAATGTTGAGAAATTGAAGTTAATGTAATATTTTGAATAAAAAATTTAAAGCCTATTATAGTGATTTGCATTAATAATCCCAGCACTCAGGAGACTAGAAACAAAGATTACATACACTGTTATTGAGCAATGGATAACCATGAGATTACATTTATATATTTTAAGAGTTGAGTAAATTTCTAAAGTCTTTCCATGCATATAGATATTATAGACCTTCCTTAAGTTACTTTTCTTACTAAATAACATGTGACAGTAAATAAAGAACAAGAAGTTTGTAGAGCATGAATTTAGGAAATAAGCTTCTGTTGGAGAGTCTTTTATATGATAAAGTAGCCTGGAAATTTGACCACAAAAAAACAAAACAAAAAAAAAAAAACTGCTGCTTTAGGTTTGTTTCCTATTTATGTTCAATATTCTATGAACAGTTTCTGCCATCGGTATAAAAATATGCTTTAAACCTGTTTCTTTTTTAAAATATTTGCATTATCTTTCCCACAATTGTTATTTTATTATATTTTAATATAATAAAATTTATAATAAAATTTATAATAAAATTTGTTATTTCTATATTTTTAGCAGGTTTACCAGTAACATTTTAAAGCTACTTCAAATACGCATCCCTACATTCAATCCACTTCAATCAATCTTATATTTTATAAGAATTGCATGATACTTAAAATTACAATTAATACTGAGGTTTTAAAAATATTATTTGATTATTTTAATACAACATATTTTGACCATGTTCATTCTTGATTCCTACTATGAGTCTTCTAAAAATTCACCCATATCTGTTTAATTTCTCATTCTTTTTTTTGTCTTTCTCTCTGCCGCTGTCTCTCTCACAAGCTCTAGCTCTCCCTTGCTCTTCCCCTACCCTCTTTTTCTCTTTTCTATTGTCCTTGATTTTAAGTTTCTCACATATTATGAGGTATAAAGTCTTCAGTTGTGATGGGATGCTGTCAAGCTACTAGGAGTTATTTTCTTAAAGAAAGATGGCTGCCTTACTATCCTCTCTCTAGAAACCATCAACTGTTTATAGGTTCCAGCTATGATTAGAGCTCCTATGCCTACACCCTTTCCATGCTGGCATGTTGATCGACTTAATCTTGTGCAACCAACCACATATATTATGCGTTCATGTGTGCAATGCACTATGAAGTCCAGAAGACACTCTTTCACTTCTATCTTCCCCATTCTCTAATTCTTACAGCCTTTGTATTTCCAATTTCACAATAGTTTCTGAGCCTTGTGAACATAGTATGATATAAATGCCTTATTTTTATCTTTGTACTCTACTGACAATCATACTCTTTTCTTCCACTAGTTGTGACTTTCGCTATTAAACACTGTCCATTGCAAAAAAAAAAAAAAAAAAAAAAAAAAAAAAAAAAAAAAAAAAAAACCCAAACCAAAACAAAAAAATCACCAAACCAAAACCAAAACCAAAAAAACCCAAAAACCAAGAAAAAAGAGAAACTTCTCTGAAGAGGGCTAGAGTTGTCTAGTCTGATAGTAGGATATAAATTTAGGGGGCAATTTGTTATTATGCACATTTAGCAGAATAATAGTAGATTCACATTTTACTCCCAAACCATGGGTTTGGGACAGAATCAGAAATGTGTTTCCTCCTGTGGAATGAGCATTAAATACAACAGAAATCAGCTGCATAACCTCACCATCTTTTTGCCACTGTGTACCCATGGGCATATCTTACCACAATAATTATCATTGCAGCGTACTGGGTATATAGCTTGATATGACTTAGTCTGTCATGTGGATGACATTTCCACCACAGAAGTTCACACTGCACCTCATCATAGCATGAAAGGCAACCAGAAGGAAGGAAGCTTCCCAGGGAGTACAAGCTTAATATCTGTGTGGCACCTTCAAACATCAAGTTTTATTTTCAAGTTCTAGTATCCAAGAAAGAGCAATACAAGCACCTGTAATGTTTTGAGGGTGATAAGAAATATCTTGCTAGCACCTCAAGTATAGATATACTATACCTGGTGCTTGACATTTTATTTTTGAATTTATGGCTTCGAGCATAAGCATAATGCCCTACATAGGGTGAGTCCAATATTATTAAAATTATTCCATAAGTAGAAATATAATGAACATTTCCACACTCAGTTTATAAATTCAGTCTTACCCAGATACCAAATCCAGACAAAGATACAACAAAAATAATTACAGGCCAATATCTCTGATGAACATTAAAAAATTATCAATAAAATGTTTGAAAACTATGCTCAAGAACACAACCCTGAAACTACACCTTACACCAATCAGAATGGCTAAGATAAAAAACTCAAGGGACAGTACATGCTGGTGAGGATGCAAAGAAAGGGGAATTCTCTTCTATTGCTGGTGGGGTTGCTAACTGGTATAACCACATGGGAAATCAATCTGGAAATTAATCAGAAAATTGGAAATAGTTCTAACTGAAGATCCACTATACCACTCTTGGGCATGTAACAAAAAATTCTCCATTATACCACAAGGATATGTGAGCCACTATCTTTATAACAACCTTATTTGTAATAGCCAGGACTTAGAAGGTACCCAGATGTCCCTCAAACAAAGAATAAATAGAGAAAATGTAGTTGATTTACACAATTCAGCTATTAAAAACAGCAACATCATAAATTTTTCAGACAAGTGAATGGAACTACAAAATATCCTAAATGAGGTAACTGAAACCCAAAAGGATGCATGGTGTGTACTCACTAATAAGTGGAAATTATCTAAAAAGTACAGAATATGTATGATATAATACACAGACACTAAGAAGTTAAACAAGAAGGAAAGCGCACTCAGAAGGGGAAACAGAAAATCATGGGAGCCAGGGAGAGGGAATGACCTAGGTGGGAGAGGTGTGGGAGAGGGGAAAAGAAGGACAGGATCAGGTATTGGGGATGGGGAGAGAAATAGGAGAGAAGCCCAGAAGGACAGGAGAATGAATGGAAACAAGCAACTGCTATAGGTGAAGGTTGGGGAGGGGTCAATCTCTAGAAAGTCCCAGAGACCTGGGATATGAGAGGCTCCCAGGACTCAATGTGGGTGACCTTAGCCAAAATACCCAACAATGGGGAGAAGGAACCTGAGGAGACCACCTCCTGTAGCTAGACAGTGGAGGAATAGGGACAATTGACCTTCAAATTTTTTGACCCAGAATTGTTCCTGTCTAAAAGAAATGCAGAGACAAAAAAGGAGCAGAAACTGAAGGAAAGGCAGACCAGTGACTGGCCCAACTTGGTATTCATCCCACGGGCAGGCATCAAACCCTGAAACTATTACTGACACTTTGTTGTGCTCTCAGACAGGAGCCTAAGATGTCTGTCCTCTGAGAAGCTTACTGAGACATGCAGATACTCACAGTCAAGTGTTGGACAGAGGTTGTGGACCTCTATGGAAGAGTTAAGGAAAGGATTGAAGCAGGTGAAGGGGATGACAACTCCAAAGGAAGACCAACAGTGTCACTTAACCTGGACCACTGAGAACTCCCAGAGACTAAGCCACCAACCAAAAAGCACACAATGACTGGTCTGAGGTCCCTGGCACATGTGTACCAAAGGACTGCGTTGTCTGGCAGCAACAGGAAAGAATACAACTAATGGTATTGAGCCTTGATACCCGGAGGAAGGAGAATGCCAGGAAGAAGGGGAGCATCCTCTTAAAAGTGAAGGGAAGGGTGGATGGGTTAAAGAACTCTGGAAGGGAGGACTGGAAGTGTGTGGGGGAGGGCAAGAGTTGGGATGAAAATAAATAAAATAATTAATTGAAAAAAGGACATATCGGAAACATTACTCACCTTGATAAAGTTGAATTTCTTCTAGGGATACAGGAATGATTCAACATGTACAAGTCAATAAATATAAGCTCATAACCTACCACATATGTGATTATTTCAACTGATGCAAAAAGGTCTTTGACAAAATTCCAAGGTATCTACACTATAAAAAATAAAATTAAAATGGAATAAAAAGATATACAAAAAAAAAAAAACCTACCTCAGCCAAACAAAGCTATCTATGCCAAAAGAGTAGCCACAACCATGTAGGTTGCAGAAGCATTTGAACCACCCTGAATAAAATCCAGAATGAGAACAGGGTATCTGCTTATGCCACTGCTATTCAGTATGGTACTTGAAGTCCTGGGTAGACTAAAAAGCAAACGATGTAAAGAAGGGAGATATAAATAGGAAAAAATAAAACTAAATTATATCATTTTCACAAATTATATGAATCTATGCACGGGACAATCAAAAATTCCCATTAAGACACTTCTAGATGTGATCAACAATGTATCCAAAATGGCAGGTTACATAATTAAAATACCTAAACTAAAAGCCCTCCTACATAACAAAGACATAACCAGACTAAGAAAGAAATTCAGAAAACAATTTTATTCAACAGAATCTCAAAACAAAATAAAAATAAAATACTTTAGAATATACCTAAGCAATAAAGTGAAAGATATAAAATTTAAAAATTATATAACTTTTACATTTATTTTATATGTATGAATATTTTTTCTGCATGTACATATGTACAACCCCCTGTGTGACTAATCCACAGAGGTCAATCTTCTGGAACTGGAGTTATGGGGTTTGTGAAGCAGCATGTAGGTACAGAAAGCCTGAACCCAGATGTCCTGCAAGAGCAAATGATGCTCTAAACTGCTGAGAAATCCATTCAGCTTCACCCAATGAAAAATCTAAAACATTAATGATACAATTTGAAGTACATAGCAGGAGATGGAGAGATTTTTCTATGTACACGGATTAGAAGGGCTTATGTGTGAAATGGCCCTCCAATTAAAGGCAATCTAGAGTTTCAATGTACTTCCAACTAAACCTATAATGTTATTTTCACAGAAATTACACACAAAATATTATATGAAAGCACAACACCCTCCCCACCCCTCGAGAACCAAGAGCAAAAACAATTGTGAACAGTAAACACATTGCTGGAGTTGTCATTTTATCTGAGTTCAAGTTATATATAAAGCCATAGTAGTAAAATAAAAATAATTATTGCATGATGCCAGCCAACACAAGAAGAGCAGATAAACTGATCAACAGAACAAAATCAAAAACTCTCATATAAGTCCACACACATACACCTACATATACTGATACACACACACACACACACACACACACACACACACACATATATATATATATATATATATCTACATACATGCTAGGGACAAGACATCACCTTTGCAAAACAGTGCTAGGAAGCCTGAATATATACTTATAAAGAATGAAACTTGATTCTTCTCACTCATCCTGTACACAAATCAATTCCAAATGTATCAAAGGTCCACATGAGACCTGAAACTGAAACTCCTAGAAAAAAATGTTAGGATCATCCTTCATTCAGTGCAACTCCACTTACTCATGATATAATCATAATAGTTAATAAGTGGAACTTCATGAAAATTAAAGGCTTCTTCCCTACAAAAAGTTTTAAAATGCTGACTAACGATGCAGTGAAGAGAGAATGGGGAAAATGTCATCCCAGAGGTCTGATGTCTCAGTTCTCTGCTCCATTTTCAGGTCTACATGTTTATCTGCAGTCTTGGGCCTGAACTCTGTTCCCTGAAACACAGCTCTGCCTAACTTCCAGGAGGCCTGCTGCCACCAGGGACAACCAGGAGAAATATCCACACTTCAATCTCCTGCCTGCTGGGCCCCAGAGAAGCCCAGAGCCCAGAGGTCTGCCCTGACCTTTCTCCTTTCTTTCTTTCTTCCTTCCTTTCTTTCTTTCTTTTTTATTTTTTGGTTTTCAAGACAGGGTTTCTCTGTGTAGCCCTGGCTGTCCTGGAACTCACTCTGTAGACCAGGCTGGCCTAGAACTCAGAAATCGGCCTGCCTCTGCCTCCCAAGTGCTGGGATTAAAGGCGTGTGCCACCACTGCCCGGCCCTGCCCTGACCTTTCTGTGCTTCATTTTCCAGTCCAAACCTCTACCAGCAATTATAGACTTACGTTGCACTTCCTGGGCGACAAATCTGCCTGCCTCTAGAAAGGCCTGCTTCCACCTGAGACAACCAGTACCAGAAGCCTGCGACTACCAGGGACAACCAGGTCAGCTAACAACAGAGACAACCAGCACTGGTACAAGAACACACTAACCAAAAGCCAGTGCCAAATGGCTCTACCTAAACCTAGCTCTCCTACTATCCTAATATACCTAATCACAAGAAGAAACTTAAAACGTATCTTATGAAGTTGGTAAGAATCCTTTAAAGAAGAAATAAATAAATCCATTAATGGAATGCAGGAAAATAATATCAAACAGGTAGAGGCCATTAAAGAGGACACAAATAAATACAAAGGAATACCATGGAATATAATTAAGCAAGTGAAGGATGTGAGTAATGCTGTTCAACGCCTGAAAATGGAAATAAAAATAATAAACAAAGCACAAGTGGAGGCAAACATGGAGACAGAAAACCTACAAAAGTGAACAGGAACTGCTGATGTAAACATCACCAGCAGAATTCAAGAAATAGAGGAGAGAACTCCAAGGCATGGAAAATACAATAGAATAAATTGATTCATTAGTCAAAGCAAATGCCAAATCTAAAACGTTTCTAATACAAAGCAACCAGGGAATTTGCGACACTATGAAAAGAACACTTAAGAATAATAGAAGAAGAAGAAGATTCTTAAGAAAATATATTCAACAAAATTATAGTAGAAAATTTCCCTAACCTAAAGAAAGAAAAGGTTATAAATGTACAAGAAGCTTACAGAACACCAAATAGGTTAGACCAGAAAAGAAAATCCTCCTGCCACATTGAAATCAAAACACTAAACAAACATGTACCGAACAAACAAAGAATATGGAAAGCTGCAAGAAGAAAATGACAAGCAACACATAAAGGCAGATTTATCAGAATTACACCTGACTTCTGAATAGAGACTAAAAGACTGAACATCTTGAATAGATGTCTTTCAGACACTAAGAGACCATAGACACTAGTCTAGACTACCATAGCCAGCAAAACTCTCAATCATCGTATGTGGAAAAACCAAGAAATTCCATAACAAAACCAAATTTAAACAATAATGTTCTAACAATCTATCCCTACAGAGGATACTAGAAGAAAACTCCAACACAAGGAAGGCAAATACACCAAGAAAACATAAGAAATTATTGATCTCAGCCAGGCAGTGGTGGTGCATGCCTTTAATCCCAGCATTTGGGAGGCAGAGGCAAGTGGATTTCTGAGTTGTCTACAGAGTGAGTTCCAGGACAGCCAGGCCTACACAGACAAACCCTGTCTTGAAAACCAAATTAAAAAAGAAAGAAATTAATGATCTCACAACAAACCCACAAGAAGAGAATCACATATACAAACATAATACTACCTCTAACAACAAAATAACAGGAACTAATGATCACTGGTCATTAATATCTCTCAATATCAATTCACTCACTATATCAATAAAAAAGACACAGGGTAACAAACCAGATATATAAAAATGATCCATCATTCTCATACATACAAGAAACACACTTCAGAAACAAAGACAGATAGTACCTTAGAGCAAAGAGTTGGAAAAAGGTTTTCTAAGACAACAGACACATCATGAAACAAGCTGGACTGTAGCTATCCCAGTATCTAATAAAATAGACTGTCAACCAAAAGTCATCAAAAGAGATTGGGAAGGACACTAAGTATTCATCAAAAGAAAAATAAATCCACCAAGATGATGTTCCAATTCTGAACATTTATGCCCCAAATGCAAAGTTACCCACATTCTTAAAATAAGCATTACTAAAGCATAAACCACATATCAATCACCCTACATTATTAGTGGGGGACTTCAACACCCATGCCACACCAATTGACAGGCCATCAAACAGAAACTAAACAAATAATAAAACTACCAGATGTTATAAAATAAATGGGCTTAGTAAATGTCTACGGAACCTTTCTCCCAAACACAAAGAATGTATTGTCTTCTCAGCAAGTCAAGAATCCCTCTTAAAAAATTAATGATATATTCAGTCAAAAAGCAAACTTCCACAGACATAAGAAGATTGAAATACCCTCTTAAAATTTATCTGAACAAGACAGATGAAAGCTGAACTTCAACAACAGAAAATGCACTCATGGAAACTAAACAACTCTCTACTTAATGATAAAATAAATAAATCTCTATAATTGGGGTAAGTAGGCTCTCAGGAGTCTACAGGAAGTCATGTTAGTTTAACTTAGATTCATAGCAGTGGATATAGAAAGTGAAGAGGCCACCTCCTGTAGCAAGTCAGGACCCCCAGTGGTGGAACAAGGACATGAACCCACATACAAAACTTTCCACCCAAAATTTCTCCTGTCTAAAAGAAATGTTGGAAGAAAGATGGAGTAAAGACTGAGTGAGTGGCCAACCAATAGCATCCCCAACTTGAGACCCATCATATGGGCAAGCACCAGTCTCTGACACTTACTGATATTCTGCTATGCTTGCAGACAGAAGCATAAAATGACTGTCCTCTACAAAGTTTCACTGAGTAGCTGACTGAAACAGATACAGAGACCCATAACCAAACATTGGATGGTGTTTGGGGAATCTTATGTGAGAGTTTGAGGAATACTTGATGGCCCTTAAAGGGATAGAAACTTCCAACAAACTCAACTAACCTGGACCCTTAAGAGCTCTAAGAGAGTGAACCACCACCAAAGAGCATACACAGGGTGGACCTTGGGCCCCTGAACATATACAGATGTACAGCTCAGTATTTATGTATGTTCCCCATAATCTGGAGAGGGAGCTCTCCTTAAAGCTGTCATCTGCCTATGAATCCTGTTCCCTTAACTGAGCTGCCTTTCATGGCCTCAGTGGAACAGGATGGGCCTAGCCCTGCAGAGAATTGATATGCTGCAAATTAAAGTTTAGTGATTTTGTGTAACCCAAGTCAGAAAGGTTAAGAGTAAGAAAACAAAGGCTGGTTAGAATATGAGGAAGAGAGAAGACTCATGTTTCTTGGATAGTAGTACAAATTGGTTTCAATCACTGTGGAAATCAGTGTTTTGCATCCTTATAAAGTTAGAATAGTTCAACCATAGCACTCAATTAAGGCATTCCTGTGCATAAATCTAAATGACTATATTCCATATAGAAAGTCATGTTCTCATTTATGTTTATAGCTAAGACATAGAAACAACTCTATGCCCATCAACTGATTAATAGGTAACAAAAATGTGGTACTCACATACAGTAGAATTTTATTCAGCTGTAAAAACGATAGAATTATAAAATTTTCAGAAAAAAATGTATGGGGGTGAAAAATGTATTGAGTGATACAAGTGAGACTCAGAAATACAAGTGCCCTATGTTCTCATTCATGTGTATAGACCTCAGCATAAAGCCTCTAGACTTTTGTGCTTGATTTGGTATACACATAGAATAAGTAAAGTTTAAAAAAAAAAAAGGGTCATTGACAGGGCATAAGAAGAAATCACTTAAAGAAGGGGCAACAGTAAAACTCAGTTAATGTGAAGAAGAAAAGAGGAACAATGTGGAGGGAGGTCTGAGTGTTTAAAAGGATGGAAAGGAATGGTAGAAGAGGGTATGAGAGAAGGGAAATTAAACAATAAGGATGTTTTAAAAGCCATATAGAAGCCTATTATTTTATATTTTATGCACATACATATACATATAAGTTTAGTATTTATATTTTTATTGGGTATTTTATTTATTTACAATGCAGACATCATCACTTTCCCCAATTCCCCTCCCTAGAACTCCCTATTTTATCCCCATCCTCCTTTTTGCTTTTATACAATTTTAATTACATGCATATATTAAGGTCAGTTCTAGGTTGAGGGTCTAGCAATACAATATATGCAAATAGTCAATGAACAAGCAAGACAATAAACACAAATAGTCAAAGAACAAGCAAGGTATTAAACACAATTATGTGAACACTCTCATAATCACTGTTTCTAAGGGCTTATCAGGATGAGCAAAATATCTGAGCCTACTTTTCTGTCCTAGCCCAAAGTCATTTTCATGTCTGAAGCCTACTTCCTTGATCTAGCCTAAAATTTAGATTTCTGCCTGAAATTACTTCTTTGTTCTAGCCTAATATTTAGATTCCTACCTAAAATTACTTCTTTGTTCTAGTCTAATATCTAATTCCTGCCTGAAGCATACTTCTTTGTCCTTGGCCAATGTCATATTCCTGCCAAGCAGCCCATTTCCTAGTCCTTGGCCCATGTCAGATTCTTGCCAAGTAGCCCCAAAGGCTCTCTGCCTCTCCTTTTTTATTTCAATAAAAAAAGAGTCTGAGTCTGTCTTAGATCATTCTGATGAGAACACCTTTCTTACCTGTCATGAAATATGCATTATCCAAAGCAATGGACTTCTGTCTTAGAATGGTAAGGCTCTGTGTTGAATCATACCTGTCCTTGGCTTATTAGCCTGTTAGTTTAATAACTCTGTCTGGGGATCCATTTTCAGCTTCAAGTCATGTACTTTGGCTGCCAACATGTTGATGTTGTTAAGGAAAAAGTTTAACATGATGGGCAGGAACAAAAATATTCCCAGGATAAAAAGGGCTAGCATGATCAAGCTATATATGCCATTCTTATTGTTTGTTTGTTTGTTTTTGTTTCTAGAGACAGAGTTTCTCTGTGTAGCCCCTGGCTGTCCTGGAACTCACTCTGTAGACCAGGCTGGTCTCAAACTCAGAAATCTGCCTGCCTCTGCCTCCCAAGTGCTGAAATTAAAGGTGTGCACCACCACTGTCCAGCATATATATATGCCATTCTTGATGCTTGACCAAAATAGAAATACTGACGTGAGGCAATAGGTAATTTTATCTGCAGTATCTACCGCATCAACACTCAGCAGAGCAGCATTCTTGAAATTCATAAGCTCCCTATGTATCATTAAAACATCCAGAGAGGTGTTAGAATTATGCCAAATACACTGCAAGTGTCTTTAAACATCTTCCTAATTATACTGACTGCCAGTGTAAATTTTAGAACTAACATGAATCCAATGGTATTTGGCATGACACTAGAGATGGCTCCTTACCCTTAAATTCTGAACCTCCATCCAATAATTTGAATAGGATAAAGAGCATCAATCCATTCTTCCAAATGCCTAAGTCCTCTTGTATACTCAACACATTAGTAACATTTTTTTTTGCTAAATGATTAGCAAAAGTAGCTATCTTAACTTCTGGTGTCTCAGCAATTGCAGAAGTAGTGGTGCTAGCAATTAATGTAATTAAAGTTGTTATACCAGCAATAATCAAGCCCACTACCCTCTTTCATCTCCTTGAAGCCTTACTCATTTCTTCCAGTACTTGCAAGCTATTTGTAGAATACCAAGGTTCTGTGATACTCAGGTCACTAATACAAAAGGTGGTTGATATATCTCTTTAATTGACGTGCTGGATTTCAAAACACAAACACAGAAGATGTACCATCAATGCAACTTACATGAAACAAACATATTTTATAAGAAACAAACATATTTTAACTTGATAATTAAAAGAGCCTTAACACATGTGCTAACATTTGTTTGACATCCAGATCCTGCCCCAACTTTATCTCTTGCTAACATAACATTATAGAGAACTGCAGCTAATTTCCATATATGTCTTTGAAAATGTCCAGAACCAGACTTCCAAATGAAGACTGTTATTTCCAATATTGGATTGATTTCTAGACCAGTCCATGATTGAGTCTGAATAACTGGTTGAATTTAATAACAGTACAAGAGGCATTATAACTTCTCTTTTTGAATCTCTGTTCCACAAGGTTTAAATCTTGAGCCAAGGCAGCTTGTCCCATCAGTGATATAAGTAAGCAATGGTGGGTCAAGAACATATGATTAATACAACTTCCCAGTCACCATTGTCAAGGCACTCAGCAAGCTCACAGGTCAGTATCATTCTTTGTCCTGACATCAGCATGTCTCAACCATCCCTCTGGTGCCCACTATGTTTCTTCAGCATCCTGCAGGGGAAAAAAAACACAAATGTGACCTCCTCCCCATATTTAATACCTGATACGAAACATGCCTTATGCCAGTAAGTGGATATATCTCTTTCACCTATGCATAAGTATGTTTAGTTGTAGAGTGCCATAGACACTCCACAGAAAGTTCTTTGGCATCCAAATTTTAATAAAATAAAATAAAATAAAATAAAAATAAAGAGTACATGGTTTAAATAAATTTGCGGTGTACAGGAATATATCTCCCCCTTTTTTATTTTATGAAAATATTGTTTTAAAGTTCCATGGGCCTGTTCCACAGTCTCTTGTCCTTGAAAATTATAAGGAGTCCCCGTAATATGGGTAATGTTAAATTGCTGCTAAATTGTCTCAAATGTTCAATTATCTAGTGTTTGTTTGTTTCCTGTTCTTTTGAATTAGGTATTTTATCTACATTTCAGATGTCATCCCCTTTCCCCATTCACCAGAAACCCCTTAATTCATCCTTCCTCCTCCTATTTCCATGAGGGTGTACCCCCACTCATCCACCCACTCCCACCTCCCCTCCCTAAAATTTATTCTTCCTGGGGCATCCAGCCTTCAAGGGACCAAGGCCCTCCTCTCACACTGATGCCCAGCAAGTATATCCTCCTCTATAATTACAGCTAGAGACATGGGTTCCTCCATGTGTGTTCCCAGGCTAGCTGTTTAGACCAAGGGAGATCTGGATAGATGGTATTATAACTCTCTCCCTGGGTGCGCAAGCCCCTTCAACTCCTTCAGTCTTCTCTTTAACTACTCCACTGGAGACACTGTGATCTGTTTAATGGTTAGCTGTGAGTATCTTCCTCTGTCTATGTCAGGCTCTGGCAGTGCCTCTCAGGAGACAGGTGTAGCAGGCTCCTGTCAGCATGCACTTTCTGACAACCACAACAGTGTGTGCATATAGTAATTGCATCTGGGAGGGATCTCCAGGTGGGGCAGTCTCTGTATGGTCTCTCCTCCAGTTTTTGCACTACACATTGTCTCATATTTGCTCCTGTGAGTATTTTGTTACTCCTTCTAAGAAGGACAAAAGCAACTACACATTGGTCTTTCTTTTTCTTGGGCTTCATGTGGTCTGTGAGTACTGTCTTGAGTATTGTCAGATTTTGGGTTAATATCTACTTATCAATGAGTGCATTCTATATGTGTTCCTTGGTGATTGTGTTACCTCACTGAGGATGGTATCTTCTAGTTCCATCCATTTGCCTATGAATTTCCTGAATCCATTGTTTTTAGTAGCTGAATAGTACTGCATTTTGTAAATGTACCACATTTTCTGTATCCAGTCATTTGTTGAAGGACATCTGGGTTCTTTCCAGCTTTCAGCTAGTATAAATAAGGTTGCTATGAACATAGTGGAGCATGTATCCTTGTTATATGTTGGAACATATTTTGGGTATATACCCAGAGTGGTATCACTAAATCCACAGGTAAAACTATGTACAATTTTCTGAGGAACCACCAGACTGATCTCCAGAGTGGTTGTACCAGCTTACAATCCCACCAACAATGAAGGAGTGTACCTTTTTTTCCAAATCCTCACCAGCATCTGCTGTCATCTGAGTTTTTAATCTTAGTCATTCTGACTGGTGTGAGGTGAAATCTCAGGGTTGTTTTGGTTTGCATTTTCTTCATGACTAAAGTTGTTGAATCTTTCTTTAGGTGCTTCATGGCCATTCGATATTCCTCAGTTGAAAATTCTTTGTTGAGCTCTGTACCCCATTTAATAGGGTTATTTGATTGTTTGGAGTCTAATTACTAGAGTTCTTTGTAAATGTTAGATATTAACACTCTATCGGATGAAGGATTGATAAAGATCTTTTCCCAATCTGTTGGTGGCCATTTTGTCCAATTGACAGTGTACCTTGCCTTATAGAAGCTTTGCAATTTTATGAGGTCCCATTTGTCAATTCTTGATCTTAGAGCATAAGCCATTGGTATCCTGTTCAGGAACTTGCCACTGTGCCAATGTTTTCCAGGTTCTTCCCCACTTTCTCTTCTATTAGTTTTAGTCTGTCCGGTTTTATATGAAGTTCCTTGATCCACTTGGACTTGAGTTTTGTACAAGGAAATAAGAATGGATCGATTTTCATTTTCCTACATGCTGACCTCCAGTTCAACCAGCACCACCTGTTGAAAATGCTGTCTTTTTTCCACTGAATGGTTTTAGCTCCTTTGTCAAAGATCAAGTGACTATGTGTCCATTCTTATCTTTCTTGATAACTTCTGGTTGAAAGTTAATTTTATTTGATATTAGAATGGCTACTCCAGCTTGTTTATTGGGACCATTTGCTTGGAAAATTGTTTTCCAACCTTTTATTCTAAAGTGTCTGTCTTTGTCACTGAGGTGCATTTCCTGTATGTAGCAAAATATTGGGTCCTGTTTATGTATTCTGTCTGCTATTCAATGTCTTTTTATTGAAGAATTGAGTCCATTGATGTTAAGAGTTATTAAGGAGAAGTGATTGTTGCTTCCTGTTATTTTTGTTATTAGAGATGAAGTCATGTTTGTGTGGCTATCTTCTTTTGGGTTTTTTGGAAGATTACTTTCTTGGTTTTTTTTGGGGGGGGGTATAATTTCCCTCCTTGTGTTGTTGTTTTCCCTCTATTATTCTTTGTGGGGCTAGATTTGTGGAAAGGTATTGTGTAAATTTGGTTTTGTCATGGGATATCTTGGTTTCTCCATCTATTGTGATTGAGAGTTTTGCTGGTTATAGTAGTCTGGACTGGCATTTGTGTTCTCTTAGGGTCTGCATGATATCATTCCCAGGATCTTCTGGCTTTTATAGTCTCTGGTGATATGTCTGGTATAATTCTTATAGGTCTGCCTTTATATGTTACTTTACCTTTTTCCCTTACTGCTTTTAGTATTTCTTCTTTGTTTTGTTCATTTAATGTTTTGATTATTATGTGACAGGAGGAATTTTTCTGGTCTAGTCTATTTGGAGTCCTGTAGGCCCCTTGTATGTTCATTGGCATCTCTTTCTTTAGGTTAGGAATGTTTTCCTCTCTAATTTTGTTGAAGACATTTACTGGCTCTTTAGGTTGAGAACCTTCTCTCTCATCTATACTTATTATCCTTAGGTTTGGTCTTCTCATTGAGTCCTGGATTTCCTGGATGTTTTGGGTTAGAAGTTTTTTTGTATTTTTTGTATTTTGTATTTTCTTTGACAGTTATTTCCATGTTTTCTATGGTGCCTTCTTCACTGAGATTCTCTCTTCTATCTCTTGTATTTTGTTGGTGATGCTTGCCTCCATGACTCCTGATCTCTTACCTAGGTTTTCTATCTCCTGGGTAGTCTCCCTTTATGATTTCTTTATTGTTTCTACCTCCACTTTTATGTCCTGAATTGTTTTATTCAATTCCTTCAAATGTTTGGTTATGCTTTCTTGTAATTCTTTAAGAGATTTTTGTGTTTCCTCTTTAAGGGCTTCTACCTGTTTATATGTGTTCTCCTGTATTTCTTTGAAGATGTTATTTAAGTCCTTCTTTAAATTTTCTATCATTATAATGAGAAGTGATTTTAAATCTGAATTTTGCTTTTCTGGTGTCATCTGGTATCCAAGACTTGCTATGGTGGTAGAACTAGGTTCTGATGATACCAAATAACTTTGGTTTTTATTGCTTATGTTCTTGAACTTGCTTTTTGCCATCTGGTTATTTCTACTGTTACCTTCACTCACTATCTCTGACTGGAGCCTGTCTGTCCTGTTATCTTGATTGTGTCAAAACTCCTCAGATTCAGGCTGTCTCTGTGATCTTGTGATCCTTAAACCTTGGTTGTGATAGCTCTTGGGTTTCAGGCTGCTTCTGGGCTCCTGAGATCCTGTTAACCTCTTATCCTATTTTCCTATTTTTTAGAGCTCCTGGAAGTCCAACCTCCTCTGGGTTTTGGGGAATTGGTTATAGATCTCCAGGTGCAGGTGCAGACCTGAGGGGTCCCATACCACTGGCCTTGAGGGAGTTCCTGTGTCCCAGCAGGTCCCAAATTACTCCCTGTTTGGGAGGGAGGTTGCTACTTACTCACCTACACTCCTGGGCATGTTAGAACTCCTGAGAGTCCAGCCCTCCTCTCAGTATTTAGATTTTACTTATTTTTGCTTTAAATAAACTACAAATATTTGTGAGACAGGCATTATTGAAGGCCTCATGTTACATAAATCTACTGATTCAATTCTTTCTCCACATTAAATGTTTATAATTTCTAATTGTTATGTTACTCTGAACAAATAGAAAGTCATGAAGTTACAATATATTTCCATTATAAAAACTATAAGCTATTAAAAAGAATCAATGTATTTTTAGATAAAATTTTGTAGATGGTATCAATGAAAAAATGTATAGAGTTAGGAAATTAGAAAATGACCAAGTAGATCATATATTTTGATAAAGATGCATAAAGAAAAAATTAAACATAGGAACACATTTCCAAAAGCTCAGCAATTGAGTGAAGAAAAGAGGACACATTGTGAAGAGTTCCATAAGTATGCAAACTGCTTGTGAGGGGTGGGGAAGCAGGGTGGTGAAAGAGGCAGTAAGAGAGATGGAAACAGGTAATGATGCATACTTGTATTAAAAATGGTTTTGAGCGATATTTCCTACTTTATCTAGAAAAAATTAGGAAACAGAAATTCAAAATATAAGTTAATAATGGAAAAGAAAAAATGACTTTGTAATTTAACAAACTGCCTTTGCTCATTTTGTCTGATATATTTTTAGACAGAAAATCTTATGGACGAAAGAGACTAAGAGAAATTTAATTCTCTCAGTTCTGGAGGCTAAGATATCTAAGACCAAGTTGCTTATAGACTCTGTATGTGGAGGGCTGGCTTCCTTGGAGAGAATCTCTGTCATATCCTCTCATAATTAAATAGCTAATCAAACTATCTTATGTCTCTTCTTTTGAAAGAACTAATTCCATTCTTGAAAGTTACACACTTAGGACTTGGTTACTTCCAAAGGCTCTGGCTCTTGAATTGATCATCTTGGTGGAGGCTGATAGGATTTCAGTATGTAAACACATTTGTTATCGATACATACATTCAGAAAAAGGAATTATCATAAACTAATTTTATAAGAATGCAATCTTAATAATACAGATGATATATTGAAAAACTGAAATGAAAAATATTTCAAAGAGTTTCTTATTTAATTAATCCTTAATTTAATATCAAGTTGTTTGATTATCATTAAAATTATAATTCTAGACCTTAAATTATTATTCAACGTAGCCTATAATATATAGAGTAAAATATTAAATATTATGTGAATTAAGTTATACCCCATGATGAAACTAATTTTTACTGTACAAAACTTGAGTTTATAGTACAGAAATCATGGATGTTATTCTTAATTACATTCATGAACCATTACAATTCTCATAAATTTGTTCAGAATTAATTCATGCTAGACTTTCTAAAAATATCTGATTTATGGCTAGTAAGATTGCTAAAATGAATAATTTCTCAGGGTCAATTTCTGTCTACCACAAAAATCCTATTATCTTGTTGCTTACTTTCCTGTGAAGAGTATTTCATTGTTGGATTGTAGTGTTGGGTGGGTAATGTGTGGGTCCAGCATCTATCTCGCCATGGGGCTCGGGTCAGAGGCAGGAATGGAATGTGGGAAGTTGACTGTGTTCTTCCCACACTGGCTGGGCAGGCATGGGGCTATGTGAAGCTGCAGAACTCCATGCAGGGGTGTTGGAGTGCATCTCTTGGCTTGGGGGTCCCAAGGCCAAAAGGTAGCTAGGGACTGGCTGGTTCTCAAGCCCTTGGACTTCCAGGCACTGCTGAGGGGCCGAAGAAGGGCCGAGAAGGAAATGGAGGTGTAAAGGTCCTACATTTCGTGCAATAGAAAATTTCACATCATATCATATAATACAAATCAAGGAATTTGATGATACAGTTATTTTTGGTCATGGATGGAATAGTCAGAAACAATCAGATAATAATCTAGTGGCAGAACTACCTCATAGTAGTGTACAAGTCTGCCCACCCATCAGCAATAAGCAACTGTTTCCCTTGTCTACATCCTCACCATCATGAACTGTCACTTGTGTTTTGGGACTTAGACATTCTGTTAGCTGTAATATATAATCTCAAAGTAGTTTTGATTTACATTTTTGTAATGGATAAGAATATTGAACATTTCCTTAAGTGCTTCTTAGGCATTTGAGATTCTTCTGCTGAGAATTCTTTGTTTAGATCTGCACCCAATTTTTAAATTGAATTATTTGATTTGTTGATGTCTAGTTTCTTGAGTTCTGTATATGTTTTGTATGCTAGCCTTCTGTCTGATTTGGAGCTAACAAAAATCTTTTCCCATTTTGTAAGCTGCTTATCAAGGACCAGCCTCAGATTCAAGAGGGGTTCTGAGGGAGGAGTGTCTGGGAGCATCATCTGGGAGCTGAGATAAACAAATGTCTCAAGGTCAAATCCTGGCAGCCTATGTTGTGCTAGAGACAGCTTTCCAATCTGCTTTTTCTCTCTCTTCTGCTTTCTTTCTCTCTGCTCTGCTTTCTCTGGTGATCTCCAGACAGCTCTCTCTCTCTCTCTCTCTCTCTCTCTCTCTCTCTCTCTCTCTCTCTCTCTCTCTCTCTCCTCTCTCTCTCTCTCTCTCTCTCTCTCTCTCTCTCTCTCTCTCTCTCTCTCTCTCTCTCTCTCTCCTTCTCTCTCTATTTTCTGCTTGAGACAGTTCTCCAAGCTGTTCTCCTTTGCTATTCTAAAAAATTATCTGCATAACTCATCTCTTGCAGATCATAAGCCCAGTCCTTTATTTTATGTATCAATCTAGTCATTTAGTTAAGGTTCCCTTTTTGATTATTCTATGTAGCAGCATCCCATGACTACAGCCCCTTAACTCTTAGAAGACAGCATGCACATTTTTTTTAACAAAGATCTGCCTGCCTCTGTTAATCAGATGATAAACTAGCTGAGTGGGACCCTGTCCTGAAATTTCCATTTCTACCACACCTGGGGCTAACCTTGCTCTATGAGACTGATCCTGAACTCAGGAATCTGTTTGCCTTTGAAAACATAAACAACAAATCTCTGCTGGATGCAATCTTCTTCAGTGACCACTCTTCAAATCTCTTCATCTCCTTCCTTAGTGTCTTTCTGACAAGTTGGATCACAGTGCAGCTGCTTCTATTCCTTCAGGTTTATGAACCCCTAATATAATTCATATTGCATCCTTATTTTTTGCATAGTTGAGAAATTATATACTTTTGAACAACGTATGTTTGTAGAATACTTTCCCACAGCCTTAAGGGCTATCCTGAAGGTCTCAGCATGTACCATTTTGCTGAGACATTAGCCATGTCTTCGGCTACCAGACTCACACTGTTTCTGATTATCACGGAGTCATTAACATTAATATGTACATTATTAAGCAAAGAAGCCCTCTGCCAGAAGCAGTCATTGACATTCATGGAGGCCCACACCCCCTAGCCCTGTCACAGGAGCAAGAACCAAGTCATTCTGTCCCCACCAAGGACATGCCAGACCTGGCAACTGCCATACCATTGATGGTGTCTGTTTCCTTTTTGAGTTTCATGAGGTCCTATTTATTGATTTTTGTTCTTAGTTTCAACACTTATAGTGCTATGTTCAAGAAGTTGTCTCCAATGACAATATGTTCAATACTTTGTTTTCTATTAGGTTCAATATATTTGGTTTTGGTTTTACGTCAATGCCTTTTGTCTGCTCAGACTTGAGTTTCTTGCAGAGTGATAAATATAGATCTATTTGCATTCTTTTACATATAGACATCCATTTGTTGAAGGTGCCTTATTTTTCCACTGTGTATTTCTGGATTCTTTATCAAAAATCAGGTGTCCATAGGTATGTGGATTTGCATCTATGTCTATGATTCAATTTCATTGACCAACCTGTCTGTTTTTATGCCAATACCATGCAGTTTTTTTACTAGCTCTGTAGTACTAGAAATCTTGAAATCAGTGACTGTGATACCTGTGAAGCTTTATTATACACTATTGCTTTAAATATTCTGTGTATTTTTTACTTCTTTTTGAGATTGAGTGGTTTTTTTCAGGTTCTGTAGTAATTGTGTTGAAGTATTGATGGGCATTATGATGAGATGAATGTGTTGATTGTTTTTGGTAAGATGGTCATTTTTACTATGTTAAGCCTACTGATCTGTGAGCAAAGGAATTTTTGCATCTTCTGATATCTTCTCCAATTTCTTTCTTCAAAGACTTGAAATTTTTGGTATACATACCTTTTACTTGCTTGGTTTGAGTTACACTAAAGTATTTTATATTATTTTGTCAATTGAGAAGGGTGTGGTTTTCCTGATTTTTTTTATTCATCTAATTTCTCATTTCTATTTAGGAGTTTCTCTGAGTTAATCACATATCTAGCCCTTTCAATAAAAGTGTTTATCAGACCTTGTAGATTTTTTGAGATTGCTTCTGTAATAATATTGTATCATTTTCCAGTAATGATGCTGTGAAATTTTCTTTTCCAGTTTGTGTCCTCTTGTTCTCCATTGGTTGTCTTATTGCCTCAACTGGAACTTCATTGGTGCTGTAGTATAGAAAACCAGCTAATGAGTAGTTTATGAATTTTTCACTCAGACTATCATACTAACTGTAGTAACATAACATATGAGAAGTATTAAGAAAAATCATAGCAAAATCAAGCCATATTATAATAAAGTAGTACTTAACTTAAGCTAGCCAACCTCCAATGTATGTCGTATAAAGTCAAGATCAAAAGCTCTCCAAAGTGGAAAAAGTGACAGACTTTTGTACACTATATTCTTCTGTGAGTCCAAATAACTAAAACAAAATAAAAATAATCTGAATAATGCATCCAATAACCACAAAAATAAAAATGTCATAATAAAGACCCATAATCATTGAAAATATCTATTCAACTATACAGAAAATGATTATGAGATATGATTGTAATAAACTCATAGGAGAAAGGAGATTTCTAGGAGGTAGAATGTGTAGATATTGGGCAGAAGTTTAAAAAAATTTTTTTAAGATTAGGTTAGCATGCTATTGAGATTTGTTGTTCCAGTGATTTAAAACATAAATTATTAATATTCTAAATAAAATAGAAAGAACAAAAATAGATGAAGAAATTTCAGTAACACCAGAGTATAGAACTAAAATACAATATAATTTCACAATGAACAAATGTTGGAAAATCATAAATTGAAAATTGAATGGGTGGATTATTATTATAATTAACAAAATAAAATATAAAATATTAAAGCAAAGATGTTCAAAGAGCAGTGTTAAAACAGATATATAAAAGTATAAAAGAAGAAAATTTAAGATAAATGTTGAATATCATATAAATACAAATACATATATAACTAAAGTCTAGAAAGAATGGAAAGTATAAGCAAACATTCTATACAATGACTGATACATTACACCTATGTATGTTTATATTTGTTTTACAAATTACAGTCAACAAATATAGTATGATAGAAAAACAAGATATGCTGAGTGGCACAAGATTCAATTATGCCCCAGGGCTTTTGTTTAATCCCCAGAACCATAGGAAAAAACAATGCATTAATTTGCTATATCTAAATGTGTACATAATGGAGTATAATCTACCCTAACATATTGGAGAGAACATGGACAATACTAAGAGTAGAGAAAGATAGATGTACATAATTACTGTCCTTTTAAAAATACATTTCTGAGAGACAGTTCAGGAGTTATGTGCTTCTAAAATTTAGTAAAACAAAAAAATGAATAGGAAGGAGTATAACATTAAAAAGTGTATGTAGACTTTGATGTGAAAATGTTTTAGATGAAGATTAAAATATGGCTCAGAGATTAAAAGTTGCTGTATAAGTATGAGCTTCTAAGTTTAAATAGCCAGAATCTGTTTGTTTGTTTGTTTGTTTGTTTGTTTATATTTTATGGGATATTTTATTTATTTACATTCACATGGTATACTCCTTTCAGGTTTCCCATCTCCCTGCTTCTATAAGGGTGCTCTCCCATGAACCCTCCCACACTCATTTCCCCACCTTGGCATTCCTGTACACTGGGGCATCGAGCCTTCACAGAACCAGGGGCCTCTCTTCTCATTGATGCTAGATAAGGCCATCCTCTGCTACACATGTATCTGGAGCCATGGGTCCCTTCATGTGTACTCTTTGGTTGGTGGTTTAGTCCCTGTGAGCTCTGGGTTATGTGGTTGGTTGATATTGTTGTTCTTCCTATGTGGTTGCAAACCCCTTCAGTTCCTTCAGTCTTTCTCCTTACTCTTCCATTGGGGTCCCTATGGTCAGTTCAATGGCTGGCTGCAAGCATCCACATTTGTGTTTGTTAAGCTCTGGCAGAGCTTCTCAGGAGACAGCTATATCAGGTTCCTTTCAGCAAGCACTTCTTGGCATCTGCAATAGTGTCTGGGTTTGGTGCTAAAGGAAATAGGGAAAAAAGTGTGGAGCAGAGACAGAAGGAAAGGCCATCCAGAGACTGCCCCACCTGGGGATCAATATATGGGTATATAGAACCTGCTTATTAAGCAGGACATGGTTAAGCATGCTTGTACCCACAATGCTGAACATGAGAATGTGGTGGTTTGAATATGCTTAGCCTATGGGAAATGCTACTCTTAGGAGGTGGGGCTTTATTGTGGAGGTTCAGTCTTGTTAGAGAGAGTATGTCACTGTGGAGGTGGGGCTTTGAGATCTCACATATATTCTCAAGTCTGACCGGTGCTATCCATACCCTCCTGCTGACTGCTTCAGATCAAGATGTAGAACTCACAACTCCTCCAGCACTGTGTCTGTCTGCATAGTGATCATGATAATGATAATGTACTAAACCACTGAAACAGTAAGCCAGCTCCAATTAAATGTTTTGTTTTATAAGAGTTGCCTTGATCATGGTGTCTCTTCACAGCAAGAAAATCCTAAATAAGACAAAAGTAAATGGCAGAAGACCAATGGGGTTTTTTAGTTACATTCCTAGAATCAAGCTGAGTAAGATCCTGTATTAGGGGAATATGAAGAACTATAGAGTTGGGTACACTTTATATTCCTTTGCTCTCTATACACACATATGCACATTCTTCACACACACATATACACACACTTGCATACACACATATGCACACTTGTACACACACACACACACACACACACACACACAATTTTAAAAACTGAGAGATTATAATGAAAACCAGCAGCAAAAAGTAAGAAATATGAGTGCAGATGTCCTTCATACTGGTTTTCTGGGCAGAGTCTCACTCTAAACTCCAGAGTGTCTAGAGAGTCACTATGTACCCAAAACAATCTAAAAACTCATTGAACTCATTGAAATACCACATTTCAGCTTCCCAAATGCTAGACCTGGGGGTGTGAGCCACAAGATATCTATTGGGTGATAGAGCCATGTGGGAGCATTATAATGTAGGTAATGGCTTTAACTAGATGTGTTATTATTTCATCCAATATGAGTTCCCTTCCAAAACAATTTTCTGAAAATATTTTTGTCTTTGTGTTTCTGAAAATATTTTTGTTATGTAACTTTACTTGTGGAACTCTGAAAACCTAATCAGTTTGATAAGTAAATTTATTAATATCCCTGGGCTAAGAAAAGAAGTCATTTTCAGTTATTTCTCCTAAGAATACAGAAAAGTTATTGACAATGTATGAAATTTTGACAACGTACATCCACATCCTGGTAAATAATCCCTTATATCTAAGAAATATTAGGCATGTATTCAAACAATTTCAAAAGAGAATGATAGTTTAAAGTATATGTTACATGTACTTAACCTCATTTAAGCATTCTGCAATATAGAAATGCATTAAACATAAATGTTACTTCATTAATATGTATAAGATATACATATATATATCTTATATTTTAATATTGGTAAATTAAGTAATATTTCCTTGATATCTTTCTCAGTGTGTTTATCATCACTGACTAGTAAGACTACTGATTTTTACATGTTAATGTTGCATCTTGCCATTTTGACAAATCTGAGCCACAGAGATTATATTTTATTAAAACTGATAAATATATCGGTATTTATAAATAAAAACATATATTGTTTCATCTCCACATTATTTTGGAAATATTATAAAGTAACAATTATTAATTTGCCTTTTTAAAAATACATAGGTATAGTCAAATATTATTTCTTATAGAAAAAATACAAAATCATTACTTAAAATAGTTTTATCTATTAAGTTAAGTTAGACACTATAATTTTTTTCCAAATTCCAAACTTATTTCCTTCCTGTTGACAAGAAATCAAAAAGCTATTCAATAATTGCTGACTTTGTGTCCATACTTGGGCTTTTAAAATATTAAATGGCAGTTTCATAGATATTGAATTTTTCCTAACTTTGATCATCTATTTATAACATGATCATTGGTTCTTTCTTATTTTAATTTGCTACAATTTTTTATTGGATGAAATTATTGAATGAAGTAATACTTAAGACAAAAGTGAGAGATCAACCCAGGCTCGGAATGGAGAGCTGAAAAACACTCCAGGTGGTCTGCATAATAGTCACTTACAGAACAGTAAGAGATTGTATTGATGACTACAATTTTTATTATCTATGTTTTTATGCATACATACATATATATGTAATTTTTCTTATCTAAGTTTTACACACACACATGCAGACACATTAGTTTTCCTAAAAGAATAACTTCTATGAAGAGTTGTACAGTAATACAAGTTCGTAAAGTCAAGCATAAACTAAAAGTGTATTGATTACTGTTTCACTCAGAAGCAAATATTCATCAAGAGGAGTATTTTATTTATAATAGAAAAAGCAGCAGACAGACTACTAAAGGAAATAAATTCTCATTACAAAACAATTTAAAAAGCAAATATAGACAGGGATTCATAGACATAGTATAATTTATTGATGGAACTATTATAAATAATAGTCAGTGTACATGAATTTTAGTTTGGGGGTATTTTAAATAAAGCTGCTGAGTATCTTTGTACATGTTGTCACCTTTCTATTGCTCTTACAAAAATACCTGATATAATCAACTTTTAAAAAAGAAACATTAATCTTTGCATAAGGTTTCAGTCTATTGTCACTTGGGCCATGGCTTTTGGACCTATAGTGATTCAATGTGCCACAGGAACATGGTACATAGTGTGTCTAAAATTTTCACTTGCTGTAGAGAGAGGATGGAGAAAGGACAAGGAGACATCGAGGGACAGAGAGAAACAGTAGTGACACCAAAAGAAAAAGAGAAGAGTGGAGTTATCTAAGATCTGTTGAGGGCACACTTTCTAAGTGTTCTTGCTGGGTGCAACCGCTCCCTCATAAAGTCATGTTGAGAAAAAGGGACTTACAGGAGTCTGCTGTGAGCAGGTTTTATAACCCATTTTGCTTAAAGAAAGTTTTCAGGCACTTTAATATGTTTTAGAAAAGCAACAGATCTTTATCTTGAATGAAGAAAAGTGCTGGAAGAGCAAAGGAAAAAACTAATGAAGAACACTCCAGAGGACACACCGGAGCTGCGGAAGGGAATAGAACGCTGACCTTCAACAGATTTTCTTTGTAGCCATTGAAATAACTAAGTTTAATTTAGGAAATGAGTCATTATATTTTTTTTAGCAACAAAACTGTTCTTCAAAATGAGACAACATTAAGGATCTAAAAAGTAATCATTGCACACCAGCTGTGCCCAGCTTGTTCTTTGGAAAATTTGTAAGAATTAACTGCTAGACTGTTCAACTACTTCCAAAAATCAATGGGAACGAGGTGCAAAGAGTATAAGAGTAAGGCGATTCCTACTCACGGGAGCAAAATTATGAGCTAATGAAATGTTTAAAATCGCACTCTAATTGGGGAGTTTAAAATAAAAACATATTTCTTTTGAAAGACAATTACGATTGTGAAGTGGCCTCACACGAAAGCACATTCACCCTGTAGAGTGATACTTCACCCTAAACTATGTAGTAGGGAAATATGCCTGGTAAACCACAAGGAATGAGAGCTACTACAGACCCAATAACAAATAGGAACTAATAGGAATTAGATGCTTCAGGTGAATACCTTGCAATATTAATAACATGTGCTATATAATTTATTTTATAATATATAATGCTTAGTTATTCCACAGCAAATAATATTTTATACATATGTTAATCTTAAGGGTTTTTAAAATATAAAATGTATTTTTTACAAATACTGTTTGTGTGCATGTTTTTGCATAAATTCATGCACCAGCATACATAAAGGTCAAATGACTCCAGAGTAGGTTCTCTCCTTCTACCACGTGATATCTGGGAGTTAAACTCAAAAATTAAATCTGGTGGTAAGTGCCTTTACCCACTAAGTCATCAAATCGTACCTTGTAACAATCACTTTAAAAAGATGAGAGAATTGGTCATGATGGTGCATACCTTTAATCCCAGCACTTGGGAAACAGAAAAAAGGGGATTTGCTGTGAGTTCAAGGCCAACCTAACACTGATTCAAAACAATTAAGAAAATTAACCCATATTTTTATTTTGGAAAAAGCAAAATCTAATTGGAACAATGATTTACAAGAAATGGTTCAACTAAGTACTTATATAAACACCTGAATATGAATAAAGATAAATCAACTGTTAATATTTTTGGTCATTTTAAAGACTCTACTAATGTTTATTTAAAGTTTCAGTGAGATAAATGAATTAGTGAAACTAAAATAAGTTCATTCTATTTTATTCAATAAATCTGGGGGGAACAAGCGTAGAAGAACACAAAGATTGTTGGTGAAATTGCCTGTTCTTATATTTCTTTGAAATAAAGACAATACCACTTCCTTTTCTTTTTCTTTTTTCACCCCCCCCCCTTCTTCCTCTTGCTCCAGGTTGTGAGCCACCATGTGGTTGCTGAGATTTGAACTCATGACCTACTCAGTGCTCTTAACCACTGAGCTATCACACCATAGCATCTCAATGGGGGCAAAGACTTTGCTATATTTTATCCTGTTCTGAGATTCTGCATAAAAGGACTTATAAGTACGTTTTCAGCCAAGGAAAAGGTAAACTTATATACAGCCTGTAGAAGTGCTGCTTTTTGTTATATTGACAGTAAGGTTTACAGAAGAAAAAAGAAAAAGAAAAAGAAACAGAAATGTGAAAACTTCAAGTTTTTTTCAGAAAAGAAGTGTGCATATAATTGGAGCTAACGGAAGTGTAGCTAGTTAAAACAGTAATGTCATTAAATAAATATCAAGAACTTTAAACTGGGACATGAAAAAAGATGCCTTTTGAATACTTCAAGAACTAGCCAAGAATGCTCACTGCAAACTAACAGTATAAACATTTAAATTCATTTTAACAAGTGGTATGGGGAAAACAGGGGCTAGGGGAAGTGTTCATGAAGAAGCTACCTAGGAACCTATGACCTTGTAATCGAAATAAAAATAGTGGAAAACATGTCAGATGAACAAAAATGTGGACACTTACTAGATACTAAGAGCTCTAGGTGTAAGACGGGAAGAAAACAAGAGAGCAATGGAATAGAAAGGCAGGCTGTGGGTTAGCTAAAACTAGGAATGTAGAAATACCGTATTCTCTACCACCATGAAGTTCTCCTTCACCAGGACACAGAAGCAGTGTAGCTGGATGACAATTCAAAAACACCTTTAAAATTATATACTTTAATAAATCCCTTCTTCTTTAAGCTATTTATGTAACTTATGTTGTCATGGCAGGGAAGAATCTGATCTATATAATATCTATATGTTTAGGTAATTATCAATAGGGCAGGACAATTTATATTCTGATAATTTTATGATTTTGATAATTAATTCTTGATGTGTTTCACAATCCACACAACAGAGTATCATACACACATACCTTCATGTGTTTTTTTTTGTTTGTTTGTTTTGTTTTGTTTTGTTGGTTTTTTTTTTTTTTTTTTTTTTGGTAATTTACCTTCCCTAACTTCAAAGCATTTTGTCATCTCCTTCTCTATCTCCTATAACATGCCTTAAAAATTTGTCAACATATTACAGAGCTTCTCCAATAAACCCACTAGTCAGTAAAGTGTTAACTGAGCAACTACTTGCTATGTAGGAGGGACTTCTTTATAGCCTAAAAATAGAACTAGAATTTGGTCAAAAAAAAAAAAGTTAAAAATCACATCTTATATTAATGTTTCTCTCTTTATTTTTCTAGAGCAATGGAGCAATTTATTTACAAAAAATTAAGTTGTTCTCATTAAGACTTACATAGCATAAACTAGCAGTTAAAATTTTTCTTCTTTTCTATTTTTCTTTTAGAATATATTCTAAAGTCCTTGAATTATACCTCAGTGATGATTGATTTCACTGTAAGAAGTGATACTTTTCACTCTGCTTCATAATATTTTAGCTATGAACATTGAAAATGCATGCATATGATGCACAATCTAACACTTGGAATTGTATAATAAACTAGGGGGGTCATCCCTAACAATAACTAATTCTCTTTCTTTTACAAGTCCTTAGTTGTCTATAGTTGTTTGTCTAGGAGGTGGGGCTTCATAAGATGTTCATCATCTATGTTAGCATGACTACTGGTGTCACATATGTTGTTCAGATATCATGTGTCTAGCTTCCCTGTCATTTACATGAGACATTATCTCATAGCAAGCCTCCTATTCCTCTAGCTCGTAGAATTGTCTTTCCCCTATTCTGTGATAGTCCTAATGCCTATGTACAGAAATTATGTTATAGATATATGAATAAAGTCTGGGTACCTTGTTATCAGATATTCTCTGTGCTTTGAACAATTGTGTTTGCTTTTTTTCCTAATGTTTTCTATCTGCTTCAACTAGAAGATTCTTTGACATGGAGTGAGAGTTATACTTATCCATGGATACAAGAAAAATAGAAGATGATTAGAAATTAGGTGGTAGTTATAGGTTGTCCTCTAAGATTTATGGTCTCACATGCCATGTGTAGATGGCTAGCTTTCCTACTATCCAGCTATTGGCTACTGCCAAGGATAAAGTGCCAATACTGCAACTTTAATGCTCTCTTGTTATGTTGCTTTGTTATGGTTCAAGGGCATCACAGCTGCATAGAATTATTGACTGTCTGCCTTAGTAGCTTCCATGTGACCTACAATTACTAGTTCCCTGGAAGAATGAAAAATGAGACCTTAGGGAAGAGCTTTTCCAGTTAGTTCCATCTCGAGTCCTGCATGTCCTGTGTCTAATATGTGTAGTATCTTCATCAGTACAGACATACATTCAACCTCTTCGAGACAAGCAAAGGGAAGAACAATTGGATGTATTATTTGGTGAGGTTTTTTGGGCTACCCCGAATCACAACTTTAATGGAGGATTTTGTGCCCCATACTGGGTATTTTGTTAGTGAGTATATGGCTCTTGAGAGAAGTATTATTTTGACATGTTATGCACACACACAAAGACACATACACACATACATACAAATGCACATAGTTTTATGTATCATATGTAATCTTTAGTAAGTATAAAATAATGATTTTTTATCTTTTTCAATCATTAGAGGGTTTTATACCTCCTCCCACTTCTCTTTTCTGTATTGTCATTTTCCCTACGTTGAGCATAATTTTTCATTTTCTATAAGAAATAAGAAAAAAATACATTCCACAATTGTGAGTTACTCACATAATAGAAGGGAAGAACTTACTCTTGTAGTGGTTGTCTGCCTCCACGTGCATGCCATTGCACAGACACATATGCACATGAACACAATAATGCATATACAAAAATATATATAATAAACATTTAAAAATAGTAGATAGTAATTATAAAAAGAGTAATGGAATATTTAGAAATCACACGATACTACTTCCATTCAGGTGATAGTTTAAATGCAATATTTGCTATTTTAACTTAGATGTCATTTTTAATGCTCTTGTGTAGCTAAAAGGATCAGAGGCACACAAATTTTTTACAGATTAGTGCTTGAAATTATACAAATTCCTGGATCTGCAGTTTGATTCAAACACGGGTAGCCTATTTTCCAGAATCTTCTTCTTGGCCATCACCCAGCATTTTCTCTCTTTTCTAAAAATTATGACACTGATTTAGTGCCTTTTATGTTACCATGAGGAAACTAGCTAAGGAATGTTGCTTAAGAAGGGAAGTGTTATTTTATCTCACCCATTGTCCAGTCCATTATGACATTGAAGTCAGGGACACAGGAAGTAAGTTTGTCACATTACAACTGCAGTTAAAAAAAAAAAAAAAGAGTAATGAATGCATGCCTCACTCTCTCCATTTTATACCATCCAGGATCTCTGTTCAGAGGATGCCTCCCTGCCACAATCAGACATATTCAATTAAAGTGGGATTTCTCCTATTAATTAAGACAATCAAGGTAATCCCCCATAAGCATGCCCAAAGGCCCATCTCTCATGAGATTCTACATCCTGTTAAGCTGAAAGTATTCCCTACCACAGATACTGCCTGTCAAATGAGTCTATTTTTAGTCTCCATAATAATTTGCAACCACCCAATTATTGTAACAGAAATAGCCAAAAAGAGGGTTACAAACAAAGCTTTGTCATCAACTCAACAACTATAAAAAAGTGTCTTCTACATATTATGAATTTAGGACAAGGTGAGGATACCACAAAAATATCACTGCATTAGGTAGATACAAAGTGGGAAGAGAGTGAGTGATAAGGAATCCACATAGTATTAGTTTTTTTAAATGACATTACAGTGAATGGTGGATGGGGGGAAAACAAACTGTATCTTTGAGAAAGCCAAATACCAGCTCCAGAATAGCAGAGAGTAGCCAAAAGGGGATGTGTCTATACAAGCCACCTCTGCTTTCTAAAATCTCCATTTTGTCTAGAGAAGTCTCCAAGGAATATACTAAGAGCAAGAGAAAAAAGCACTATCCCTGGAAGTCAGTACCACTGAGACGCAGGCAAAAGGAAGCATCTGAGGAATCTGCTAAATGAGTTTCACTAGATTTGTTTCACTAAAAAGTCTGATAGGATATAAGTTTACTTCAGCTTCATATATTTTGTTTTGTTTGCCCTCAATTACTTACAGGTCATATTTCAGAAACCAGGAAGAAACATTATGAGGTCTACTCTGAAATACATTTTTATTCAATATTTTCTTTGTTTACATGCTAAATGTTATCCTCTTTCTCAGTTTCCTCTATGGAAACCCCCTATCCCATCTACCTCCCCCTACTTCTATGAGGATGTTCTCCCTTCCCAAACCCCACTCCACCTCCCCACCCTGGCATTCTCCTACACTGGGTATTGAGCCTTCACAGGATCAAGAAACTCTTCTCCCATTGATGCCCAACAAGGCCATCGTCTGTCACATACATAGACAGAGCCATGTGTCCCTCCATATGTACTCTTTGTCCCTGAGAGCTCTGGGGAGGTCTGGTTGGGTGATATGTTGTTTTTCCTATGGGATTGCAAAGCCTTTCAGCTCCATCAGTTCTTTCTCTAACTCCTCCATTGAGGAACCAATGCTCAGTCCAATAATTGAGTGTGTGCCTCTGTATTTGTCATGCTCTGGCAGAGCCTCTCAGGAGACAGCTATATCAGGCTCCTGTCAGCAAGCACTTCTTGGCATGTGCAGTAGTGTTTGGTTTGGTGACTGTATATGGGATGGATTCACAGTCTCTGGATGGCCTTTTCTTCAGTCTCTGCTCCACACTTGGTCTCCATATTTTCTCCTGTGAGTATTTTGTTGCCCCTTCTAAGAAACAATGAAGCCTTCACACTTTGGTCTCTATTCTTTTTGAGCTTCATGTGGTCTGTGAATTGTATCTTGGGTATTCCAAGCTTTTGAGCTAATATCCAATTATCAGTGAGTGCATACCAAGTGTCTTCTTTTGTGACTGGATTACTACACTCAAGATGATATTTTCAAGTTCCATCCATTTGCCTAAAAATTTCATGAAGTCATATGTTTTTAATAGCTGAGTAATACTCCATTATGTAAACATACCAAATTTTCTGTATCCATTCTTCTATTGAGGGACATCTGGGTTATTTCAAGCTTCTGGCTATTATAAATATGGCTGCTATGAACATAGTGGAGTATGTGTCCTTATTACATGTTGGAGCATCTTCTGGGTATATGCCCAGGAGTGGTATAGCTGGATCCTCAGGTAATGCTATGTCCAGCTTTCTGAGGAACCGCCAGACTGATTTCCAGAGTGGTTGTACCAGCTTGCAATCCCACTAGCAATGAAGGAGTGTTCCTTTTTCTCCACATCCTCACCAGCATTTGCTGTCACCTGAGTTTTTGAACTTAGCCATTTTGAATGGTGTGAGGTGGAATCTCAGGGTTGTTTTGATTTGCATTTCTCTGATGACTGAGGACATTAAACTTTTCTTTAGGGGCTTCTTGGCCATTCGAGTTTCCTCAGCTGAGAATTATCTGTTTAGTTCTGTCCCTCATTTTTTTAAAATAGTTATTTGTTTCTCTGGATTCTAACTTCTAGAGTTCTTTAGATGTAGGGTTGGTAAAGATTTTTTCCCCATCTGTTGGTTGCCATTTTGTCCTATTGTCAGTGTCCTTTGCCTTACAGAAGCGTAGCAATTTTTGAGGTCCCATGTGTCAATTCTTGATCATAGAGCATAAACCATTGGTGTTCTGTTCAGGAACTTTCCCCCTATCACCTTGTGTTTGAGGCTCTTCTCTTCTATGAGATTCAGTGCATCTGGTTTTATGTGGAGGTTCTTGATCTACTTGGACTTTAGCTTTGTACAAGGAGATAAGAATGGGTTGATTCTAATTGATGGAAGAGGTCTCAGCCCATTTTATGTGATGCTGCCAGGCCATTGTGAGTGAAGCTGTCCCTTGGCTGATGGTCCTGATTACCATAAGAATGCTGACTGAGAAAGGCATGAGAGACAAGCCCTTAAGCAGCACTTCTCCATGTTTTCTGCATGAACCCCTACCTCCAGATTCCTGCCCTGTTTGATTTTCTGTCCAGAGTTTTTCAGTTATGAACACTGACACTCATCCTTCACCACATTCTTTTTTGTCATGGTGTTTTATCCTTGGAATTGTAACCCTAAGTAAGACAGAGCCCGCCCTTCTAATTTTCTACCTTCTTCTTTTGCCCCAAGTTAAATGCACAAACCAAATGTGCTAGAAATAACATATGAAAGAGAACATACAAAAATATTTGTTCTGGGCCCGAATCACCTTAATCAGATTTTTTTCCAGATCTAGCCAATTGTCTACAAATTTATTATTTTTATTTCTACAGTTGAATAATATTCTACATTTTAGCTTTCTTATCATTCAACTACTGGTGAAATTCAAAATGATTTCTCATTTTTAGCTATTACAAGTGAAGCAGCATGTAGTTAGTAAGAATATTAAAGTATACAACTTTTAAACAGAGTTCAATTAGAATGATTTTTCATGGAGTAGACAATGTTGCTCCAAGAAGAATGGACTTACTACATTAAAAGCATGTAGTACAAGCCATGAGATCCACCTTATAAGTCACTGGTTAGGGATAACTACGTGATCTCCAAAGAAATACAAGCTTTTGTCATTAGCCTTGGCTAAGTACTGTTCATATATAGTAAGTCACTATTGCTGAAGATACTACACTTTCTGTAAAACTGTCTTAGTTAGGGTTTCTATTGTTTGCTTATAGGTTGTCCCATCCTCATAGATGGGGCCTGCCAATATCAGTCATTAATCAAAAAAATATCCTATAGACTTGCCTGCATTCAATCTGGATGTAGGTATTTTCTCAGTAGATGGCCCTTTTACCAAATATTCAAATAACTCTTGCTTATGTTAAGTTGTCACACAAATGAAATAGGAAAAAGAAAAAGAAAGACGAAAAGGACAATTAAATCCTTGTCAATTTTATCAACTTGATGATATACAAATATGTCAGTACTAAATTATAACATTTTCTTTCTTGACTCACTAATGTGATGGTTAATATTAGCATGGCAATATAACCAGTCTAACTTTGAAAAGTTTCATAATCTAAAAATTCAAGCATTTTGAATATTTAGTCCCTTCAATTCTTCCAAATCTTCTTCCAAAGTTCAATTCCCCATCCTCCATCTTTTGTACAGAAATGTGTGCACTGAATGGCCTTTCCAACCCAAGTTCCAAAGATTCTTCCACAGCCTTTCCAAAATCATTGTCGTGCTTTTCATAGTATATTGTTTTCTGTCTTAATGAAGATTTCTATTGCCTGAGAGCTGTATCATTGGTATTCTGACTTTCTTTTTGGTTAATATTCACATGATGAGTACATACCATGTGTGGATTTTTTTTGGAACTGGGTTACCTCACTTAGGATGATATTTTCAAATTTCATCCATTTGCCTGTGAATTTCATGAAGTCATTGTTTTTAATAGCTATTGTGTAAATGTACCACAATTTTTGTTTTTATTCCTTTTAAGGGACATCTGGGTTATTTCCAGCTCCTGGCTATTATAAATAAAGCTCTTATGAACATAGTCCTTGTTATATGTTGGAGCATTTTTTTGGATATATGTCCCAGAGACGGAGAGTTGGCTCCTCCAGTAGAACTACTTCTAATTTTTTGAGGAACCACCAGACTGATTTCCAGAGTGGTTGTACCAGCTTGCAATCTCACCAACAATGAAGAAGTGTTCCTTTTTCTCCACATCCTCACCAGCATTTGCTGTCACCTGAGTTTTTGATCTTAGCTTTTCTGACTGGTATGAGGTGGAATCTTAGGGTTGTTTTGATTTGCATTTCCCTGATAACTACAGATGTCGAACATTTCTTTAAGTGTTTCTCAGTCATTTAATAGTCCTCAGTTCAGAATCCTCTGTTTAGCAACTCACAGAACATATAAAATCTAATAAGAAAGAAAATCATATCAAAATCATATCAAAGTCCCACTCAGAAGGGAAAAGAAAATTATCTCTGGGAAGGATAGAAAATAATCTCTGGGAGAGAGAGAAGAGGTAAAGGGGGAAAAGGGCCAATTCAGATATGGAAGGAGATGGAGGAGACGGTCAGGACTTTGAAAGTAGGTATGTATCAGTAGGGGATGGGAAACCGGGTGTAGACACTAGAAAGTCTCAGATGCCAAAGACCCAAGAGGTTCTTCAGACCCAAAAGGGAAGACATTAGCCAAATACTCAACAAAGGGGAAATAGAACCTGTAGAGATCATATCCAGTGGATAGACATGGCACCTGGTTGAGGAATGGCACCACCCACTCACCTCAAATATATTAATTCAGAATTCCTCCCGTCAAAAGAACATACAGGGATGAAGAGTGGAGCAGAGTCTGAAGGAAAGGCTATTGAGAAACTGCCCCACCTAGGGATCCATCCCAACTGCAGACACCAAACCCAGATACTATTGCTGATGCTAATAAGTGCTTACTGACAGGAGCCTGGTATAGCTGTCCCCTGAGAGGTCCCTGCCTGACCAATACAGATGTAGATGTACTCAGCCAAACATAGGACTGAGCATGGGGATCCCAATGGAGAAGTTAGGGCAAGGACCCTAAGAGCTGAAGGAGGTTTACAAACCCATAGGAAGAATAACAATATCAATGAACCAGAGGCCCCTCAAAGCTTCCAGGGTCTAAACCACTAACCAAAGAGTACACATGGGGGAGACCCATGGCTCTAGCCTGATATCTAGCAGAGGATTGCCTTATCAGGTATCACTGGGAAGGGAGCCCCTTGGTCATGTGAAGGCTTGATGACCCAGGATAAGGGAATGATAGAGTCCTGTGGCAGGAGTGAGGGGGTCGGTGGGGGAGCACTCTTATAAAGGCAGGGACAGAGGAAGGTGATAGGGGGATTGTGGAGAGGAAACTGGGAAGGAGAAATACATTTGAAATGTAAATTAATAAAATAACCAATATGTAGGTAAAATGGCTGGGGAACACAGAGTTCCTCACACCAGGCTGTGGGTAGTTGGCTGGGAACGCTCTTGGTTCCTCCAGCTGGAAGTTAGGCCTGGCTGCTGTGGCTCCAAGTGTAGAGTGAAAAATTATAAAGGCCATTTTATGAAATATGTGCAGATTTCTCGCCTTAGACCTGAGCAGGAAAAATGCAGACATTCCTCAAGCCTCTCCCACCTATGGGTAGGAGAGGCTCAAGGCAGGAAGACATTCCTGACTACAGATAAAGATGCTGCCACCTAGGTGGGGCTATAGCCGGAAAAAGTAAAGATAGTAATCTGAAATGGCAGGATAGGGCACAATGGCATGGTAAAAAAAAAAAAAAAAAACAAAAAAAAACCCACCACCACCAACAACAACAAAAAACAAACAAACAAACAAAAAAACCACATTTTTGAGAAAATGCAGGGCGATTTCCACATGACACTAATCATTTAGGGTGAGTACCTCTGAATTGTTCCACTGTTTTCATGTTTTGTATCCTTGACAACCCCTCACCCCCCTTCCCACTCCCCTGGTTTATGGTTTTTTCCTTTAAAACCCTCCAAGGACTGGCGTGGGGGTCGGACCTTGACTCCAGCACGAGTACCTGGTCAGACCACTGGCTGCCAGCTCTTTCCCTAATAAACCTCTGCTGATTGCATCCAGGTATGGTTTCTTGTGATTTTTGGGTGGTCTCGATTTCCTGAGACTTGAGGAAGGGTCTCCCGAGTATGGGGGTCTTCACAAGGTTCCTCACAGCAGGGCCCCAAACAGGAGAAAGTCCTTGGGTTTCCAAAACAGGTTTATTGGCACGATGGATGGAGCTGGATACAACCACCCCACCCCCACTAAAACCCAGGACAGTCCTGAGTTAAAAAGCAGGGTGAGGGGGGGAGGGGCTGGGGAAGTATGCTTAATTGACTCCACCCTCTGGCCTTCAGGTATCTCATTAGTATGTAAATCTCTCTAGGGCCTGGTGCTTGTTAATCAGGCCCTCTACCTGTGCCTTACAATGACTGAAGGGTGCAGGTTGAATGGAGATTAGACTTCCTGTCAGGAGGAACACCCACAACCCAAGAACCAGGATACCCTTCCACCGCCCAACACCAATAAAAAAATATTTAAAAAGATTTCTATTGCTAGGATCAAAAGGAACTTAATCACCTTACACTTTAAGGTAACATTCCATCATTGAGGGAAATAAAGGAAGGAACTCAAACAGGACAGAAACCGAGAGTCAGGAACTGAATCAGAGTTTATGGAAGAGTGCTGCTATTTTACATGAACCCTGTGGCTTGCTTTATCTGTTTTGTTGTTGTTGCTGCTGGTGTTGTTATTATTTTCTTTCTTCTTTCTTTCTTTTTTCTTTCTCTTTTTGTTTTTTCTGTTTTTCATAAAAGTAAGGACAACTTTCCAAGAGATGGCAGTGCTTTCCATGGGCGAGGGCCAACACACCGTTCATTAATCAAGCAAATGTCCTGCAGACCTGCCTATGTGCCATCTGGATGGATGCATTCTCTCAATTGAGAGTCCTTTCCCCGGATAACTCTAGTTTATATCAAGTTGAAAAAAAAAAAAAAACAAGAAACAAATCCCAATCTCAAACATAGTGTGGAACCTCTTCCTTTATGCCTAGATCCTATACATTTGTATCTGTATCGTGTTATCCAATGACTGAGTAAAAAGAGGCATCAGTGGGCTTACCCAGTGCTAGATGGCATGCGTTTCAATTCCAACCTAACAGTCAATATGTTGGGATACCTAACCATGTAGTGATTCTAGTTAAGGCCTGCTCCACAAAATAATGTAATATCTAATAGTATAGTCCTAATCATAAGGCCATGGCTGGAAAATCATAAACAGAACATTAGGACCTACTAATGGTATGTTGCTAAATAGTTATGCTATGTAATGACCTTCTAAATGTTCATGTTTATACCTACAAAATGAGTTCTCAATCCTAAGCTGGACATTCACATTTACTCTGCTCCCACCAAAGTTCAGAAGTCACCATGGAAGAGAAAACTATCGGAATGTAAGAGCCAGAGAGTTGGAAAAAGTGCTGTGACATGCTGTCTTCTGAATATGACATAATTATCACAATTACTATCTCACGGCACCCGTGGCTACATGTCCATGATGTACAGAAGATCAAGGCAGGCAAAATCCCAGCATAGGTGAAGTGGATGGTCTCCAAGCCACATGCCATACTTAGCAGCTATCTGGAGTGGTTAGTTACTTGGGAATGAGGAATTAGTTTTTCTTGAAGTTGTGGCTACTGGTGAGTTTCCCATACTTTGGTAGACAGCGCCAGTCTCAGACATATATGGGCACTGACAGCTGGAACTAGTGGTTTCTAAGGTAAAATGTGTGAATCTGGGAGATATGTTGGATGAAAGGAGATGAAGACTGATGGAAGGAGAAAATGAGGGGGGAATGACATTGGGTGCATGAATGAAATTCTCAAAAGTAAAGAAACCGTTTTAAAAGAAGAATAAAACAAGCAAAAATGTCTGCTACCTTCAACTGTATAAATGCTTGGAGAGTTCAAGGAAAGTGACCTTTAATCTTTGTTTCTAAAATATCACATTGACTCCCACACTGTGGAGACCTAAGGCAGAAGATGAGGGCTGTCTCTTTTTTTTTGTAGCCAATCAAAGCAAACTTTGAAACTGTATTAAAAATGTAACTTGAATGGCCAATATTCTCATCTGCTTAACTAATCAAGACAAATGTTGGCATCCCTGTTCATCTCCAGTAAGGTCAAAATCCCCAGGCTTCTTGAACATTCATTTTCATTAGGACCTTCACTCTTGGCCAGGCATCACATCCTTCAGTCTAGCCAGGTCCCTGACCCTTCTCTTCTTGTACCGTGTTCTGAGACGTTGTACTTCTGAGCAAGCCAGGCCATTGATAGGAAAAGCCATCCATCTGAACATTATCCAGGCTTTTCTATTAAACTGAAGGGGCTTTGCCTAAGAAAATGACTTCCCCTTCTTAAAGAGGCCTATCTCCAAAGTAACCGAAGCTCTTAGCACAATGTCACCAACTATAGAAGGGAAGAAAAAAGGAAGCAAATCTTATATATTAAATACATGTAAATACATGTCTTATGGGATAAATACAAGGAAAGGAAAAATGAAAAATGTCTTACATGTTAAATACATGTAAATATATAGTTACTGATATCTAATTTCATTTTCACTGATTATCAGTTTAAGGTCTATGAAGCAGTGATCTGTTTTGGATTTTCTCTTTCATAGTCCCTACTCCATCTAGACAGATTTTTTTTTTTCTTTCACAAGATTAAACATAAGTTCTGTGTTTGTAGTTAAAACATTCATAACAGATCCTTAAATCATCTGCCTAGAATCTAAACGTATATTAATAATTTCTTGCTTAATGTATGGCCAAGCCCTATTCATATGTATCCTAATAGAAACTTTCCATTTATCTATATGTCCCAAATAAAATGGCTCACCCTGCTATCAGTGATGAATAAACTTTAGCCTTAGTTCTCTGACTACTCTACCCAAATCAAGAAGTATTCATTATTTATAATTCTTACACCATAAAGGATGAATTGACTTGAGTGCTGATGAGTTGTTTCTAAAACCTCCCAGGTTTCTCTGCTCATGTCACTCAACTGTGTCTACACTCTTATAAATCAGTGCTGTGTTATTACAGCATTATTACATTTGATTTGGTCTCTAATCATTCTCTCTACATTTATTTTGTCCAACTTTTGCATTTGAACTCTACATGGACAAATTAGACACTCACCTGCTTCAATATACCTAGAAATTTCTCACTGAATTTAAAATTAAATGCAGAGATTTGAAATATGACTCCATGGCTAAAAGAGCTTCCTGATCTTCCTTGCAACAATGTTAGGCAACTTGAGCCACCTGGAACTGATGGTTTCTGCCTTCCACAGGCATCCGAAACATGTTGTAACACACAGACACACATACATACACATAATTTAAATAATTCATTTAAATCAAATCCATTCTCCTTACTGACATAACTTGCAAAATTGAGAGTAAAAAGGCTTCCCTGTGAGGAGAAGAATAGGTAACAATTTAGGCTGTACAGTAAAGTGTTACAGATGAGTCACAACATAAGGAAAAAATCCATATGTAAATAAAAAGCATACTCTAGTAAATTGTATTTTGCACACTAAAATTTGAAATGTGTGTGATTTGCCTATTTCATGAAATAGTATTCTTTCTTTTTTCTAAGAACTTAAAATATAAAAACTATTCTTACTTCACAGCCATGCAGAGTCAGGGGGGATGTCATGCTTAACCTGTGAGTCATCTCCTTCCACCTTGACCAAAGCAACTACTTGAATTGCCTCTGTAAGACTGTGTTATTCTGCCATACTAACTGTTCTCTGGCTTCTGACTTGGAGCCTGTGCAATCATGTTTGTCTTCACTTATAACTGTCTCCCCTGTGATGAGTGGATTGTAACTTATTCTTCATCGGTCCACAAAAAGCAAGAATTTTTGTGTAATGTTTTTTTCTTAATATTTTTCTCTCTGAAATGGCATCTCCACCCCATAAATGTCATTTCCATCATATTTTTCAATCTATAGAATTAATTTTACACCATCATAATGTGTACTTGCTTAATAAAAGAATGACAGAAATAAAATAATTGACAATGTAGAATCTCTGATTAAGAAAAAACAGAATGTTGCACTGCATTAAATACAAATACTCTTCCATTAACATAGTTATTAGAGTTAATAAATATAATGGAAAATAAAAGAATTTAAAAGTATTTAGATTAAAAACTATGAAAGGGAAAGTATAAAAAACTTGCTTGGGTTCACAATACTGTTTGACTATTGGAATTATGAAGGTCAAGGGGTAATGAAGAAATAGTCATAACACTATACTGCACAAAGACCTGGGTCTGATCTCAGCAAATCAAGCCAACAAAAAAACTAAAAAATAAGACAAATAAAGGAAATAAACTGATAGAATTGTTCAGGGATTAAAGGAGCTACTGACAACACTGACAATCTGAGATTGGTCCCTGGAACCAGTAGAGTAGAAGGAAACAGAACATAGCAATTTGTCCCCTGACCTCCAAATGTTTGCCATTGTACATGTGAATATATATGTACAATCACACACACACACACACACACACACACACACACACATACACACACACACACACAAGATAGATGACTGAATGAAATAAACTTATTTCTTTAAAGAAAAAAAAACAATAGACTTTTTTTCTTTCCCCTTTTCCCTCCCTCCTCCAGTCTCCTCTCTTCTTCTCTTTTCTTCCTCACCCTTCCTTTCTCCCTCTCCCCCTTCCTTCCTGTCCTCCTCCCTTCCTCTGTCCCTCCTCCCCTTCTCTCTCATCTTTCATCTCTCATCTCTCTCTTTCTCTATCTCTCTCTATTTCTCTCTATCTATTTATATCTCTATTTCTAGCTCTATCTCTATCTGTCTCTCAGAAAGTTTTCTAAAAGCTACTAACACAGTTAATGAAGACACAAAAAAGGTTCTCTGATTCAAGGAAACCTAGGGAATGTAAGTAAGAACACAGAGAGAATCTAGCTTTTGAGCTATGAACTTCTGGTCCCTCACTCCTCTCTGCTCAGTAAAACATGACAGAAATGAGTCATAATGGGTATAGACATAAAAGAAGCTTGGCTCAGCTTCTAGTCAAGAGTCATGTCTGTAGAGGACAATTTTTCACCATTCATATTCCACGTAGAAAAAGATAAATTCCAGGTAAATACAAGCAATTAGTGTTTGGAAAAATCCATTCCAACACCAAGGTCCAAGGTCTTGAAAACCAAGAACAATCACTCTGGAGTTAACATTATTTTATCTTGCTCAGGAATCAGAGATTGTGTTCCAGGAAGAGAAATTTTAAAAGATTGAGGCTATGTCTTCAACCCAATATCAAATTAAAATGTCATTTGTGCAATTCATTCCAAGTTAATGGAGTGCTTTCCAAACTCTCCTGCCTCCAGCCCTCAACACCTTAGAATAACTGAAGTATATTATTTGTTATAGTAGACTCAAATAATATACAGTGTTTAAATTTACATGGCTTCAACCATTTTGAAAAATGGTTATCAAATTTGTTCTTAATTTCCATAGATTTTTAACTGAAAATTGTGTACTTGATTTTGTCCCAAATTTTGCCTGTAAGGAGCTCTTTGAATTAAAATAATACTAATGCTTTCTCAGTTGCCTTATTGTGCATTGTGAATATATAAGAAAATCAAAAGTACTTAGTTGATTCTTGTAAATAAACAGCAGATTGTCGGTCAGAAGGATATAATACTATATATCTTCAAGGCTCAATGGAGATGTCCAAATCCTGTCTATAGCAGATGTTTTATGTTATATTGATAGCGTGGTTATAGGAGAGTTAGGTTTTCATTAGGTGATAATTTCCAATGAAGATGTGATTAACGGTATTGCCTTTCAGACACAGTCCCCAACTTCACCATGCTGAAAAGCATCTTTAGCTTGTTGTAGGCATCCTGTACAAACTGAATTGAAATATCACTGTGAGGAAAAATTATTTTCAATTCTATTGTAAAGTAAGAGCACAGCTCATCAATGTTTTAACTAAGGAAGAGCCCACTGTCTTCAACATTGGTACCACTATATCTGATTAAAGACGTACTGCTCTTCTTGGTGAGCAGAATTCAATGTGCTTCTTTTAGGCCTCACAATAATCCTAAATTTTTTGATTTTATCTTTGCTTTTGTTAGTGTTTTGTTGTTTGTTATTGTTTTGTTGTTTTTCTCTTTCTTTCTTTCTTTCTTTCTTTCTTTCTTTCTTTCTTTCTTTCCATTTCATATGTTATCGACCTTTCCGGTTTCCCCTCTGCAAAACTCCTCTCCCAACACCCCTTCCTTCTGCTTCTATGAGGGAGCTCCCCTGCCTACCCACCCACTCCTGCTTCATTGCCCTAGTATTCCCCTAGTCTAGTCTCACAGGACCAAGGGCCTCCCCTCCCACTGATAGCAGATGAGACCAATCCTCTTCTATATAAGAAGCTGGAGCTGTGTGTCCCTGAATGTGTACTCTTTGGTTGGTGGTCTAGTCCCTGGGAGTGCATGGGCACCTTATTGGTTGATATTGTTGTTCTTCTTATAGGATGCAAACCCCTTCAGCTCCTTCAGGCCTTCCTCTAACTACTTCATTGGGAACGCTGTGCTGAGTACAATGGTTGTCTGTGAGCATCCTCATCTGTATTTGTCAACTATAACTGGCAGAACCTCTCAGGAGACAGCCATAACAGGCTCCTGTTAGCAAGTGCTTCTTGCCATCAGCAGTAGTGTCTGGGTTTGGTGTCTGCTAGAAAATATCATCCTGAGTGAAGTAACCCAGTCACAAAAGAACACACATTGTATGTCCTCACTGATAAGTGGATATCAGGGAAAAAGTTCGGAATACCCCCGATTCAACTCACAGACCATATGAAGCTCAAGAAGAAAGACCAAAGTGTGGATGCTTCAATCCTACTTAGAAGGGAGAAACAAAATAATCACTGAAAGTTGAGAGAGCGAGAGACCTGGGAAGGAGAGTGAGAAGAAGGGGAGAAAGGGAGAAGGGGACAGGATCAAGAGTAGGAGGAGACAGGAGGGGGGGAAAAGTACAAAGAGTCAGGAAATTGAACAGAGGTGTTTAGCAGTGGGGCATAGGGAACTGGGGTTATCCACTGGAAAGTCCCAGATGCCAAGAAAGCAAGAGGCTCCCAGAACCCAACAGGGATGACCTTAGCTAAAATACCCAATAAAGGGGAGAAAGAACCTGTAGAGGCCATATCCAGAGGTTAGGCATAGCCCCTGGTTGAGGAATGGGGCCACCCACCAATGTCAATAATACTAACACAGAATTGTTCCTGGTTTTGCTTTTTAACATGGTTTTGTTTGTTTGTTTTGCTAGTGTCCCATGTTAACTCTGAATGCGATATGTAGCTGAAAATGATCTTAAACCTGGGATCGTTCTGCTTCCAATTCCCAAGTACTGGGAAGGCATGCACATACCCATGCTCAATTTACAAGGTATCAGGAATTGATTTAAAAATATTCTACATGCTAGAGTAATAGAGCTATTACCCTAACCCTACCCATTTCCTTTGAACTGTGTTGCAATTGTACCAAGTCTTACTCTAGATATTTAATTTTTCAATTGCAAACACAGATGTACAGACTGCAGGACCTCTCTTGGCATCCATGAAAAGGAAAACAAATTGCATGCTGTTTAAATTGCTTGAGTTCCTTGCAGATGTTCATGGCTAGGGCCTGTTTTCTGATAAGAGGAATAGTGATGGAGTCACTTAATGGGCCTCAGAGGGGATACAGAGTTCCCAGTCTGTGTTAATACTACTGTGACTAAATTGTGACCTAGCATGTATTATCAAATAAAAGAAAAAGTAGAGATTGGATCGCAGTGTATTCCGCATGAAAGCAAAGAATCATCAGAACAGAGTTCAAATAGAATCCTGCCTGGGCATTGGGATTGTCCCAAAGACTCTCCCTGAGTCACACACTTCTTTAAACTAGGTTCTATCTAACATTTTACCACTTCTTAAAAATTTATTCAAAACTGGAGTTAAAAAATTTGCCAAATCGAAATGCTATATTCTATTCAACCCTGCTCATCATTTCCCGCATACATTGACAGGTGTGCTTCAAAATATTTTTCAATCTAACATGTCAGAAACAAAGATTAATTATCATGGCCCAAATACCACAATTCTTGCCTCAATAAATTATTATTTTAAACATGATAGCATATTCACCACCTGAAATTGGGAAAGAAATAAGGAATTACAGGGACTAGTTGCAAATCTAATCTTGACAATAAATGATAGATTATTTCTACTAATAGTTGTACTGGTTCACTCAAATCAAGATAGTCATGGCATAATATTATTACCATTGACTCTAAATTCATAAAAATACCTACACAAATGAATAATAAAAAATAAAACATGCAAAAGAATTCCAAATACATATACTGGAAGTATTTCAAAATATATCCCAAGCTGGAAAACAAGTGGAAAAGTTTATATATAGTCTTCAAAAATTAATTTATTTCAAATAGTATGGGATAAAAAAAAGCAAAAATACAAGTTTATAGTGGAAGGGACCTAAAGCTTCATACTGCAAGCAGGGTATCAACATAAACATTAATAGTGGAGATACCTTGATGCCATGGTCTTGGTATTATATGAGAATTTTCATCTGTTTTGCTAAGAATCCATTAATCATGGGGATAAATATCACAGAAACAGTAATAGCTAGTCTTAAAAACTATTCAACAAAATTCATCAAAACTTCTGGTCATCAAAATTATCTATAGTCTGGGATGCTGTCACATTTTCCTAAAGAATGATGACAAACATAACGTAACATACTTTCTGGAATCCTGAAATAGAAAGGAAAAGGCATGGGGAAACACAAGTGAATATGACAAAGGCACTGTGTTCAGAAAATAATATCATATTGATTTTGTTTGTTAGTTGTGGTAAATGACCAAACTGATTTAATAGGCTAACAAAAGAGAGTCGAGTAGTAGGGTGTACCACACTATTGACTATTCTCAAAACTTTTATGTAAATGTGTGTTGTAAAAATTGTTATTTTCAGTTTTATTACTTATCATTATCTATTTGAAATATACATATGCATACATGAGTATATATGTGTGTATATATATACTTATACATACATACATATATATGACTTCTCTCTAAATCTATATAATTAAGTGTTCATATAAAATGTCTCCATCTTCTCAAAGGGTATTGAATACATAATATAAAAAATATAGCAAAAATTAACATTTTTTTTCTGAAGAATTAGATTTGTAGCTCTATATGGGGTAGAAAGTTCCAGTTAATTTCTGCTTTAAGTTTATTTTCTCAATACAATCTAGCTTTTATCTCTTCTACTTAATGACTCTTTGAGTGGTAACCTGACTTCTGTATGTAATAACTAATAAAATTTATGGTGCAATAGAAAGCAGCCCTCTCTTTTTCTTCTTTGTTAAATCAAAATATATAAGCTATCTAGCTGAGTCCCATGTTATGTCTCTCCTTATCCACTTACATGTTTTGTTTATGATCTGTGAAGTTTGAACTATTATTTATTTCACAGTGCATTCTATTTTATGTTTATTTGTATGGTTCAAAGAATGCAAATGTCAACCATTTCTGTACATTGCAAATAGGGATTTATGATGAGGAACAAATCTTTTTAGCTCAAGAGATTTTTAAATGGAGCGAATTCTGGCAAACAGTGAAAAAGCATTAGAAGTTTCTACTTCTAATTCCACCATGGGAATCAAAATATCTGAAGAAAGAATCATCACTTTAACAATATATTCCTTATGGAACTGTTTTAAGAATTCAAGACTTTAATAATACACTTTGAATGGTGTCATCATAGCTAAAGATATTTGTGAACTAGTCTCATTTGTAAAGGTCAATAATGAGAATGATAAAATCCAGACAGAAATTAGGCCAGCAGAGGATTGGCTACTAAGAAACAAGTAGAATGCTCACAAATATAGAAGTGTACACTACAAAAATTAGCTGCTGTCATTAGAGCTATGATATAGAGACCAAGGAAGACACAGCTCTCAGAATGAGATATAGACATTCTGGAGAATATAAATTGAGTATATATTATAAGACACATAATGTATGATTTCTAGATTCAACAGTTGGATAATAGTCTTTTCATAAATAGAAATTTAGTTACTACTACAGATATTAAGTGAGTGGCTTGTAATCAATAGAAAAGAAATACATTAAGTTTTAGTAATTATTAATCATTTATTATCATTCATCTGTTAATTAAATTGAGATTGTCATTTACTGACCATAGGCCTGGCCTTATTTTCACATAACTTGTTATCAACGTCAGTTTCAAATAACAAACATTCTTTTGCTGTGGTATTTTATCTAGTCATATCATAGTAAGAACATTTAATTTCATATTTGTGTCATATAATAACACAAATATATATATATATAATTTTAGTATTTGAATCTTGAGTTAAAACTTGAGTATATGAGAATATACTCAATTTATATGAGTATATATATCATACATTCCCATATACTTGGCCATTGAATTGATGATACTACTATGGAAATCTAAATTATTACTAAAGCAAATGAGTTTGGAAAAAATTTGAAAAAAAAAATACCAGATGGTATTTAGTGCTTTTATAGGAGAAAGGAGAGAAAAATCTAGAAAGATCAGTTTGTCCAAGTTACCATGAAGCTGAAAAAAATCAAAAATTCATTGTCTTATGTTTTCTGAAGAGAAGTTTTATTTGTAAATGGATTTACTTATTTACTTTTAGTTCTTAGATTATACTCAGGCAAGCATTATACTGTAAAAAAATAGCCCTGGCCAAACATGTATTTAAAAGAAATTTGTCTAAATACATTGAAAATAACTGAACATTAAGTGTACTAAAAATAGAAAAATAAATTATTGAGTGTTGTTACTGACCTTGATGATAAAAATGTTGTTGTAATAGTGGAATAAAATATTATCAATGAATGAGGAAGAGCAAGAATGAAGATAAACATAAAAGTTTTTTAAAAAATATATTTTCGATCTTAGCCATTCTGACTGGTGTGAGGTGGAATTTCAGGGTTGTTTTTATTTTGTACTTCCCTGATGACTAAGGATGTTGAACATTTCTTTAGGTGTTTCTTGGCCATTTGAGGTTTCTCGGCTTTGTTTAGCTTTGTACCCCATTTTTAATAGGGTTATTTGGTTGTCTGGAGTCTAATTTCTTGAGTTCGTTGTATATATTGGATATTAGCCCTTTATCGGATGTAGGATTGGTAAAGACCTTTTCCCAATCTGTTGGTTGCCATTTTGTCCTTTTGACAGTGCCCTTTGCTTTACAGAAGCTTTGCAATTTTATGAGGTCCCATTTTTTAAATTCTTGATCTTAGAGCATAAGCCTTTTGTGTTCTGTTGGGAATTATTCCCCTGTGTCCAAGTATTTGAGGCTCTTCCCCACATTCTCTTCTACTAGTTTCAATGTATCTGGTTTGATGTAAAGGTCTTTTATCCACTTGGACTTGACCTTTGTACAAGGAGATAAGAATGGATCGGATTTGCATTCTTCTACATGTTGACCTCCAGTTGAACCAGCACTGTTTGATGAAAATTTTGTCCTTTTTCCACTGGATGGTTTTAGCTCCTTTGTCAAAGATAACAGCTGCTGACAAGGAAGTGGAGAAAGAGGAACACTCCTCCATTGATGGTGGGATTGCAAGCTGATAGAACCACTCTGGAAATCAGTCTGATGGTTCCTCAGAAAACTGGATATAGCATTACCTGAGGACCCAGCTATACCACTCCTGGGCATATACCCAGAAGATTCTCCAACATACAACAAGGAAACATGCTCCATTATGTTCATAGCAGCCTATTTATAATAGCCAGAAGTTGAAAGAATGCAAAGTCCCTCAACAGAGGAATGGATCCAGAAAATGTGGTTTACTCCATTTACACAATGGAAAATTAGAAAATATTCCATTTACACAATGGAATATTACTCAGCTATTAAAAACAATGGATTCATGAAATTCTTAGGCAAATGGATAGAACTAGAAAATATCATCCTGAGTGAGGTGACCCAATCACAAAAGAACTCACATGGTATACATTCACTGATAAGTGGATATTAGCCAAAAAGCTCGGAATACCCAAGATACAACTCACAGAGCACATGAAGCTCATGAAGAAGGAAAACCAAAGTTTGGGTGCTTTGGTCACTCTTAGAAGGCATAACAAAATACACATGGGAACAAATATGTAGACAAAGTGTGGGTCAGAAACTGAAGGAGGGGCTGTCGGAGACCATTCCACCTGGGTATCCATCCCATGTGCAGTAATCAAAGGCAGACACTGATATGGATGCCAGGAAGTACATGTTGACAGGAGCCTGATATAGCTGTCCCCTTAGAGCTCTGCCAGAGCCTGACATACACAGAGGTGGATGCTCACAGCCAATCATCAAACTTATCATGGGATCCCAATGGAAGAGTTAGAGAGAAGACTGAAGGAGCTGAAAGGGTTTGCAGCCCCATGGGGAGAGCAACAACACCAACCTACCAGAGATCTCAGGTTCTAAATCACCAGCCTGGCAGCACATAGGGAGGGACCCATGGCTCCAACTGTATATATAGTTGGCCTTATTGGGCATAAGTGAGAGAGGAGAACCTTGGTCCCATTAAGGCTGGATGCCACTGTGTCAGGGAATTCGAGGGCAGGGAAGTGGGAGTAAGTTGGTGGGGGCACATTCTCATAGAAGCAGGAGAAGTGGGGATGGGATAGGGGGTTCTGGGAGTGGGAGGAAATGGGAAAATGGGAATCTGAAATGTAAACAAAATATCCAATAAAAATTAATTTCAAAAATATATATTTTCACAATTGTCTTTATTTAGTCTTCTTTTATATATTACCCCCAGACTGCAGTTTTCTGTTCATCTTCTCTTCCCAGTCCATCTTCCCCAAACTCCCCTCTCCTCCAGGTTCACTTTTCCCCCATTTCTCTTCAGAAAAGGAAGGCTTCCCAGAGACATCAACCAAACCTGCTGCAATAAAACTAGGCACATTTCCTAATATTAAGGCTGGATGGGGAAACACAGCCAGAAGAAAAAGGTCCTAAAAGCAAGCTAGAATATCAGAGATAACCCTTACTCCCACTCGGAGGTATCTCACAAAAACATCAAGCTACCCAACTATAATGTATATCCAGAGAACCTAGGTCAGGCTCCCTGATTATTGGCTCAGTCACTGTGAGCTTCTATAAAATTCAGTTAGGAAAAATAAAGGAAAGAATATATTGAGACTGAACTCTTATCTCAACCAGGGAGCAGGGCAAACTTGAGTATGATTAGTAATTTTTAAAATTTAACAACCAGAATATTTGAAAAGTGATTTGGAGCACATCTGAGACATTACATGAGTTTCATGGTTTAATTTCTTGGTGGGGGAAGTTTCATTCATAATTATAGTATAAAAGAGGAAATGAAGGAAAAAAGTATGTAACAATATAAAGAAAGTTAAAAATAGAGAACTAGAGATTACTTGGTTTAGAAAAAATAAAAATCAATCAGAGAAAATATACTGTCCAAACAACAACAACAACAACAACAACAAACCAAAACTAAAAGACAGACAGATTTGCATTATAATTTGTGGCCATTGTTGGGCCTTGTGGACAAACCTGAGCACCTGGCTTGAGTTTCTGGAGCCTTGTGGGAGAGCCTAAGCCTGTCTTGAGTTTTCAGACCTATCTCAATCACTTCTCCACCAGGGTGACTCAGCAAGACCATTGGTGGCTGAATGGAGCCTCTCTGATGATGATTATGTTAGGCTCCAGTCTATAAGTACAGAGAAATATCATTAGGAGTCATTTCTATGGTACTGAAAACCTTTAGGATTTTAAAAAAGGACCTCCACATAAAACCAGATACACTGAAACAAATAGAGGAAAAGTGGGGAAGAGCATCAAACATTTGGGCACAGGGAAAAAGTTTCTGAACAGAACACCAATGGCTTATGCTCAGAAATCAAGAATTAAAAAATGGGACCTCATAAAATTGCAAAACTCTATAAGGCAAAGGATAGTGTCAATAGGACAAAAAGGCAACCAACAGATTGAGAATCATCTTTACCAATCCTACATCTGATTGAGGACTAATATCCAATATATACAGAGAAATCAAGAAGTTAGACTCCTAGTCTCTAACAAGAAGTTAGAGAATCAAATAACCCTATTAAAAATGGGGTACAGAGATAAAGAATTCTCAACTGAGGAAAACTGAATGGCTGAGAAGCATCTGAAGAAATGTTCAACATCTTTAGTCATCAGGGAAATGCAAATCAAAACAACCCTGAGATTCCACCTCACATCAGGTAAGAGTAGATGCTGGCGAGCATCTGGAGAAAGAGAAACACTCCTTCATTGTTGGTGTGATTGTAAGCTTGTACAACCACTCTGGAAAGCAACCTGTCAGTTCCTCAAAAAACTGGACATAGCATTACCTGAGGACCCAGCTATACCACTCCTGGGCATATATCCAGAAGATGCTCCAACATATAAAAAGGACACATGCTCCACTATGTTCATAGCAGTCTTATTTATAATCGCCAGAAGCTGGAAAGAAACCAGATGTCCTTCAACAGAGAAACAGATAAGGAAAATATTGTTGATTTACACAATGGAGTATTACTCGGGTATTAAAAACAATGAATTCATGAAATTCATAGTCAAATGAATGGAAGTAGAAAATATCATCCTGAGTGAGGTAACCCAATTACAAAAGAACACACATGGTATGCACTCACTGATAATTGCATATGAGCCCAAATGCTTGGAATACCCAAGATACAACTCACCCACAAGAAGAAGGAAGAAGGAAGACGAAAGTGTGGGTGCTTCAGTGCTTCTTAGAAAGGGGAACAAAATAATCATGATAGGAAATACGGAGACAAAGTTTGGAGTAAAGACTGAAGGAAAGGCCATCCAAAGACTACCCCACCTGGGGATCCATATCATATACATTCACCAAACCCAGACACTCTTGTGGATGTCAAGAAGTGCTTGCTGAAAGGAGCCTGATATAGCTGTCTTCTGAGAGGCTCTGCCAGAGCCTGACAAATACATAGGAAGATGCTTACAGCCAACCATAGGACTAAACACAGGGTCCCCAATAGTGTTCCTAATATAAGAGTAAGAGAAAGGGCTGAAGAAGCTAAATGGATTTGAAACCCCATAGGAAGATCTACAATATCAACCAACCAGAGACCTCAGAGCTCCCAGGGACTAAACCACCAACCAAGGAGTACACATGGAGGGATCCATGGCTCCAGCTGCATATGTAGCAGAGGATGGCTTTGTCAGGATGAATGGTCCTGTGAAGGCCTGATGCCCCATTGTAGGGGAACGCTAGGGCAGGAAGTTGGGAGTGGGTAGGTGGCTTTGGGAACACCCTCATAGAAGCAAGGAAAAGGGGGATGGTATAGCAGGTTTTAGGGGAGAGAACCTGGAAAGGGGATAACATTTGAAATGTAAATAAAGAAAATATCCAATAAAAACAAAATCTAGAAAGAGAGGGCAAAAATTCACTATACTCACTGTAAACTAAATGATTGATGCAAATTTGAACTCACAGAGAATATGACAGCAGGCACGATGTCTACACAAGATGAAACTAGACCAAATCAGCACAGAAAAGAGGAATAAACACAAAATTCCACCTTTAATGAAGAAGCTATCTACAGTGTGATACCGGCTGGGAGAGGGAAAATAAGTTTCACCAACAGAGCGGTAGTGGATCTACCAATCACACTCAAGGATAGACCTGATGCCTAGGAGAAGCTGGCCGAGGTAAAACAAAATCCATGTTTTTCTTGTTTGTTTTTGTTGTTTTTTGTTTCTTTGTCTTGGCACTTTTCATTGTAGTTTTGTTTATTTTGAAGTTCCCTTTTTGTTATTTTTTACAGTTGTTTTGTTTTGCAAGAAAGGGACAGAGCAAGAGAGGGATAGAGAAAGAAAGAACATGACATTTGATAGATCGAAGGTGGGGAGGAATTTAACAGGTAAGTAGTCAGAGATGATCTGGGAAGTGGTGTCCAACTAGAAAACATAAAATATATCTTATAAAAATTTTAATAAAACAAATTTTTTAAAACAATGATTCTCCCTATGTGCTAATGACAAAGGGCATATAGGCCACTTGTCATTTGTTTTTAAAAACAACAACAACAACAAAAATAAACCAAAGAAAACAAAGAAAAAACAACCCTCAGGGATCGCAAGATTAATCTGAACAAATCCTAGAGAGCTAGTACACAAAATTCCTCTTTGTATTGTCTGATTACTCTACTGACTAGAATTCAGTACCAGCTGATGTGTGTAAAAAAAAAAATCTTTAAAGGATGAATAGAAGACAACAGAAAGAAGTCTGTATTTAATACCTCAACTTCTGACAGTTTACATAGATTTGCAGAACATGAATCTTAAAGTTTTTTTGGTGTGGAATTTTGTTTACTTTCCTTTAGAATATGCATAAAAGTAGAGTTTGTGAGTCATAGATTAGGTATATTATTAACTTTGTAGTGTTCGTGAAAATATAGAACCATTCTGAAATCAATTTGTGGATTCCTAATAAGCCAGTAAAGTATTTACATTGTTTCCTTTTACTGTTATTGTAATTTACAAAATTCAAATAAATCTAACTTAAGGAAAAAGTATGTTTTATCAAGTAATACCTGGTCCATCCTAGAGACAAAGTCACAATGGCTGGAGTTTTGGCAATCTGGTCACATCATTATCCATAGCATGAGCCCAAAAGAAGAGATGAATACATACACGTGCTTAGTGCACTTGCTTTATTTTAAATGGTCCAGAATTCCAGTACAAGGAATTGTCTCAGTGACAGGAAGAATATCATGAGAAGTACTTTGCATAAATCACCAAGGATAATTGCTTCTGAACAGCCATATTAAAGCAAACTTACTTACATTTTGAAAATTATAAAAATTAGAAGAAATTTAAGAAGAAATTACAAATATACAATCTGAGTGACAAACTTAAGACAGTTTTTCTATGTAAAATGACTTATGTATTTTGTGAAAAAGTAATTCAGTTTCAAATGTTAAACAGATAAAGTCCTTCATTTTTGTTGCTTCTTGGCATAATTTTTTACAGTGTCTTAAGCACTGTATTTTATATCTAATAATCATTTTGCTTATAATTTTTCACTGATCACTGGAGATTTGGAGGACTACATTGGTTTGTCGTTACTCATTTGACTAGGGTCAGCTCAAGCAAAGGGTTTCATACTTTCCAGGCTTTATCTCAGACAATTTGAGAACTTCAGAATGTTCTTGTTTCAGTTCAATGATGTAGACAAGCTTGAACGGAATGTGACAATTTCTTTTCCTACTTTATCTTGAATGGACTGTGACAACTTCATTTCCTCCTTTATCTTCACACATCCATGTTGTGTTTTCTCCTATTCCAGGCTAAAGCCAATTCTAATAGTCAAGTTCCAAAAGCTGCCCTCCCAGGTTTTCATTTCCTCTTTCGATTCTCAACCAAGTTAAAATGAAACTTTGGCAAATTGAGATGTAAATTATGTACTTGATGAAGTTTTTAATTTAATTTTAGGCATTGTAATCCTTAAATAAATGATTTTCTTAGAATCATACTTAAAAATTTTACACCATGAAGACATTCAAAATTAGTGTAAAATGATTAAATTTTATTACTTAAAATCGGCAGATCTTGTAAAATTTTAAAATCATTTGATATGCTCCTATTAAATAGAAGTAAATTGTGTTTTCTTTTTAAAATGTCTTTTAACATTTCTCTCTCTCTTTCTCTCTCTCTCTCTCTGTCTGTCTGTCTGTCTCTATCTCTCTCGCGTGTGCCTGTGTGCATGCGTGTGTGTGTGTGTGTGTGTGTGTGTGTGTGTGTATGTCAATTCAGAATTGTGAGATTGATCTTGGAGGCTAGAGGAGAGCAGCGTATCCTCTGGAGCTGGAATTAATAAGTATTTGTAAACTGCCCAACACAGATACTGCTGAACAAATTCATGTCCTCTGAAAAAGCACTAAGCTGTCTCCCCGGGGAATAAATTATCTTTCTACTTTACACGAGCCTATTGAAAGATATTCATAAAACAATACACCAAAAAGAAATGTAGAGGCCATCTTAGCCACTTAATCAATCATACAACATAAAATGAAACTGGGTTTCCGCAGCTCTACTATAATATATGGTAGCAATTATAAAGGTTTTATTTCTAAATGAGAATGCTTCCCTCAGTACATGTAAGGCTAACAAGCAGCTTGTCAGATCATACAATATCAGGATCCACAGTTTTCATGCCTTTCTTTAGTGTTACTGCTGTTGTTTTAATTTTCATAAGTCAGCATTGTATTCAATATTTCTAAGTGATACGATGGTGATAATTTTTAAGCCCCTCCTACCTATCACATGCAATTGCTGACACTGAAACTCTTCTACATTAGAAAATGTGGAAATTATATTTCCGTTTTCAAAGATTTTTTTCTCCTAGCTTCATTGAGCCTAACTGAGATCCTAACTATCATATGTATATTTGCTTATCACTGAATTCCCTGAAACATATTTGAATACATCTTCAGCTAACCAAAATTTGGAATTTCTATAGCATCCTTTAGCTTGTATGTTTTAACTGAGACAGATACATAACATTCCAGGCAACTTTAAAGTTTTCAACTCGAGTCTAGAGCATAGGAGTATTAAGTATATTTGAGGTATGGTGTGAGGAAATCTGATTCATAATGTACTTGAGTAGTTCTTTCTAGTTATAAAGATTAGGAATCATTCTCTGCTTCTGATTTTATTACTTATAACCTAGATCCAGTGACATCACAGCTGTAACATACTCATGCTCCCTGTAATGTAGTTATAACATTAAATGAAGATTTTTTTTGCACCAAACCTATATTTTCATGTTATAAGGTTCACCTCATTACATCTCTCACAGTAACTATTACATGACACTCCCAGATCAGAACTGTAATGTTTTCACATTAATACATTTGCTAAAATATTTGCCTATTGGCCTATGATAATAAATTCTAAATTACTGATAAGAAAGGCAAAATATTATAGAGCAAAGGTAAGAATTAGAAAATGAAAACTGGGTCAGTTGCTGGGTAGAGCCTCTCAAAGGATAACATGCTTGTCAGGGATTGGTGCTTGCACAAGGAATGGGTCTCAAGTTGGGTCAGTTTTTGATTGGCCATTCCCTAAGTCTCTCTTCCATCCCCTGTGTTTGCATTTCTTGTAGACAGAATAAATGTTGGGTTGAATGTTTTACAGGTAGGTTGGAGTCTCTATCCCTCCACTGGGGTTCTTGCCTGGCTTCAGGAGGTGGCCTCTTCAGGTTCCATATCCCCAATGTAGTGAGTCAAAGCTAGCATCACCCCTGTTGATTCTTGGGCATCTCCCTTATTCCAGGTCTTTTTCTCATACTGGCAATGTCCCACACCTCCTCACCCTCACCCTCACCCTCACCAGATGTACATTCCTATTTATTCTCTTGACCATCTAGCTATCTCTCTTGTCCTTCCCCACACCTAATTCTGAACCCCTCTCCATTCCTCTCCCTCCTCCTTGCCAGTTCCCTCCCATCATCTGCCGCTTATAACTATTTTATTCCCCCTTCTATGTGAGATTCAAACATCCTCACTTTTGCCTTTCTTCTTGTTTAGCTTCTTGGGATCTGTGGAGTATAGCATGGTACATCGATTTTATGACTAATAGACACTACCCAGAAGCTTACTCAGAGAGATACATATACCCACAGCCAAGCCATGGATGGAGCTTGGGGACTTTTATAGAAGAATAGGAGGAAGGATGGTAGGCCCCAAAGAGGAAAGGAACTCTACAGAAAGACCAACAGAATGAACAAACCTGTCTCCTGGGGATGTCAGAATCTAAACCATCAGCCAAAGAACATACATGTTCTGGCCCTAGGCCTTCCTGGACATATATAGTAGGTGTGCATCTTGGTCTTCATGTCTCCAAAAACTGGAATGTGAGCTATCCCAAAAGCTGTTGCCTGTAAGTGGGATATGTACTTCCAGCTGGGCTGCCTTGTCTGGCCTTAGTGGGAGAGGTAGCGCCTAGCCTCACAGAGACTTGAAGTGCCAGAGTTGGGGGATACCCATCTCCTCAGAGGAGAAGGAGAGGGGGCAATTGGGGAAGGATAGTGGAACGGAGTGACCAGGAAAGGGGGAAAATGAGCTTATGTAAAGTGAAGAAGTAAAAAAAAATTATAAAATCAAATTTAATTTTAAAACATAGTTTTGAAATTATGAGATGCACATGTGTCAAACTTTACCCAAGGGGCTCCCACCTGCTAAGATGAGAATGGGAGAGAGAGAATGAGGAAAGGATTGGGGGAGGGGTGATATGTCAGTGAGAGGGATGTAAAATGAATAAGTAAAAAATAAAATTAAATTTTAAAAAAGGAAATTGAATACTGGATTTCTATCCTTAAATGTATAACTAGTTAAAAGTGTGTTGTATAATACGATGTCTTGACTCTGGAACAATTTTAGGTGAAGGGATGGAGTGAAGCTGGTTAAATCATCAGGTCAAATGCAATTTCAGTAGTTCATAATTTTATCAACAAACATGTTTTACTAAGTTTATCGTAGGTCATTTGCACATTGCCTATAAGTAAAGATGCTAAAGAAAATGGTGTTGTGTGGCATTAGAATATTCCTGAAGTGCTTGTAAATCATATTGTATATTTAGTTCATTTCCACTGAAGGGCATTATTCAATAGTGAGAAGTCTCAACATCATTCTTTAAATGCATAAAATCATAAAAGAAATGCAGTTCTGGTTCTGAATTCAGGCATGTTCTGTGTGTGAATGAATCCTTTAATGGTTGTTTTTACCCTCAATGTTCTCTAAGCCTCTATTTCATCATCTATAAAATAGAGACGATGCCACAGATGCCTCATGTCTAAGAAAGAATTAAAAAATTGGTACTCTTTATATTTCATGAGTCTACACATGTCATCTTTATGTATTTTTCCACATACTTGTTTCATCAAAATAAAAACACTTTGTTACTTTCCCAATTTTCTGTCCCCTGAATCTGGATTTTCAGGGATGTTTTATTTTTCCCAAGATGCTCATTTTTCAATTGAAACTGCAGCATACAATTTAATATATCATTTCATCCTGAATAGCCTGTTTGCAGTTGATGTGTGCTTTTGGCACCACTGCACAGAACTCTCTACTATAAATGTCACCTATGATAGATACTATTGGCTATCAGGCCACTGGCATCTCTGGCCCATGGTGTAGGTCAGCAGGTAATTTTGCAGAGTGTCTAAGCAATCTACAGGAAGGACTTACTCAGCAGTGGTACCGATCGCTTTTACTTAAAATTTAATTTGTATGATGAGTGCTTAAAGCAAGTTTCTACCCTTACCACCACATCAATGGCTTCCAAGAAGAAACTTCAGAGGCATAAACAACAGAAAAGGAGATGAAGAGGCAGAAACTTAATAGGAAACAGACAGTTCGGAGTGAAAAGGGCAATTTCTCCTTCAACTTCTGTGAATGTCTGAGGCAGCCCACATACAAGACTAACTCGGATGCTGAATGCCACGGGTTCTTTTTCTCCTCACTTTTTCATTTTGAAACGCTCTTTCTCTTTAAAACTGACAAGAAATATTCTCTCTGGTACTGAAAGCATGAGGAATACAGAGCAAAGCCAGCCAAGTTCTGAGGCTAATTCAAATAGTGCGTCCACACATCAGAAGGTTCTTTGAGTCGACTTCATAAGGAATGGTGTGGGCTGTTTACACAGAGCTTCAGACTATGTAATTGAACTCAGTAGTAATCGCTGGGAACACAACTCTGGAGTACAAAAAATGATTTAAAAAATGAGTAGTGAGGATGTGAAGATAGGACATTAGTAAAAGTGAGACAATTAATGTATAAGAATGCCTGCTTTGTACTATCAGGCATGACTTTAAATATGTGGATCATAAGGTCTGTGGTGGATTTTGACAGTAGAATGTGTGAAAATTCATCCTTATGGAAGTTTGTTTTTCTTCTATGGGAAGTCATCTTGTATTCTGAAGAGCTTCAAATAATGTCTTTATCTAAAGGATTCACATAAGTATTGGCCCATTTCTGCATACTCTTTCAAAGTAAAAGGAGAACTCAAATTTTATTTCAAGTTTTAAAACATATAAGGCACATTGGTATGAATTAAAGTTTGGAAGTTGAATTAATTTCTGATATCCTTTTCTAAGAATCAAAATTTTGCATTTGTTCCTCTCATCTGGTATTTAGAGTGAAACACACACACACACACACACACACACACACCCCAGGAGTTGGTTTAACTATACTTACTCAATTTACTTAGTATATGGATTCCAGCTGCTGATAGTATAGAGAGAGGCAGTATGAGGCGTTTGCTCAATTCATTAGTAATTTTACCAAGTCATTTTATTTAAAATTGAGGGAAATTCTTTGTAGGTAGAAGAGACAGAAAAGTCTAGTTTCTCTCAGTACCTCATCTTTCCTTTCATACCCATAATTACAAACTAGCATGTATCAAGAGCTTTCAGAAAACACAAGCAGAAGTACTAGAAATAAAAAGCTGTAACTTGCCTATACAACAATCTTTCTGAGAATCATTAAATATAAAATCAAGACCTTTGCTTTAAGAAAATTCCACCTTAAAGAAATCATGTAAAACAATATTTACTTGATACTAATAATCTAGTCTGTATTGTTACCAGATAGTTTTGACACAGAAGATAGCCGAATCAAGCTGGATCTGACCCAGAAGCATCCTCCTTAAAGATGAAAATGCATAGTACTAGAAGGTGGTAAGAGAAGCTGCCTTGGAGAAAAGTAATTAATGATCCTACCAAGTTGTGTTTTCTAAGAACCACAACAATGACTAAAATCACAAGATACACTAAAAAAAAATTGAATTACTGACAATTACATTCTATCAGTACCAACAGTTGTCTAATTGAACTTCAGGCCTTCCCAATAGCACACAATTTACACTTAGTACTGTAAATATAGCCAACTACCTATGACTGGTGAAGTTGTAAAATGTAGAGAAGACTCTACTACTGGAGCCTTCTCAAACCAGTACACTTAACTGCATTCAAAGCAGTTATCCTTATTTCCAAAGAAAAAGAAAAGGAAAAAAAAAATGAAGACCATTACAAAGAACTCCAACTGGTCAAAATGAAAAATAAGTACAGCCCCAAATTGTCTAGGCTCAATACAATCCTCACACCAAACATGTACATTTCTAATAACTTTCTCTGTGATGCTTGATGTTGCAGACTTTTGTTATTATGTCTCTGTTTGTTTGAAATCTAGTCTATACTTTGATCTGTGTAAATTTGTTAAATCAGTACAGTTCCTTGCATTTGTTTGTTGGGCTCACATTCATATAAATGCGAATGATTGCACAATCTTTTTTTGCCATAAATATGTCTAATGTCTGTTATTTCCAAAAGCAATTTTTTTCAGGAATATATTGCTATGTTGTCATTGTGTCAAGAAAAGAAGGGTCAAAATACTTATCAAAAAGTAAAGAAAATGTGTCTTATGTGTGATAAGTAGGATTTTTCAATAAAATGACATTTTTCTACCTCCATTAGAATAAAAGGATTAATTCAGAGAATGGATCCACCATTCTAGGAAATGGTCTTTAACTTTTCTTATTGTGTTTGTGAGATCAAAAAGACAAGGTGAGTAGCAATAGTTGGCTGCTTCTCACATCTCCCCAACTCACATTTGGGAATCACTTTGGAAAAAGAAAAGACTAACAAATGCTATTAAAGAAGTTGTCCCTCTTCAGCAGTGATGCTGTTTCATGGACAAAGTGTTTTTTACTATGGCTTTAAACATTCTTCTAATGTACTGCAAAATCCAAAGCTCTTTTGGCTTCAAGTACCCCTATGTGGTACTAACCCCTCATAGGCAACCAAAATCACCAGAAAAGAAACAAATGTCAAAACAATTTCACAGTTCTGTTTAAAATGTGTTTTTTAAAATGTGTCTATCTAATATTTCTTTATATTGCCAATATTATTTTACATTTCTGTGAAATGGAATAAAAAAAAGTCTTCTCACTGTCTTATTAGTCTGGAAGAAGTAAAGAGTAGATTTGAAGATATTAATGAAGCATATTTTCTGTTTCGATGAAGATAAGTGGTATCAAGATTATAAATGAAGCAAATATGGGGAAATTTTCAATGTAAAAGAGGCTAGTCTAGTCCATTTTCTTTTGCCTTTTTATACATTTTCAAGAAAGGAAGCATATTTTTGTTCTTGTATAGGCACAAAACTAAGGACCTTTCTGTGGTGATGATCTTCTTACTGACAAAGTCATAAGTCAGTGTGAGACACTATATTCTCTTTTACTTTTTTTCTATTGCTACGATAATTTAGCCTAACAAATGCAACTTAGAGTGAAAGTGTTTATTTTATTCCAAGTTACAGCTGATTACTTGGAAGAAATGAAAATAACAGGGACTTGAAAGAGCTAGTCATATCCTCTGTCATAATCTGAGAGAGATTGGATGCATACGTGTTTCCTTATCTATGGAATAGTACCACCCACAGTAGATAGATTTTCCAACTTCAATGAGTATAGTCAAGCCAATTTTTCACAGACAATGCCCACAGGCAACATAGATAAACCCTTATTGTAACTTTCCTACACAATTTTAGATAGTGTCAATTAACAATTAAAAGTAGCCATCACACAACACAATAGCCAGAAAGTTTCACTGTGTTATCTAATAATCAGTTCCCTATGTCCACTTTTACACTGTATTGATAATTGATAGTGCCTTCATGTTCTTAGTCCTCACAATAGGGATTAAATTTAAAACATGAATCTTTAGAAGATATAACAAACCCACACTTAAACAACAGCATGTGGCTTCTTGGCATAGCTATCACCTGTAAGAATGAACTTCTTAGTAATGAAACTTCTTTTTCTGTGACATTCGATCACCCTTAGTTGCATGGGAATTATGAGAGGAAAAAATTATGGTAGCATATCACAGCATTGTCATCTAAATACGTCATGCTGGAAGAACAAGATCAGGTAAACTTAAGATTGCAGAGATAAGGATATCTCAAAAACAAAATCAAAAACAAACAAACAGAGAAATAAGTCTATGAGCTTTTCTGTTTTCATAAGCTATCCTGGAGTACCTGTGATCTCTTGCAAGATATATCTTGGACATATCTACAATTTTATCTGATGACCAAAAACATCAATTACAGAGTCATTACTAAATATTTTACCAGTTTAAAATTTTACTTATTTTTGTGTATTAGAGTTTTGTCTACATTATTGTTTGCATGTCTACCACACAAACCTGCTGCCCACAGCAGCTGTCAGAGGACATAAGATCCCAGAAACTGGACTGACAGTGGTGGTAAGCACTCATGTTGGTTCTGGCAACCTAAGCTTTGTCCTCTTCAAGAACATCAACTGCAGACCTTGAAACTAGCTTATGGCTGGGCGGTGGTGGCGCACGCCTTTAATCCCAACACTTGGGAGACAGAGGCAGGCGGATTTCTAAGTTTGAGGCCACCCTGGTCTACAGAGTGAGTTCCAGGACAGCCAGGACTACACAAAGAAACCCTGTCTCGAAAAACCAAAAAAAAAAAAAAAAAAAAAGAAACTAGCTTATGGAAATATTATCAGCTTTTTGGCTTTTTGAACAAATAAGATCTCCATTTCAGCTAGAGATCTATGCTGGGAGTAACATCTAGAACTAAATAGCAAATGAACTTGATAAGAAAAGCAAAAGAAAACTTTGAGAGTTTTGCTTGTTGATATACTAAAGTTTATATCACATTAAAAAAAAAATCGTTGATTTTCTTAGATTGAGAGTCTTCCTAAACATGATGAAGCCTAAAATAGCCTATGAACAATTTTTTTTAAAAAAGAATTTCTAATAGAATGAGGGGACAGTTTAGTCAGTAAGAATAAGAACCCAAGTTAAATAACTGGGGAACATATAGAAATGCTAGGTGTGGGGCTATTCCTCCATAACTATTTTCAACATGAAATTATTAATCAGTACAAATGTGCTAAAGAGTACAAAGACATGGCACTAAATGTCACCAGAGAGATTAAAATCATATGACAAACTAGAAGATATTTGAAAAGAGGTATGATTACCAAAAAAGAACATGAGTGTTTATAAATATAAGGAAATAAGACTTACAAATGAGAGACACAAATAAGGTTACTATGAACATATTGGAACATGTGTCCTTGTTATATGTTGGGCCATGTTTTGAGTATATGCCCAGTAGTGGTATAGCTAAGTCCTCAGGTAATACTATGTCCAATTTTCTGAGGGACCATACACTGATTTCCAGAGTGGTTATGCCAGCCTGCAATCCCACCAGCAATGAAGGACGGTTGAGTTTATTTTAAGTAAGTCATATTTTTTAAAATGCCCATACCAATGTTGTAGCATATAATACAATGTTTGGGTGTATCTAAACAGTGATGATATTTTATATCACAATAAACACTGCCAGCAAACTGTGAGCATTACAGATAGAATGAATTATAAATAGAATGAATCCCTTTGAGTGTTTTCATCATATTGATACACTCCTGGCTCACTGTTTAGGCATCTTGTTATCAAGTAATTGTCATTTATCATCTTCCACCAAAATAGCCAGCTATTCTTCCTGATTCATTCATTAGAAAAAATGTAGACATTTGTTTCAGCAAAGTTAAAAAGAAAAAATTATTTTTTACTATATAAAATCACTAAGAGATTATTAGCAAAATTCAAAATTTTATGGTCCTGCTGGCAGGTGAGAAAAGTATAGTGACTTTAATGACATTTCCTTGCTTTTGCTTCATGCCTTGTTTTTATCTTTAAATCCCAGAAGACCATTTCAAACAAAAGTCCATTTTGGCAGTGACTAATTCATTGGCATAACAGGCATCCTTCTTTCTTGTCATTCTCTTTCCTTATTCTCTGTTTGTTCCTTCATTTATTAAACCATGTCATGTATAAATGCAAAATGCTTCAAGGAATCTTTAAGTTACTTTGTAACAGGAGACTGTCATACCTTTTGAAGTTGTCTGAACTGACAAACACTGTTTGTTTGCTTCTTGGCTAATATTTGTTTATTAGTTGATTAATATTTTGAAAAAAAATACAATTGGCTTCTCCAAAAAGACAGAAAATGAGAACACACAGTTTTCTTGTAGTGTTTATTATGTTTATCAAAACCACTGAAAAACACAAGAGAAAAGGTAATATTTTATATCCAGTTATTAGGAGTCTTTTAATCAACTGCTTCTGAGTATATTTGTTTCTCTCCCAATTTCAGGGCAAAGGTCTTTACTCAAATTTATCTTTCATATCTTCATTTAAATATATATGTATAAAGTATTGTAGAGATATCTCCTCCTCAGGTATAGACAACACAAGCCAGAAGAACAGGTAGACAATGAGCCCTTGGAACTCTCCTACTTTCTTGCTTCATTTCCCAAAGGCATAATCTGCTACCAACCTTGTCCTCCCTAACTCCTGGCCCTGGTGCCATATCTCTGTTCCAATCCAGGCAAACCTCCTCTGCTCAGATGCAGGCCACATCAGGCACAAGGACATATAGACACCTTCTATATGTCCTTCTAAACTCCTCCAATCTTTTGGTGCCTCTTACACACCATCCTAATGTACCTGCACCTTCATATCACCTTGTCCCAGTCTGCAATTCAGGCAGAAAATACATACTTGACTAAAGTCCATACCAGTCACAAGAAGTTCAGGTAAGCTGCTTGCTCATGGACCTCACCAACTCTTTCAGTGCTCCCTATTCCCGATCATTTTCTTTTTCTTTTTGCCTTCTCCAAGCCTTAAACTTAAGCAAAGACTCCCTACTGGACCAGAAGCCACAACTGTCTCAAGAAAGTGGAGATCCCAGCTCAACTACAGGCCACACATGCCAGACACCAGAGAGGAAACAGAAACCAATGAATAAATAACCATCCAAAAAAGGCAAACTCAGAAATCAGCATGTAGACCTATAACAACTAGATACCAGCAGAAGGTAATCAACAGCAGCCAGGGAAATATGTCATCAACAGAGCCCAGCTATCCTTCTACAGCAAGCCCTGAATATTTAAACACAAATGAAGCAAAAGAAAAATCTTTAAAAGCAATTTTATGAAAATTGTAACGGCCATTATAGACTGGGTGAATAAATCTCTTGAAGAAATCTAGAAAAAATGGAGGAAATGATTCATCTAATGATACTTTGTTATGCTTGTAGACAGAAGCCTAGCACTGTTGTCCTCTGAGAGACTCTACACTGCTGCTGACTCAGATAGATGCAGATCCCTACAGCAAACAGTGGATGGAGCTTGGGAAGTCTTATAAAAGAATGTGAAGCAAAATTGAGAGTCTGAAGGGAATAGGAACTCCACAGGGAGACCAACAGTGTCAACTCACGTGGACCCTCTGGATTCTCAGACTCTGAACCACCAACCAAAGAACATACACAGGTTAGATCTAGGTCTCCTTCTTAACAGCACTGTGAAAGGTCTAGAACAAAAATACTTAAGCATAACTATCCAAGAGGAGTAGATGACAGGAAATAAACTGAGGGCTGAAATTAATAAAATAGAAACAAAGAGAACAATATTAAAAAATAAAATGAATGAAACAGAGAATTTGTTTATCAATAGAATTGAAGACACAAAAGTAAATCCACACAGTTACAGATATTTGGTTTTTTTTTTTTTTTTGACAAAGAATACAAAACTATACTATGGAAATAAAAGAAAGTATCTTCAAAAATTGGTTCTGGTCTAACTGGCCCTTGGCATGTAGAAGAATGTAAATGGATTCATATCTATTTCCCTGAACAAAAATCAAGTCTAGTAGACTAAAGACCTCACATAAAACCAAGTACACTAAAACTGATAGAAGAGAAAGTGGGAAATATTCATGAATGCATTAGGAAAGGAGACAACTCCCTGAACAGAAAATCAATTATGTAGGCACTAAGATTGTCAATTAGTAAAGGGGAACACATGAAACTGAAAAACATCTATAAGGCAAAGGACATCATTAAAATGACAGAATAGCAGCCTAGAGAATGGGGAAAGGTCTTCACCAACCTCACATCTGACAGAGGGCTGATATCTGAAATATATAAAGAACTCAAGAAAGTAGATATCAACAAACAGAATAATCTGATTAACAAATGAGGAACATATCTAAATAATGAATTTTAAATAGAAGAATCCCTAATAGCCAAAATGCATTTGAAGAAATATTCAACATTTTTAGCCATCAGGGAAACATAAATCAAAACAACTCTGAGATTCTATCTTATATTTGTTGGATCGGGTAAGATTAAAACAAACCAAAACAAAAAACTCCTCTTTAAGCAACAGCTCATGCTGGCAAGGATGTAGTGCAAGGAAAACATTGCTGGTGGGAGTGCATTTGTAGAGCTACAGGAAATCAATATAACAGTTTCTCACAAAATTGAAAACAGTTCTATTTCTTGGCATTCAAGGACCCCAATAGAGGAGTTAGGGAAAAGACTGAAGGAGCTGAAAGGGCCTTATATGCCATTAATGGGAAAGGAGATCCTCTGTCCTGAGAAGACTTGCTGCCCCAGTGTAGAGGAATGCTAGGGTTGTGAGACAGGAGTGTGCAAGTGGGTGGGGGAGCAACCTCATAGAAGCAGGGCAAGGGGAGATGGGATGGGGGCCTTGCAGAGAGGAAACCAGGAAAGGAGATAACATTTGAAATGTAAATAAATAAAATAGTCAATTTTTTATAAAAGAAAATAGTTCTACTTGAAGATGCAGATATGCCACTGGAGGGCATATCCCCAAAAGATGCTTTACCATACCACAAGGACACGTACTCAAATATATTCATAGCAGATTTACTCACAATATCCAGAAACTGGAAACAACTCACATGTCCCTAAACTGAAGAATGGATAAAGTAAATGTTCATTTCCACATGAATGGAATAGTACTCAACTATTAAAAATATGGACATCATGAAATTTGCAGCAAATGGATGTACCTAAAAAAAATATAGTTTATGAGGTAACCCAACCCATAAAAACAAACATTATATTTACTCACTTATAAGTTAATATTAGCTATTAAAATATAATCATGCTGTAATACATGAATATAGAGATGCTAAGTAATGAAGAATTCTCAAGGAGGGATTTATGAATCTTCCTGGAAAGAGGAAAGAGACTATATTTTTCAGTGTAGTGGGAAATTTGGGGATGATAAGACAAGGTATCAGGTGGGTGTGGAGGAAAAGAGTACTTGGAAAGATTGATGGAATTGCCCGGCATCAGGGGTCTAGCTATGTAGAAATATAGTGCAGTGAAAACTCCCTGGGATACAAGAGGGTAGCCTTACTGAAGACTCCTAGTAATAAGAAATAAGGAGCTTGAACTGGCCATCTTATGTAACTAGGTAAGACTACCAGAGGTAGGGCTGGGACATCAACCCAGCCACTAAACTTTCTATCTACAAATTCTCCTGCCTTCAAATTTTTCTGTGGTATTATGCCACAGAACTTGTGTGAATGACCAACCAATGACTGATCCAATTTGTAAACTCACACATTGAGAGAAAGCCCAGACTTGACACTGGTTTCATTTCCAGAAACCAAAGACCTAGGATAAAACCAAACATGTCTGGAAAAAATAAATCAATGAAATGGTTCCTAATGATATTCTGCAAGATTCATAAATCAATGCCTAGCCCAGTCAACATCAGAGAATTCATTCATCATCTGATGGGCGTAGATGCAAAGACTCAAGGTCAAACAGAGCTCAGGACACCCTATGGAAGAGGGAAAAGAAGGAATGTGGGTGGCAGAGAGGTTGAGAAAACCACAAGAACAAGACCAGCAGATTCTACTAAGCAAAGCTTCTAGTGGCTCACAGAGATAGAAGTGATAGGTCAGAAGAAGGTCCTATGCATGTGTGGTTGTATAGTCTGGTGTTGTTGTGGGACTCCTAAAAGTGGAAGTGGGGGATATTTCTGACTCTTTGGCCTAGTCTTGAGATCCTTTCCCCCCTAGTGGGCTGCCTAGTCTTATTGTAACTTGTTATGCTCTCTATCCATTTGATATTTCTGGAAGACCTGCTTTTTTTCTGAAGGGAAATAGAGGAGGTATAAATCTGGGGCAGAGTGGAGGAATCTGGAACCTGGAACATTGTGAGGAAGGAGCTGGAGAAAATGTCATTGGGATGTATTGTATTAGAAAACAATTTTTTTTTAAAGAAAGGTAAGTATTATAGTATATTTTTATTTTACTATGTGATGTATTTTGCTTTATATTAGGGACCATATTTTATGCTTTTGCCCCAAAAGCAGCAAGACTAGGCTTTATTATTTTTTTTTTCATTTACACACAGCAATCAACACTAATGTGTCAGACTACACTTTTTGCAAATTCTACACTTTTGCAAATTAATATTGAGTGCTTTTAATCATCAGCCAGAATAACCATAAAAGATTTAAACTTTTTCACTTTTAAGGGATCACCATCTTAAGTTGAGTGCATGAAGAGGTACGGAGGATTTGGGAGGACTTTGAGGAGGAAAATATCAAAATTTATCATATAAAAATTTTAAAAGTGATTTAAAATGTAATAACTCATATGCAAAAAAACCTTATGCTATTTTAAATTTAAAATCTATGCTCTACTTAGGGATCCACATCATCTCTAATACTTGATTTGAAGGGCATTAACATATACTGTGATCTCACTTTTAAGGAGACATGAGAAGGGACTAACACTGAGATTCTGAGTCAAACAATCTAGTCTGGGGTTATGTGTTTTCTCAGATCTCATTTCAAAAAAAAATAAGTGATTTTTAAAAATTAACAAAGTGCTTGAAGGATGGATTTTTAATTTTCTGGTATTTATTGTATGACACATCATTGACAGATGATATGTAAAATGTAGTGGGAGGTAATCAGGATAAGCCTTTGTGTGTTTTTAATTGAAGCAAAATTAGATAGATAGATAGATAGATAGATAGATAGATAGATAGATAGATGGATAGATGGATAGACAGATAGATAGAAGCTATTTGTCCAAATATTGTTTTATTAATATTATTAAATGCATATTACATTTAAATTATTAGGATAGTATATGTATACAGGCAATTATCCTTTTTGTTCCTACAATGAAACCATTGTAGTATTATCAAAGACAAAGATTAATGGATCTTACTTTAAACACTTTTTAGTGAAAGACCTTAAGATAGTTGTTTGAGTTCTGTCATTTTAACATATCTGTTAATGAATTAGGTGCTTTTTATGAGGAGAGGTGAGACATCATTGGTTATCAAGTTTTAGGAATGAACAAATGGCTCAATGGATTAGAAGCCTAATTACTAGGAAAAAGATTTAGAGGATAGCTTGATTATTTAAATCTAAAAATAAGGGATTGTTAATGGGTTCTTTAAAAATGAAAAGAGTTACTCAAATGTAAGTTGTAATTAGAGTCATGCAACAATAGGTTACATAATTTGTAAGTAGGCTCAAAAAAGTAAAATGCAGAGAGTAGTAGAGCACATGGGTCCTGTAAAAAAGGAATTAGTGAAGTAGACTTTGTAAGTAAAAAGGTACAAGAAAATCAATATGTCAGTGTAAGCTAAGGTAAGGAAAGAACAGAGGAAGTTGATGTTTTGAAGAAAGTCTAGTCTATGACAGGTTCTACAAGGGAGTCAAGTATCACAGAATAGAGATTTCAACACTAAACTTTGATCTGGAAAGTAACTTTTTAATTGGAGTCTTACAGAAAAAGATCATTTTGAACTAAGATAAACAGAAAATCAGAAGTTATGAAAAATAAAAACTGGGAACTTTCATTCCAATTTTGATTGAAACAGTGAAAACTGAGTAGTTACTGAGGTAATATGAAGGGTGTTAGTTTCCTTTATCATTGCTTTGACCAGAATATTAGACAGAGCACAAAGAATATTTTTTTTGGTGGATGTTATCAAAGAGTTCAGTTGATTAGGCCTAGAAAGCATAGGACAAACTAGATTACAGTGAGTTCAAACATAAAGAAAAGAAATATGTTGGTGCCTATGGGCTTTCTGATTCTTTTCTTACTATATCAGAGCCTGCAGACCACAGATGGCTCTCCCACACTCAAAGCAGGTCCTTGCCTGTCAGTTATTCTCTCCAAAAGCCTATCATAGACATATCCAAAAGTTTGTTTCTCTACTTCAGTTAATTCAAATTCCAATCAAGTTGATAAAATCACATGAAGTTATATGGTGATTTTCCCCTCAACAATAGTTATGTTAAAGGTTGTTTCTTAACAACTGTTATATGAAAGAAAGTTTGATAATACATTTGAAGGAAAACATAATTGTAATATTTTGAAAAATATAAATAGGCGTAGAATACAAGAAATAATTGAGAAACTCATAGCATGATACCATAGACTTGTTTTTTGTCAAAAAATTCATTGGAGAGATGAAGATTAAGTTGACATAACTCATCTGATATTCAGTATCAGAATATATTGACATATAAGTGACTATGGACATATGCTAATGATATGATAGTATGCATAAACCACCCCCAAAATTCTACCAGAGACCTTCTACAGATAAACATGTTCAGCAATGTGACTGGATACAAAACTATCATGGTGTTATGCACCATGAAAGAGAAATTCTCAATTTTATATAGAAAAAAATGACGATAACCTAAATAACCATGAACAATAAAAGAACTTCTAGAGGAAACACCATCCCTAACCTCAAGCTACACTATAGAGCAATAGTAATAAGAACTGCATGGCATTGGTTTAAAAACATATGTTGATCAATAGAATTGAATCAAAGACCCAGAAATAAACCTAATACCTATGGTCACTTGACTTTTGATAAAAAAGCCAAAAACACATAAGGGGAAAAAAGCATCTTCAAAACGTGGTGCGCATCTAACTGGATGTCTACATGTAGAAGAATGAAAATAGATTCATATTTTTCACCTTATACAACACTCAAGTCCAAGATCCAAATGGACCAAGGACATTAATATAAAACTGAATACACTAAATCTCATCGAAGAGATAGTGGGAAATACACTTGAATTCATTGGTACAGGAGACAATTTTCTGAACAGACCAAGCATGCAGGCTCTAAAGTCAACAACAGATAAATGGGACCTATTCAAACTGCAAAGATTTGGTAAGGCAATAGACACCATCACTAGGACAAAATATTAGCCATAGATTGGGGGAAAGGATCTTCACTACCCTTACATTTGATATAGGGCTAATATTTAAGTTTTATAAAGCAGTCAAGAAGTTAAACTCCAATAACACATATAACCTCATTTTAAAATGGGGCATAGAAATAGAATTCTCAACAGAGGCATATAGAAGGGCTAAGAATCACTTAAAGAAGTGTACAAAGCCCTTAGTCATTAGAGAAATGCAACCTAGACATTTCTCACTGAAAAATGGATAAAAAAATTAGTGGTACATCTTTACAATAGTATACCATCCAGCTATTAAAAACAAAGACAACATGAATTTGCAAGCAAATGGATGGATCTTAAGAATATTACCCTGAGTGATATAACCCAGTCTAAAAAGGATATGCTTGGTATGTACTCACTTATAAGTGAGCCATAAAATACAGGATATGCATGCTACACTTCACAGACTCAAAAAAGGAAGGCACAAGTAAGGATGCTTGAATCTCATGTAGAAGGTGGGAATACCTAGTAGGAAGAGGCTGAGGGAGGGAAGGAACTGAGTAGGAGAGGGGATGAGGAGGAGAATGGGGAATATTTAGGATCAGGTGTGGGGAGGGACTAGAGGGATGATCAGATAGCCATAAGAATGAATGGAAAATTTTCAATTGATGAGGTAGAAAGTTAGGGGGCATGTCCAGGAAGAAACAAAGACCTGGGATGAGGGTTGTGTTCAAGAAACAATGGGAGTGCCCTAGGTGTGATTCACAGCATTGCTGATAAGAAACCTGAACAAACCACTTCTTGTAGCTAGGCAGGAACCCGAATGGTGCAGTATTGAACCACAAAACATTTGACCCAAAATTTATCCTATCTATAAGAAATGCAAGCAAGGGGGATGGAGCAGAGGCTGAGAGAATGGCCATCCAACATCCAGCCCAACTTGAAACCCATCCCATGGGCAAGCACCAATACCTGACACTATTAATGATACTCTGATTTGCTTGCAGACAGGAGTCTAGCATGGCTGTCCTCTGAAAGGCTCCACCCAACAGCTGACTCAAACAGATACAGATACCAACAGCCAAACAGGGAATGGAGTTTGGGCACACTTATGAAAGAATAAAAGGAAAAATTGCAGCCCCTAAGGGAATAGAAACTTCACAGGAAGATAGAATCAACTAATCTGGACCCTTGATGTGCTCAGAGACTGAACTACAAACTAAACAACATACATGGGCGGAACCTACACCTCTCCACACATATGTAGCAGATATGCAACTTTGTCTTCATATGGGTCCCGAACAAGTGGAACAGAAGCTATAGTAAAACTGTTGCCTCTACATGGGATATGTTCTTCTAGCAGTGCTATTTGTCTGGCCTCAGGGAGAGAGTATACCTACCCCACAGCTACTTAATGTACAGCATGGGAGGAGAAATGGGGGAGGGGTGGTCACTTGCTCAAAGAAGAAAGTGAGGCAGATGGGAGAAGAAATGTGGGACAGGTTGAACACAAGGGGGGAAATTATCAGGATGTAAAGTGAATGAGTAAAAAATAATAATAATGAGTAAAACAAAATATTTTTTAAAAAGTATTTTAAAAATGCTTTCTTGATGCCAGACTTAAAATGATAGAAAAACACAGAATTTACACATTGTAGTTCTCACAATCTAAAACTGACTTACATTTCTAAAAAATACTTATATACTAATTGCTGCTTGGTATTGAGAAAAAATAACTTGCAATATTTTTAATTAAACAGATTTTGAGTCATGTCTTACATCCAACACTTTATTTTTATGTGGGGATTTTCTCTCTGAAACTCAATTTATGGACAGCTGAGTTAGATCAGTGGGCAAAAACATTTGATACCAAATCTGATGATCTGAGATTTGCTTGCTGGTTTATACATGGGAGGAAAGTACTGGCTCCTGAAAATTATACTCTAATCTCCACATGGGAACAGTGGCAGATGCAAACCTTTCCCCACACAATGACATGCACACAATCAATATTTGCGATTAAAAAAATGAGGAATAAAATTTAAACTTTTTATAATATTTTTGTTCAATGAAATTAAAAACTAAATGCAACGTATTTTACATCTTTTATACAAAACTGAGATAAACAAATCAGAAAAATAACCATGTCATACATGTCTAGATACCTTCTTCTACTAGTAACAAACTACATAAAATTCTAAGGAAGTGTGTTGAGTTGTGCGATGAGAAGAAAAGAGAAGGGTCACTTTTAAAATTACCTAAAGTCATAAGATTTTGTTTTATGCCCTGTCTTTGGGCTTTCTATGCTAGAGCATTTTAAATGCTCTTCAAATGCACATTCACTCCAAAACATCCAAACAATGGTGAAATGCATTTTTTAATGAGTACAAACAAACCTGCTATTTATCTTTTCTTATATGAATTAAGACTTTAATATGTTTAGAGATCATTCTCAATAGCTAGAGAAATGCCATGTGATCCATTGTCTGGAATGTTCAGACTGACAGTGTTTGTTTGTTTAGAGAAGTCATGGGAGTTATCCTTAATGTAACAACTCAGAAATGAACATCCAAAAGTAAAGAATTGTTTTTTTTTTGTTTTGTTTTGTTTTGTTTTGAATTTTTTTTAGGAAGTGGAAAATGCAAATGACCTGTACATTCAAGGAAATGTTCTACAATATCCAAACAGGCAGATTTAGTAGACACATAGCTGCCAAAAGTTAAAGAACAAATATCAAGGAACAAATAGAAGTAGATAGTAAAACATCAAATCAGGTACTGACAACATGCATCAAAGTTGCCTGAAGACTCTGCTTGAAATAAGAGTCAAAGGTGACACCATCAAATCAAGTTTTTACATTCTTCAGAAGTTACTAGGATAGTCCCATTGAGGCAACCTACTAGAGCTCCTGACAGAAAGTTTTCTGTCCACGAATGTGTTTCTACCTTCATGTTTCCACAACGAGCACTTTTATACCATAGAGCAAACGTTAGCAAAAAGCTTCTATTGGAAACATTCTAGCTCTTCTCAAAGACTCAATAGTTTAATGTCATCAGCTGTTTTCTTATTTTTTTTTTCTATTCCTCTTATAGATTGAGGAGGACAGGCTGACCTAGAACAAGGGGTTTTGGAGGACACTTGCTATAAACAAACTGAAGTCTGATATACATGAAGGGCAGAGTCCTAGAGTCCACTTTCAATAAGATTAAGTAGCACACAATGATTGTTTTTAACCAATGTAGTATATATTAATTACAGCAAGAAAGATTCAGGAAGGATGACAAATGCAGTGTGTACTGGATAGTTTTGTGTCAATATGACATTGATAGAGTCATCTGAAGGAAGAAAACTCGATTGACAAATTGCCTCTAAAAGATTGAACTATAGGTAGCCAAGCCTGTTGGCATGTGTTTAATTAAAGATTATTGGGAAGTAGGCATAGAGCCATTGTGAGTGGGGATACCCCTGAGATAGTGGGCCTGCATTCTATAAGAAAACAAGCTGAGGAAGTCAGAAGGACTAAACTACCAAGCAACACTCCTGCACCATCTCCTGTCTCCATGTTCTCACCTGGTTTGAATTACTGCCTTGGCTTACAACTGTAATTACATATGATTTAGCCTATCTAAATCAAATAAACCCTTTCCATTTAAGGTGACTTTGGTTGTGGTGTTTCTTGGAGCAATAGAAACTCTAGCTAAACACTGTACTATCCATTCAAACTTATTTTCAAAATGGGTATTCCTAAGAGAGATTTTTCTCCGTAGATATTAATTATAATCTTAATATCTTGAAGGACTTTGTCTGTGTGTATGTGTGTGTGTGCGTGCGTGTGTGTGTGTGTGTGTGTGTCCATGTGTAACCAAGATATAATGCAGTGGTATTTCCAAACCTAATAGCATGATGCCAGACACTAGAGACTTAGAATCATGTAAATTTTAATTCATTGGTACCTTAAAATACAATAATACAGTACTCAATATTTCCAGAAAAGTTATGAATTAATGTCATTTTATGCTATATAAAAACAAACACCAAGCATATGGTCTTCTTGTAGGATCTTACAATTCTACATTTGCAGTGATTTAGTGACATGTGAAGTGTTCAGAGTAAAATTAATAGATACACTGCAATAAAATTTTACATTTTAAGAATAATTACACATAATTCTGTTTAATTAAATTTATTTTCCAATATTTTAATGATTAGTCTATTTCACATTATTTCTTATAGGAATGTCAAAATATCAAGTATTGTATAGTCTTCTGTGTAAAAGCAGCAACTTTTAAAATTCTGACCATAATTCTTTAAGGTTTGGGTTATTTGTTTCCAGATGTTTTTGTTTTGTTCTGTTTTCTTTTGTATTTTTATTCTTCTCATGCTAGGGAGTCTGACCAAGAGTCATACCCACCTTCATACCTTTGTGCTGCAGCCTCACAACCAAACTTTAATATAATTGCATTATTTGTCAAACAATGGTGTAGCTTTTTGTAGTGTCCAAAGACATTCTTTCCTTGTATTTCTAACCATGTTTTCATATTGATTCTCAAAAGGATACATGCCATATCAAAAGGGAAAATATATTTTTGTTCTGAAGTTACTTGGCCTTTCTTCAGATGTTATTTTGATATCACCAATTGACAGAAATCACTAAAAATAATAAATTAAAATCAGATAAAATGAAATATGAATTTGGTCATTGTTAAACCCATATAGAGATTTTTGGAACAGATCAGATTTTTGGTTGACAGAAAGAAACAAAGAGTCTTTAAAAAGTTAATTTAATATTTGGGAAGTCATATCTCAGAATTTTTCCATTAATCTGAAGAAAATGAGAAAGGAAAAGATGAGCCTATATATTTATATAGAACCAGAGCCATTTGTCCTTGCTGGTAATGTATCTCATCTCACTATTTCAGATGTGTACAATAATCAATAACAATCTTATATTTGCTAATTTTTGTTTGTTTGTTTGTTTGTTTGAGACACACATCTCAATATATTCCAAGATTGCTCTAAACTCTTTCTCCCTCCCTTCTGAATGTTGAGATAATATACCAGTAAAGACTCTTAACCTGAACTCTGTGCTTTGCCAATGGATATAAAAATAAGATTCAATCTAATAAGATCACTCCTATTGCCATGTTTTAGTTTTCCTCTACTTGCCTAAATTCACCCTGTGTGTTAGGAACAGCTAAAAATTGTACAATTACCCTGTGGCTAATGGATGAAATAAGAGCTCTTCCAACACTACAGTTCAATTTTACAAGCAGGTGCTAGAGCTGTGAACATGAAAGACTGCCCTCCACTAAAATATAAACTAGGCAAGCACACAGTTTCTGCTTGATTTTTGGCAAACATGTCTGAAACTGGCATCCTCTGAAGGAGATAACAATAGTAACTGTTTGGGTAACACAACATACTGTGCACTTTTTCCATTGGTATTAGGGTACAAAAATACTTCATGATATGACTATAAAGTGGGGAAGATCAAAACATTCCATATCATCTGCCTACTTTTTAAAAAAGGGGGTGGTCAAATATATTGAAATCCCTTAGCTCAGGCACAGCAACCATCCTCAAAATAGAGATTGTAACAGATATTTACTATCATGAATATTGCAAGATGAAGCTACTAAATTGTGCTCTGTACAAATTATATAGACCAGTGCTTCACACTACCAATGTGCAGTGTCTGGGCACTAGCAGCAGTGGCAGTACCAGAAGCACAGCAAGAAATTGATTAAAGAGAGCCTTCTCCCATCTGTGACCATGTTATGCTTGGGATAGCTTATACATCTGCAAGGGTAGCAGTAAATATGCCAACATGGGTAACAGGTTTCCTTGAAACAGAAAAGAAAGTGGAGTCAGTCAAATTGTGGCTATAGCTTAAATTTTATAGAGTGGCATTCATGTAAAAGA